>NW_026570241.1:0-600000 GCF_019649055.1 Paramacrobiotus metropolitanus | reverse complement strand
CCTTTAAGGCCTAAAAAAGATAACTCGTTTTTATACATAATTAAGATTGATGGTGCAAAACAGTCATAAGTTTTCTACAGAGTAAAAGATTTTCATTGATTGTACAGTGTTAGCCGTCAAAGGAGATAGGCGGCAAATTCAAACAGAGCTTTCATTGCATTTAAGTCAGCCGATGCTGGTGCTATTTCCATGACAGAGGCCGCGTTTTCGGGATGGACTTCAAAGAAAGTGAGTAAGCGTCCAAGTTTTACTAGTGGCGTGTCATTGCGAGGGTTTTTTTTAACCGCGGACAGACTGATCGGTTCAACTTCTTTTTTTCGTCCATTGTAATTATTATGATAGGTTACTTTGTATCTTTATGATGTGTTTACTGTCTGCACATCAGGTGGTACGGTCCAAAATTACTTTGTAGTTATTCTGTAGACTGTCCTCCGTTTTACACCGCTGTACTGCATTACAGACAGCTTTCTACTCTACTCTAGGCAATTTTCGAGACAGACAGGAAATCGAACACTCCACTTATGTATGTCGACACGATCGCAACAAGAGGTACGTTAACAGGTTCAGCTGTGTCCGACTTCTTCAAGTTTTAGCAATGGCATGGATCGTTTCTCCGTCGCATTACTCTCTTGTAATGCTCGATAGAAATGGTTACCTTTCCAACGCAACGGGATCAGTAGCTGCTAATGCTATTGATCGGAAAGTCAACTTTAGTGCAGGTGCGCTTTGAAGGATAAACAGAAAATAAAGTAGGCCCCGATTGAAACCAATTAAAGGCTTGTAGTCAAAAAATTTAGTAATGTCGCTCAAATTCAACGCTCTTCAACTGAAACAGTCGCACGTTAACGTTCACAAGTTACTTCGCATTTCTCAAACTTCTTAATAGGCACCAATTTATCAGAAACTGACGTGCTTGCTTGTTCTACGAAGTGACAAACGCAACCCTGCCTCTACCAGGTAGATTATTGGTACTTTATAGTACAACACATTCGTCAAACAACACATTGAGCGGATTTGATTTATGCTAGGAAAGACCTCGAAAGAAAAGCTCTTAAGCATCACACTTCCTTCAACGTTTATTCTGTACGTGTCCGAGTGCACAGCATAGGTGCTGCGAAGGCACTGTATTTAGACACTTGGAAGCGAACAGATTCCAATGTCGCAATTTATTAACAGTACTTTCAATTCGACTAACGCAACCATTCCCTTTGACAGCAATCTGACTGGCATTCCGTGGAATTTTGTTGCTGCGTTCAAGGTGTTCACCAGTATTAGTACGTTCTCGCTGAACACACTGGCTTGCAGTCTGTTAATTGCCAAAACCACGCATCACACTTCCTTCAACATTTACGTTATCAGTCTCTTGGTAAGCAACATTTTATATTCCGTCCTTATCGAGTATTACGACGTCATTCTCCTGTTGAAACCAAATTGGTGGGTCGGTAATGTGGCTTGTGACACTTTCCTGTACGCGGGCGGCGTTGTGCCAACATGCATGGGCTGCGCGCAAGTTCTGATCACCTGTAATCGGCTTGTGGCCGTGACCTTTCCTCATTACTACCGTCGGCACCATTCCCCATATGTAGCCGCTGCACTATGTATCGTGATGTGGATCAGCGTTCACCTAATCTGTGTGCCAGAAAATGTGGTGCACGCTTTATGGTATCGTGTACCTGGTGAACTGAATGGATGCATTTGGAATCTCGATGCGCAGGCGATAAGAACGTATTCAAAGTTTCTCGATGTCGCTTTATTTGCTTTCCCTGTTGGGATCGTCATAGGGGCGTATCCGTACCTGTTGTGGAAAACGACCAAATGGCGCCGCTCACGACCTGTTGGTGCGGGCCATATTGACGCCAGCGCCACCTATGCAGTACACTCGTTCAGAAAGGAAAACAATACCGCTTTTGTAGTTTTGACAATTTTAACGATTACCGTGTTGGTTTGCTGGGTACCGCCGTTATGTTCGTATTTAGCAACTGATTTTGGAGGTGTTTTTTTCTCGGATGAACTCTACCAATATGCCCACTGGATGTTCGAGACGGAGGCGGCCATGGATGCCCTCATGCTGCTAATAAGTGTTAAGGATCTTCGCGAAGCAATTTTGAATTGTTTTAGATGGCGGAAAGAAATGGAACCTATAGACTCTCGTCAGCTGGGAGACGCTAACGTACCTGCCCCAACCAGTTCTCACGCTTAATGGGGATTCATTATAACTTGCTATAATGGGTGTTGCCACAATTAAAGTTTGCCATCACACCTATATTAAATTACTACTGTATATTCCGCAATTTGCAATGTTGCGAATTCCGTCCCATTCCCAGCTTGCAAGAGTGCATAGTTCCTGAAAAGTATTTTGTAGTTTTATGCAGTGTGTGAGCATTCTTATTACTGTTTCCGCCCAACCAACTTGCACCACTGTGAGATGCGGCCGTTGCCTGCCTCCTGTTGAGCATCCGCACACCTGCATGTTCCGGTGTTCTAAACAACCAGCCAACGCAGTCACTGGGAAGATACAGTGCGAGTATCATTAAACAGAACAAAGAACTTACAAAATAAAGTCTAGATGATTAAGTTGTGTGCTTTCATAAGAAACGTTATGGATTGTAAGCAATTCACAGTTAGCCTTATGGCAAGTAACATTAGCATTCATTAAGTGGAAACAAATAGCCCGCATCCATCAGTATGTATGTACATATTTGTTTCTTCCTTCTAATGTCGATCATGACATTGTCATGTTCTTCTAATTTGTGTTTCGAAATCTAAACGACTGATTCCGCAGCAGCGGAACTAAGATGCTTAGAGATCTGCATCATACATGAAAATCCTCGACGCGGCATTTGCTGTATCGCCAGAGCTCGAGGTCATACTCTGATTACAAAATTAAATGGTACTTTAACACGTACAATACATATATACAAGGTACTAGAAAAGATGCCGATAAGCCTGGCGGTGCCCAGTGAACCAACAAAATACTCGTCAAAACGATAAACGCTGTGTTGTTTCTTTGAATGAGCGTAATCCATGGGAGAGGTTGCCCTCAAACCATTCTAAACATTTATACGAACGCAAAATAAATAATATTGTAACGGTAATGTATAGTACAGTTAGTTATTCAATCACTCTCATTAGGTGAGTAAACCCGTTGTGGCAGATTAACGTCGGCGGCGAGAAACATTAGACTGATCCTTCTTATATGCACACTGAAACAATTCGAAATCGCACCGCGCAGATCCTTTACGCTTAATAAAAGAAGGAGGGAATCCAAGAGTAGGCAACCTATTCTGTGCTATTTCAAAAGCTTTCCTCGGTGTTTGCCTACTGCAGCAGGCATCCATGGCACCTTCTGTTTCAAACATCCAGTGTGCGTACTGCAAAAGACTATCCGGACCGGACCAGACGACTGACATCTCAAAAATCAGCCGTCGGACATAAAACTAACGGCGGTAAAACTAACGGTAAAACTAACGGACATAAAACTAACGGCTGCAATTGCAGCCAGATACCGCTTGCAAGCAAGTGTATTCAGCGAAAAAGTACTAATGCTGGTAGCACCTAGAAATCAGCAACAAAAGTCCATGGAATACCCTTCAGATTGAACCTTTTTGCCTAAATAATAAATATCTGCTTCATGGAGATAAAACTCGCAGGTTTCGTGACATTTTTTAATTGTTCATGATCATAAAAAAGGGTGATGACGTTTCTTCCGCTTGAGTTTTGCGGCATCGGTTTTCACGGGTTCTTTTACCAATACAAACATTTTTTTGCCTAAATTCACTCAGCTACTTCCCATTTCCGTATTCCCTTTGAACTTTTGCTAACGACACCGCTTTCCGTGCGGGAGTGCATACCGGGAAATGTGCAGCAGACATGGCTGGGTTTTAACTCCTTAAAGGGCCACGACATTGCTTGTGAGTTTACTAGTCTTGATCATAATAAGCAGCAACACACAGCTTCCGTTAGTTATATACCATGTATGGTCATTGAAAGTCTATCCTCGGAACTTTTAATGACATGAGAGACAACGAGGACGTTTTTTTAGCTTTAGATTGACTGGTCGGGAATGATGAGTGTCCGATGTTGTTTTTCTTGGCAGCTTCGCTGTGTTTTTGTTTTACATGTATAAAATATGTTCGTACAATGTTAAAAAAATTTAATTTTGTATCTGTAGAAGTAGTTTGTTGTCTACCAAAGAGCATCGTGCAGTTCTGCAACGTCCATCAGTTTCAAAACGATTTCCGGTTTCCATAGCTAATTTGTCATACTCTGTATTGTTGACAGATTGGGGGAGCAAGTTGATTGTCTAGACAGACTGGAAGTCGATCAATAGTGCAGCACTTATGCCAACACTAAATCAGGAACGAATGACCGGAAGAGACTGTAAATTAACAGGTTCAGCTGTGTCCAGCTTAATTTCCCCCAATGTCGTGCGTCGTTTCTGCAGCATTACTCCTGTGCTGCTTGATGGCGGAGGCCACTTTATCAATGCAACGGTACTGGTGGCGGTTATTGATTCGAGTACTGATCGGATGGGAGCCGTCAGTGCTAGTACGCTTTAAAGGATAAGCAGCCAAAAACACAGTGAACGTTGATGGAATGACGTTCATGCCGAAACGGTCTAGTAATTTGTCATCATGTAACACTCTGTACCGGAAACATGAGCATTCTAGCGAAAAATCACCCAGAAAGTGTTTTTACAGCTTTCAGCATGCACCAGTTATTTATGCATTGGACTTGTTATGAGGTGCAAAAACCGCTACCAGGTGGCAATCTGGCGAGTTGTCAACATAGGTACGTTACTATTGAAAAGAAACAGAAACTTAATCGAAGTCAAATCAGAGTAATAACCTCAAAAGAAAAATATTCGTAGCACATCGTGGTACGGTGTGGCGCATTGCAACGATTCTGCTCAGCTTGCAAGTAATGTGAAGAACATTCCACAACTTACCGTGTTTTCTTTACTAACTAAGTACTAATCGTAAGTAGTTATAAAGCGTTTTTCAGCGTTCGGCTCACAATGTTGGAATTTGTGAATAACACTGTAAGTTTGACTAACGCAACGATCGCTACTTATAACCGCAATTTGACCGGCATCCATGGAACTTTGTTGCTGCTTTCAAAGTGTTTACAAGCAGCAGTACGTTTTCTCTGAACATACTTGCGTGCAGCTTGCTAATTGTCAAAACCACGCACCACACTTCCTTCAACATCTACATTATCAATTTGCTAGGCTGTAACATTTTGTATCTAATTCTTATCGAATTTTACGACGTAATTACTTGGATGAAACCGAACTGGTGGGACGGCAATACTGTGTGCGACGCTGTCCTTTATGCGAGTGGTGTTATTCCGACATGTATGGCCTGCTCGCAAGTTCTGATCACCTGCAATCGGATCGTGGCGGTGACCTTTCCCCACTACTACCGTCTGCATCACTCCCCATATTTAGCCGTCGCACTGTGCGTCGGAATGTGGATAAGTGTCCACCTGATCTGCTTGCCACAGAATATCGTGCATGCGTACTGGTATCGTCAACCCGGAGAACTCTATGGATGCAACTGGAATCTCGAGGCACCGGTGTTACGAACATATGCAAAATTTCTCGATGTTGCTTTGTTTGCTGTGCCGGTTGTGATCATTATCGGGGCGTATCCCCATCTGTTGTGGAAGACAACCAGATGGCGCCGTTCACGCCCTGTGGGTGCGGACCGTGCTGACGGCATTATTACCCACGGAATGCGCTCATTCAAAATCGAGAACCATACTGAAGTACAGCTTTTATTGTTTTAACGTTGCTAACCATTACCGTACTGGTGTGCTGGGTACCGTCATTAATTATGTATTTAGCGGCTGATTTTGGAGGTCTTACTTTCCCGGATGAATTTTACCAGTATGCACACTGGATGGTCGAGACGGAAGCTGCCATGGATGCTTTCATGCTGCTAATAAGCGTAAAGGATCTGCGTGATGCGATTTTCGGTTGTTTTAACTGGCGGACGAGCAATAAACCTAAAGGCACTGGTCACTAGCTACAGATGCAAATAGGCAAACTTGTCGGGACAATTTACTTGATTTTTGTTCTGAATTTACAATCATTGCAAATTTAATATCAAATACAACTGGCTCTCGGAGCGGGCAAAATTTGAAGTCCTACGCACCCATCCAGAATTACATTTTCCTCTTGCTGAGTTGATTTGCCAACATTGTTTAGCAGCGCCAGCCTGTAAAACTTCCGAAGTGCAAAGAAAATTATAGGCTGCATCTTTTTATGACAGTCTCGATAGAATTACTGGTTAAAATTGTAGAGTACAAAGAAGTACTGTATTAAAGACTTGTAAGTACATAAAGTCGCTAATACTGCATTGTGCTTGTCACGGTGTTTATTCACTATCGAGTGCTACTGCCAAAAATAACTAAATATCTTAGAAGTTTCTCAGCACACGGATTCCTGGATAAATTAGCTCAGTGTTCATAAACTTGTCTCTGGAATAAATATTTAATTTCTAGTATCCTGATGGTCAATAGATCAGGACTCGTATTTTAAAACATTCTGACAAGTGAGCAATAAATCACCGTACGTAAAAAGACTTCCGGCGCGTGACGCTGTTGTAACCGCCCGGTGCGGCAGTGTGGTCACGCTTGCAAACAGCCAGTCGAAGTCGCGCACGTTCATTCAAACCAAAACGTTTCCAATTTTCTCTGGTCTTTCACTCTTTCAGACTCCTACCTCTTACAGATTAATGGTAGTCTACTCTAGTAATTATCTGTTATGGCTTGGGTATTGTAATACGCTATTTTCTTTCCTTGTTCCTGAGGGTTTACGATATGCTTTAAAGAGGATCAGCGCATTCAGCGCACATGATAGGAATTTTCATTTATTAAAGCAGTGGAGCAGTGAACTACGTAATCAGAGATGCGGGTCCTGAACGTGGCAGAGAAGAACGACGCTGCTAAGAACATCGCCAGCATCCTCTCCAGGGGCGCCAGTAATCGACGCGAAGGTTTGTCCAAATTTAACAAGATCTACGAGTTTCGTTACGATGCCTTCGGGCAGGCCTGCCAGATGGTGATGACGTCGGTGAGCGGGCACCTGTTGAGTCTCGACTTCCCCGCGCCCTACACCAACTGGCAGAATGTCGACATCGTCCAGCTGTTCGATGCGCCCGTTCAGCACAACTGCCCGCAGAACTACAAGAGCATCCAGCACACCCTGGAGCGCGAAGCTCGCTCCTGCCAGAAGCTCGTCATCTGGACGGATTGCGATCGTGAAGGGGAGAATATCGGGTTTGAAATTATCGGTGTCTGCCTCCGGGTGAGTCTATTGGCTTACAGTATATTACTTAAACAGCGTAGTGCGGTAGTACCTTCTCTGCGTACCAGAATGACGCTTGTCGTAGCAGACCAAGTACTCACTTTCTGGAATTCTGGTAGTGGTGTGAAGGGAGTAAGGGGACTTCGCCTGCTAATCGCTTCGGATTTCTGAATAATTTAAAACTGTTCTATTATTTAAAAAATAGTATTTTATTATTTTAAAAATAAATAAAAAATTGGATTGATTATTATGTAATAATAATATTGTTAGAATTTTACAAAATAATTTTATTAATAATAATATTAAAAAATTAATTACAAAAAAGAGAAAACATATCAAAAAATTATGAAAATTATTATGAAATTAATTAATAAAAAATTAATTAATACAAAATTATTCCGTGAAATTATTTTATTTAAATTAATTGAATTTTAATTAATTACTAATTTAATTTTAATTAAGTTATTTAATAATGAAAACTTATTATGAAAATTATTTCAAATTATGTGAATAATTTTGGTAAAAACAGATAAAAAATATTTGGAAAAAACTGGAAAATATCAACGAGTAGGCATCTTTGTATTTGTAAAGGGCTCTGAAAATATTGTGCTAGCTTCTCCGGTGCTGCTGTCGTTGCAGGTAAATCGCCATTTGGATGTGTGGCGTGCGCGCTTCTCAGAGATCACCAGCCACGCCTGCAACCAGGCCATGCGCAACCTGCAGCGTCCGGACGAGCGCATCTCACGGGCGGTGGAGTGCCGCAGTGAGCTGGACCTGCGCATCGGAGCGGCCTTCACGCGCATCCTGACCATGCGCTTTCGCGACCGCTTCGGCGCCTTCCTTGGCGAGAAGAAGCTGCTGAGTTACGGCAGTTGCCAGTTCCCCACGCTGGGATTCGTGGTCGAGCGCTATAAAGAGGTAAGCAATATCAGCAGTTAGTTTTGATTAGGATTTCATATTATAATTTACTTCGGTATCTAAAGTCTATGTAATTGTCATTCAAAAAAGGTTGCATTAAATTAAAAAAAAATTGATGGAAAATCTTAAAAGAACTAGAAGACCAGACAACCTTTTTTTTAATTAAGCCAATTGAAACATTTTCCTGAAAAATTGAAAAGTATGAACATGGTGCGGCGCTCGCTGATGGCTTGCTTCTCGCCAGACTTTTGAATCTGCTACCACGACCGTCAAAAATAATATACAGGCAGTAATTTTGTGTATACAATTACTGTTTGACGAATACCACAATAATGTTTGTTTGTTATTATATTTTATTATAAATTATATTCAGTTATTTTCCAAAATAATTGAATAATTACAGATTCTTTTGCTGAATATACTGTTTATTGTTTTCAAGTAGATTCAGCGGTTTATTCGGGAGGATTTCTGGCGTATCCGCGTCCTGCACAACTTCACAAAGCCGGAAAAGATGAAGGTGGAGTTCATCTGGCAGCGTGTCCGTTTATTCGACGAATTAGCCTGTCAGATACTGCTGGACGTGTGCCAGGAGTCGCCGCAGGCCACCGTGGTCAGTGTGACACAGAAACCGCGCAATAAATGGCGGCCGCTGCCCCTCGACACCGTGCAGCTGGAGAAGCTAGCCTCGCGCATCCTGAAGATCAACGCCAAGCAGACGATGAAGATCGCGGAGAAGCTGTACAGCCAGGGCTTCATCAGCTACCCCCGCACCGAGACCAACATCTTCCCCGCCCACTTCAACCTCCCCGAGCTGCTGCAGGCCCAGACGGGGGATCAGCGCTGGGGCGCCTTCGCGCAACAGGTCCTCCACAAGGGCCCGAACCCTCGGCGTGGCAGCAAGTCCGACCAGGCGCATCCGCCCATCCACCCTATCAAGCATGCTACCAACCTCCAAGGTATGCGGCTGTACAACTGAATGATCTTGTCCTGAATTTTGTTCCTAAAAGGGGTTACCTACTCGTAAAATCACACCAAAAAAGTGTAAAAATTCTCAAAATTGATAAGAAATTATTTCACATTGCCTTGCTTCCCTTTGTTTAATAATTTAAATTACTGTAATAACGTGCACCGTCCGTCCATACTTCATTTAGATATTTGGCATGAATAATGTTTTTATTACAGCGAACTGATTTGTCACATTTGCTCGTTTGTTTGCGTAACTTTCGGTTTTTTATACTCAGAGAATTATAATGGGCAAATGTGTTAAACGCCTTGTTGTCAAAAAAAAAAGAATTATGATCAACTCCCTTTTAAAACTTTCCTGTAAAAGATACATAATTTGAACCACGAAGAATAATCTGAACTAGCGCCAACTGCAAGGATTTTTTCTCGTTTCTTGAATAGTAAAATTATATCAGATTTACTTTATAATTTGAGGACAGTTTCTTTAACATAATAATTGCTTTATGTTTGTCTTTATTGGAGAATTTTCATGATTGGTTCTCATTTGTTAATTACGCAGGTAATGAGTGGCGTATCTACGAGCTGATTACCCGGCATTTCCTGGCCACGTGCTCGGAAGACGCTAAAGGCCAGGAGACCAGTATCCACATCGACATCGCCGCCGAGCGCTTTCACGCGGAGGGTCTGGTGGTCACGGATCGCGGGTATTTGGAGGTGTACCCGTACGACAAATGGGAGTCCAAGAAGCTGCCGGTACTGCCCGTGGGCCACAAGTTCATTCCCTCCAAAATCGAGATGGTCAGCGGGCAGACATCGGCGCCGGCGCTGCTGAGCGAGGCGGATCTCATTGCGCTGATGGAGAAGTACGGCATCGGCACGGACGCCACGCACGCCGAGCACATCGAGACCATCCAGGAGCGGCTGTACGCCGGGATGACGCCCGAGCGCCGCTTCATGCCGGGCCGTGTCGGAATGGGGTAGGTCGACATTGAGCGGAAGTTTTGCTTTTTTTACCTGTATTAACGCGGCTGTTTTTGACCTTCCTTTAAAAAAATCTCATGAATAAATGTTCGTTTTCATAATCTGTGGAAGAAATTGACTTTAAATTATCTTTTTTATAGAGCCCATAAAAATTTTCCAATTGAAAACAATTTGTTCAGAAATCCTTATGGGTAAAAAAATCTTTGTAATGAGTCTTCTTAAGAGTAATAGGTTTTTGTCTTTAATAAGTTTGAAATTTTAGATATGAATGTATTAATTAAATTGCTATGCGCCTAAGTAAACGATTGGCCATTTCGCATCTTCTTTATCAACCTGTTTTTAATAATTTACCTTTGAACGCCGTAAAAGGAAAATTGTTTTTTGCAGTGTTAAGATTCGCTTGCTCCTTTTGTTAACTGGCTTGGTTATTGCTCATTAAAGTACAATACAGTATATCAAGAAACTCTCGTGAATAAAGGTATTTTTTAAATGCTTGAACGTTTTTTAATCTCAAAATTAATATTGTTCGAATCGATCGAATGTGCTTACCGAATTACAATAGCGAATTGCAGTGTTCGACTTACATTTTTGACAGATTGGTGGAGGGCTTCGACGCCATCAACCACAGCATGTCCCGGCCGCATCTGCGCGCACAGTTGGAAGCCTCTCTCAAGGACATTTGCGAAGGCCGCCGCAGCAAACAGGAGGTGCTCCACGAGCAGATAGACAATTACCGTGCCGTCTTCCTGCAGGTGCGCCATGCCATCGACACGATTAGTCAGGCGCTGGGCAGGTGCACGCAGCTGTAGATGTGTCATGACGTTCCTCGGACAAGTGTGCCACCTTGGAAACCAGTGGCCATATTGCAGTTTCTCCTTTCATACAGAATCTACATTTTTGTTCGTTAAATTTTTTATTCGCCGTTATTAGTTGAACTGGTGCAGTACATGGATCGTTTCGCTCGCAGTTGGGAACTTGGTGCATTTTTTCTGATTCTCATGCTCAATTCATGTGTATAATAAAATAACTGAAGGAACATTCTCTGTTTCGATTGGTTGTCATATGTTTTTCGGTTGCTTCGAATTACAAGCTGTCATACATTGACGTTCATTCATGTATTCTAATTTTCATTCTAAATGAAGCTCTAGAAATGATCGCATTTATTGAGATAGTATTGTAGCGATAGTATTTGTAATTTTGTACAACCGATAAGACCACTCAGTTATTATTCATCATTTCATCGCGTTATGATTTTTGTTCACTTTACTGGCTAGTTCTCCTTCTCATGAATTTCAAGAATTCGGTCATGTACTCAGCTTGTATCAACTTGATAAATCTTGTCCTGATCTCTTGCCCTAAACCTTGCTCCGTTAAGTCCGCTTCTTGATTGCCTTTGCCCTTAAACATGCCTAAAATTACGTTGTTGCGTTTGACCGCTTGGGATGAACCTGTGTCATCCCAATCGGAGCCACCTGTAATTGCGTTAAGTCAGTTAACAGCGTCCACGACCGCGCCGTTGCTGGTCGTGCCAACTTTCATCCCAACAGCCGCATAATCGTGGTAAAGGCTGATTGCCACTCCAATCACGTATCCAAACTTATCTCTAATCACGTATCCAAACCAATCAAGTATCTTTTACGGGTACTTCTATCCCAATAAGAAACATAAGAAAATTAACTGGATTCATGGAAGATACACAAGGGATACTGTGGGGTGCACTAATTATGCTAATAAAAAGAACGACCACATTAACAACAATCGCAATACGTGCAGAAGATTACAGTAACTTTAAGTGATGTTTCCATGCGTATCACCTTCGAAAGCCACAATATCCCACGGTATATTCTACTGTACGTATCCTTACTGTAGAAGTATCCGTCGAGAACCTTTCAAGTATCAGGATAATTTTCTTAGGTTTTCTTAGTGCAAAGCATTCGGGATGCATAAAGGACACTGGTCCACTGCAGAGATCCGGTGGGATACGGGCCATACAGCAGTCATTCAAATCAACGTAGAAAATGTATAGAACACATCCAGGATACGGTGGGATAGTGCGAATACAAGTCCAAAAAACACCCGGAAGAATTTAGCGTGTACTAACCGTGCCATAGGTGCTGTTATAAGTAACTGTTATCATTTTTTTCGTGAACTAGACTTGTCAGCTCTACAAATGATCAATACGATTTTTTACAAAACAATTCGGAATCGAATAAACTCCCGGTGCCGAGTAGTCTGGACTCAATACTCTGCCGAGCACTTATATGGCGATCCACTGAAGATTTTGAGTGTGTGGTTTTATCAAATACCGTGTGTAGTGACAGTCGGCAACCAGTTAGACAAATGAAAAGGAGCGCATATAAAACGGCGTCACAATAATCGTATCCTGTTTCTCTCCGCTTTGTATTTTGCACATTTAGCTTTGTTGCGCAGTTGAAAAGTATCGATCATCGATACCTTCGGCGGGTCAGTGAATAGCGTTTTGCATTTTACGCATGGACATACGGAAGACTGACAATGAGATACATCGTATACAGTACTTAACTGATTGCGGCTGTGGAATGTCGCGAGGCTGGTCAGTCATATCGTGCATAAGATTGTCTTGAATGTGCCGTGTGCATTCTGTGAAAAACTTGGAGTTTTGCATGCTAAATAGAGTTGTATGTTGTCTGGGAGTGGGCGATTGCCACTACACGTTTCTCCAAGCATGTCGTCGCGCATTCCAATATCTTCCAGCCACTCTGCAGATCCAGAAAAGCAGATTGCCGGCTCCGAGATTGCTTACTATTTGTCGCGCATGTTGGTCAGCGGAGACATGAGTGATGTGAAGTTCGCTGTCTCCAATGATTCTGGAGATGTGAAAATTCTTTCAGCACATAGGTCAGCAAAGGCAACCTCTGCAGTCCTCATGGTCAGTACATGTTCATATGCTGCTTTCCAAGTACCGGTGAGTTTCTTTGCAGAAACATTTTAAGCATCCGGAGCGACGTATTCCGTACGATGTTTCATGGAAGCTTACCAGAAAAATGTCAAGAAGCCATTGTCATTTCCGACACCGATGCACAAGCTTTTGCTAGTATGCTAAGGTGAGAAAACAAGAACAGCTTCATCTACTCCTGCCTTATGGGAGAGTTTAACTAGAATCTGGCCACTAAATCAGCAAAAAAAGTGTGATGATTTCTCTAGTTACATCTACACCGATGCGCAGGTGATTCTCAACGCGGAACATGCCTTTCGAACACTGGCGTGCGCCGACAAATACGACCTACCAGGCTTGATTCGCATGTGCGCCAAATTTATCACCGACGATAGCAGGAAAAGCGTCAGCAACTGTCTAGACAACTTGCAACAGGTTGAACAGATGTTTGTGCTACTGCGCTAAACAACTACGTATCTTGCTTTCCTTTCCTCTGTTAGGCGCTGAACTGGAACACTCCGGATATTGTGGAAGGGTGTCTTTCCGTGGTGGATGCGACCAGTGTGGATGTGCTGCAGTCGGATGTCTTCACTACGGTAGGAGCGGATATTCTGCAGTTAATTCTGCAGCGAGACACGTTGTGCAATGAAGAGCACATCATTTATTTGGCGGCTAAGAAGTGGGCAGTTTTTGTTTCTATCAGTAGCTTTTGTTCTGCCGTGCTGGACATCATTATTTTCAGAATACCGTGCCTTGATTTCATTGCAGATGGGCAAAAGAGGCCTGCAGCCGCGCGGCCGTGGATCCATCCGGCACTAATCAGCGAGTGATGCTGGGCGCAGCATTGCACCTTGTCCGATTTCCGCTCTTAACCGATGCTCAGCTGTTGGATGGACCGGCTAAGGTAGCAACAGAAGAAAACGTCAAAATATGATAGCGTAAAAGGGGCAGTACGTAGGTGTGAGTGCTTATTGCGGAAACTAACTTCTAACTGTTTTGTTCAGACCGGTTTGCTGTTAAAATCGGAGCTATGGGACATCTTCCACCACAAGCACGCTGCAGTTAAACCGGATCTGCCGTTCCGCATGGACGCCCGACAAAGTTAGCATGTTCATACGCTTAGTGCTTACAAATCGGAGTTATGTTTTTAGACACTGTTGTGAACTATTCCAGATGATTCACGCGCAGAGGGGGTCATAAATTATACGGTTCCTGATTTGAGGCAGTTGACTGAAACATTTACGTTCAGCCCTCCTATCAGAGTCAGGGGCGTGCCCTGGTGAGTGGACCGACAAAGGACAGCCAACGAACGACGAGATAGAAGAAAAACGACGTTGGTGAATTTGCATTGTTTTTGTAGGAGGATCATGGTTAGGAACGCCATGAGAGATGGGTTGGCTCGTTTCGGCTTTTACCTTTACTGCGAAGCCACTTCAAAAACGGATTGGACGTGTCAGGTCGCTGGAGGACTTGGTCTGCTGCCATGGAAACCGGAAACTGAGCCGATTAGGAGACGTAGGTTGGCTTCAAAGTTCGAATGGTTAACAGGACCAGCGACAAAAAACGATTCTATATTTTAGCGATATCTCATATGTTCTGCACGAAAGAAGATGACTGGGGATATAGGACATTTGTTTATATGGAGGTTAGGGCGAATGCTGTTTTGGACTGAATATAGAGATCAGAATGTCTCGCGGACTCCTTTAGTTGTCCGGGCGTTTTGGTCGGTTACATGCTTTTTTGTCTAAGTAATACTTTTTGTCTTACAGGAACTACTGGATACGGCAAACGGATATGTTAATCCGAGTGATTTCTCGTTGAAATTGCAGGTCTATTTGATTGCTGACCTGCCTGTTGGGATTGAACCCGAATAAATGTGCATCTGTGAAGCACAAAATAACAAACAGTGGGCATCTGTTGTGAAACAATGCAGATAGGCCCATGGGCAGTGAGATACTCGCTGTGTATTTCACTGCAGATGCCTTTCTTTGTTTTATCAAACAGTACATTCTGATCCTCGCATAACTTGTTCGATATACAGTACAATTTTCGTTTTTTAGTAGACTCTGTGCAGAAGTGATCTTCTGCTGCGCTCTATAACCCGGAAATGTAAAAAATTAGCAACCGTGATCGTTATGTTCACGGTATGTGCTAACCGAAAACCAGTTTCCCCAACCTTTTTTGGAAACTTAAAAAGTTATCGATGTTATAACAAAATCAGAGAAAGCAGTACTAACGGGTTCTGTTGTATCGACAAGAGGCAATTATATAGGTAAACCTAAAACATTGTTTCGTTGTCAAACATTGACAAATGCCGCAGTCAAGCATTTCCTACAAGAATAAGCCAAACATCTTGTTGCGAAAATCTTCAAAAACAGTGCCTCTTCACTATCCATTCAGATTTCGAGTATGTCCGTTAGACACAGAACAATTCCTGGCACACAAAACTATTACATACCTTTAAAGTCAATGCATGGGCGCAAGAAGCTCTAATCACCTCTAAGCAGGGCGCAATCCGAGGGAAACCGAGAAACGGCTGAAAAAGGCGCCGAACCCCGGCTACGTCGTTAGATCCGCGTCGTTAGATTAGATCCACGGCGCAATACGTTGAAATCCTTTGAAAGATTTTGTCGCTGTACGTGAGCCGCTTCTCGCTTCACACACCTTTTCCTTCGCCATATCCGGTTTCGGCCCGTTTTGAAAATTTTGCTTTGGTTTGCTTGGCAGATGTTGTGCACCTTCGAAATGACATAATTCAACAATATTTGTTTGCGCACTCTTATATTTTCGAATGGATAATTTTATCTAGTACTGGAACAGTAAGCTGAATTTCCGCAACCCTTTGTCTCTCTGCGATCCAGTTAGCACATAGTAGCTGCTAATCCTGCTATCGTTAAGATGGAAAAATCATGTGATTCATTCAATAACGGTAACAACAGTATTCGTTTGGTGGATTTTACTGAAATGGAAGAACAATTTTCCTGTGCTTTACGGCAAAATCAATCCATCCACGAAGTGGCAGCCACGTTCGCAAAAGGAAGCGTATTGGAAGACATCCAACATCACCGTGTACTTTCCAGAATAATCAGCGGCATAAAGCACCTGTTCGTCGACAGAGGAATGAGTTGTGTGCAGTTTATTGTCGGGAAGGATTATGGCAAGACCCAGATATTTCTAGCAGACAAGTAAGCACTGTATCATTCTACGAGTACTTCTGTCGGGATTAAGGGACATGCGTTGTAACCTTGCTGTTGTAGGATCAGTCTAAGCGCTCGCAATGAGGTATTTCACGACATATTTTACGGCTCCCTTCCGGCAGAGTGCACGGCTTCTATCCATATTTCCAGTTTTTTTCCAGATTTATGCGCCACAATGTTCAGGTGCTTTTCTAAGACAAGTTGTTTATGCCTAATGGATGAATGTTTTCCTTCATAAGATAATAGCTGTTACGTTACGCAGATTTATCAGAAGTATCCGCAGCCATTTTTTCCACACCCTGTTCTACGGAAGCGGGC
The DNA here is from genome assembly GCF_019649055.1 of Paramacrobiotus metropolitanus. NCBI lineage: Eukaryota > Metazoa > Tardigrada > Eutardigrada > Parachela > Macrobiotidae > Paramacrobiotus > Paramacrobiotus metropolitanus. Next base: position 583,397 of record NW_026570241.1, on the reverse strand, counting down.
CCGACACGTGCACATCTTCCAGCATAATGGACATTCCAGATATTCTACCAGATGCCTTCGCTAATATGCTCAGGTAACAATTGGTCTAGGATACATCGTAAAACATTTATTTATCACTGTCTTCCCGCAAAGATACGGCAACATACTAAATATATGCAACGCGCTTTGTGCGGTAGTTATATCTGTACTGGCGCCGTGAAGAATCTCAACCGGGACAACGTCTTTGAAACCATGAGCTGTGCTGCCAAATACGATATATTATTGCTGGTTGCCCAGTGCACTCAATTTATCCTCAGTAACCTTAACACGGATAACTGCCTCGAAGTTCTGGACAAGGTAAGTCTTCTCGTTTGCTGCTTAGCCTTCTTCTTCCGCTTCCGGAATGCTTGCGCGGTTGTTACCTTTATTATGGTTGTTGGGTTGTTTGTATGATACGTACGTGTTGTTATGCCCATGACCATATGTGAAAGAATTGGTTTGACCGAATCCATTGCGCAGTGTCTAACGGTTTGTCTTTTATAGGCGGTGCATTGTACATGTTCAGAGCTGGCATTGTGTATTAAAGACGAGTGTTTGCGTCTGATCGATGAGTCGGCGGAAGCAGTTTGGCAGTCGGATCGAATCTGTGCTATCGGACAAGACACACTGGAAATCGTTCTTCAACGGGATACTTTGGCTGTCGACGAAGCTACCATCTGTTCATCGGTTGAAAAGTAAGGGCATCTGGCAACCACACAAAGACTCTGCGTTCAATCCATTAACAATAATTTTTGGCTTTACAAGGTGGGCTGCGGCTACGTGCCGGCAAAGGAATATTGAAGTTTCCTCGCGTAACCGACGTAACGTCTTGGGGAAGGCATTGTATCTAGTTCGATTTCCACTCCTGACCGAGACTCAGCTGCTGGACGGACCCGCTAAGGTACCAACTTTACTATAAATCTCAGTAGCCTTCTGAATGCGCAATGTAGCAGTTGCGTAATCCACGACCAAAGACCCAAAGGTGACAAATACTATGGGATGTTGTTTAGACCGGTTTGTTGCTGGAATCAGAACTATGGGATATTTTCCACTACAAACACGCCACAGTCAAGCCGGGGCTGCGGTTCCGCACGGAGGCTCGAGAAAGTCGGTAAACATTTGCTGAAAGCCGCAATTAGAATTCTGAACATTGTTGTGACCTTTGCAGATAATTCACGCTCGACGGGTGTCATTAATTATACAGTTCCGGATGTCAGGAAGCTGGAGTTTACTTTCACTTTGAGCGAACCCATAATAGTCAGGAATCTACCTTGGTAGGGTGCCAATAGAAACGAGAGTAACGAGGTGGGGAAATTATACCGTTGGTAATAAACATTATTTTTTAGGAGAATCTTGGTTCGAAAGCGGCGCACAGATGGATTTCCGTGGCTCGATTATTTCCTCCAGTGTGATACGCCGGCGAAACCGGCTGTCTGGACTTGCAGAGTTGTTGGTGAACTGCGTTTGCTACCATGGAAAGGTGACGCTAAACCGATCATGAAATGTACGTCGGTTAAAAGATAATTAAATTTTCATTAATAAAGTTGTAATTCAAAGATTCTAAGTTCGCAAAAGTTATCTAATTACGTCTCTTACAGCGATAGTTCATGTGTTTTCTCCGGAAGAAGATAATAGGGAATTCGAAAGTTATATCTCTATGGAGGTGAGTTGCATTTTAGTAGTTGGGTCTGGATGTAAGTCATTTAGTGCAACTTTATCCTACAGAATTTACTGGATCCGGCGAAAGGATACGTCAATCCCGGTGACTTCTCGTTGAAACTGCAAGCCTACATGACTGCTGATCTCCTTTCTGCAACGTTTAAATAGCTAACAAATCCAGAATCGTATAGAGGAAATCGTAGTTCACCGCGCATCTTTGATCGGCGACTGCATTCAGCTGGGAACAAAACGTTTTCCTACCAATGTCATTTTAAATTTGCTGTGCTGATGACCTCTCTAATGGGGCATCACTGAAGTGTACAAACGTTTCTTAACAGGTTTTGATTTTCTCGTATCCATGTCTTAATGTTGATCTTTCCATGATCACGGACAGACAAACTTGCAAAACTATTTCAATAAATCTACAGGATGCAAGACGTATAAACAACAAAGGTTACTATCGACATGGGTTTGCTGTTAAAAAATCGTTTTCCCGAGTTTACAAGTGAACTTAGTTAGAGAAATGCGCGTTTCGCCGCAATAACCAATCCCAACATCCTCAATGTTAAACCCACAGCATCCCGCTCCAACAGCCAGTCCTTTCCAAAGCGAATAATATCGTTGGTAGCCTGCAGGACGACATTCAGCCATCCAACCGGCACGAGAAAATCGTCCCGGTCGCTCCTTTCCAGCAGCACCTGCGCCAGGCCTTTGATGGATTTCTGGGATACCATCTGCACTACCTCTTTCACCGCGTCATCCAGAATGTTAACCATCGTTAACAGAAGCGCCACATCTTTGCGATGAGGTTCTTCGCGCGCGGCATCTTTGACGTCCTTCCGGATGCCTTTAATCAGATCCGGTAGAATTGACCAGAACTTGTTGTCTTTGCGATCATCGTTGCTGTGTTGGCTGCGTGTGACATTGCGGTACGTAATTGCAAGCTCCATAATTTGCAGGAGCACGGCAATATCTTTCCGGTCAGTTTGCAGTTCCACCAGATGGCATAAGTCCCGCCGGGAATCGTGATAATTGTCCAGTTGAAAATTAGCCTTTCGCATAAAATCACAATATCGTAAAACTGATTTTCACGATGCCAAGAACATTATCGTGACTTACTAAACTGCGTGCGAGCAAGGCTTTCACATTGGCGGCTTCCATTTCGAGTACTCGTTCGGCCGACTGCTTAGCGTCGTCCATGTTGTTCAGCTGCAAGTGCAGAAATGCTAAGTTATTCAGCAAAAGTACCAACATTTTCTGTCGTTTCTTGGACTGTTTCTTGGCCATTTCGGCCTCCAGTAGGTTTTTGGCTTGTTGGAACTCCTGCGTGGCCGAATCCATAAACCCATTCTACGGTATAACACGGACACACAATTTCCTTATGATACGATACAAGTTCATACAACTGTCCCTGTCCTTAAGCACCAATTTACAAAGAATTGAGCCGCCACTTTACCGCCATTAGCTTATGCCCCATAACGCTCAGTTCGCTGGCCAGCTGCGTTAACGACAGCTCATCTCTTTTTGGAATCGCTCTATCCTGCAATACAGCAGCCATTTTACACGCAACTTAACGCTGCTATATATATCATTGGATCTAGACACTCTGTTAATTTCGCCCTCATTAGCATACAAATTGCGGCGCAGGATGGATCTTCTTTCCGGATTGGGTGCGGGCCAGAGTAGGGGTAGTACTATGCTTAGTCGGAATCTTGGTTTGTAAGTAATCCCGTGCAATCTGCATTTCCACGGAAAAGTTATTACGGTCCACGGCTTGTTGCGTTACTACACGAATACAATAAATTACATGACTACTCAGTAGCTAACTATGTATTTGTAAAACGAATACGATAATTAAAAATAATTTCAGTACGAGTATTTAATTTGCACTAAGCAGAAGCAGTTGTTTATGAACGACAGTACAAGCAGACACATCTATATATAAAAGCGCGAAAGCAGTTAAAAACTGATGAAAGCCTACCTTTAGTTATCCACAGCAGCGGGTGACCTTTATTGCTTTGAACCTGATATGGCCACTCAGATTTCTGTCCTTGATTAGCACAATAAATTCCAATATTTTGCGCTGCCCGCTTTTTCCGCAGTCCTAAATATGCGACATACTGATAGCCGTGCTTGTAAAGCACTTCCTCAACACTGGCATGCGCCTCGCTTCGGCACAATCTGCGCTCTTTAACCCGCTGACGCCCATTGGTGTTGGGGCGCAACAGCGCCTTCAAAATGTTTTTGTTAATGAACAACAACAATTAATCGGTATCTGATAGCGTAATTAGCGTTACGAGACCTTACAGCAACAATGAAAAAACAAACCTGACTGGAATCTTAAGTCCCTCCAGAACCACGAGGTCGCGAAAGTCGCTAATTTAGAACTTTCTGACCTCCCGAAGGCCCTGCTAATTAACTACTTAGTAACTGAGTCAATTAATCTGAGATAATTCAGTAATGTACTATCATTAATGCTTTATTAAGTAGTAACAAGCAGCGGTTCTGAAAGTTAAACAGTGGATGGCCACAGTCCATCGAAAACTCGTGTTGCGTGCAGACACCATTGGGCATGTATGGTCCTGAAATACGGGCGGGCGCAATTACGACATTGTTATGATTATGTAAATCCGATAAGGCCTTGTGGGCTCGGACTTCTAACATGCTCCACATTGTTCTGCTGGCCGAAACTCTTACAAAAACGCTTTAGTTGAGCGGCACCCTGGGCGGTCGGCTATGACCGTCAAACGAACTAATCGGTGGTTGTTTCTGGACAACGAAACCTTCAAGATGAAAGAGCGTGGCAGCCATGTTTCGTAATCTGCAGTAGCGCATTACCACTAATCGGCATGACAATCCTGCAGTCGGCCTTGCGCCTCTTGCGATCTACTGCAGTTTACACCAACCGGACCTTATAGCGGTGAAGGTGTGCAGAAAAACAATACGTCAGTCTCCTGTAGCCGTGGATGACACCAATAAACATATAGCAGGCAGTTAGCAGTGACCCTTGCGCCAGGTGTACTAATAACTTCCGGCCGATGCTGCGTTCATGACGCCGGCTGCTGCTTCCAGAACTACTGATGTGAGCTTCTGCGCATCACTACCGCACGTGCTAATGGACCGTCCTCGCTGATGTCCGATGCAAACACATGGGCAACATCCATGAAAAGTGCCTGCACGCATGGTGTAAAGGCCGCTCGGCGTGGCATAAAGATTGTTACGCGATATGTTATAAGAAACGTAATGGTTATTTTGAGAATACGATTGTTGAAAAGCGCTGTAGTTGTTGTGTCCAGTTGTTCACCAATTACTACATCATGCAGAAAACCGTTTCTTTTATTTTTCAAATTTTGCTGACCAGTGCTCAGTTTACTGACCACTGCAATACCCTTGTTTTGATGTCCTCTTTATGGACTATACGATGGACGTTTTTGTTTTGGTCAGTTGTTGTTCGTCGAATTATTACAGAATTAAAGGTTTTCACGATTAGGACCGTCTACGCCCATTGGTGTTGCTAAACACCCAGGTCACCGCCGGTGACCTATGGTCAGTACAGGCACACAAAAGATTCCCTTTCTTAATTGAATTTTTTCATCGGGAAATCCAAGTTTTCACAAAGAAACACTCACCCCTTCGGGTAGTGAGCGTTGGAGGGTTAAGCAACTCGTTCAAACGTTGGGTTTTCTCACGGTTATAAACATGAATTAACCAAATCACTGCATGGTGCTATGCTAGAGATGCAACATAAAACTGAAAAAAGCAGCCGGCACTTGCTGAAACCACTATAAGTTTACGCACAGACGGTGCTGCATAACTTGCGTACAGCTACCAAAATGCACCGTTCTGACCGTGGCTAGCAGATAATTATCCTGAGACTGCTGCGGAGGTTATCGAAATTTTTTATCATGCCACCGAGCGAGCAATCGCTACCGGAAATCAGAAATAGCGTACTCCTAAATGTCAACGCTTAAGCTCCACAGCAGGGCCTATATATTCGAAACAACTACTCAAGTTACAAAACTGCGTAGTGGCAGTTTTGCAATTTTTTGTCTCGGTCCGATACAAGATTGCTTCTAAAAAAAGAAGTTCAGCTCAATCCAAGCCGCATCTGTTTTAGTACTTGAGATGGCGCAATTACTCGTATCGCTATTTTTCTTTTGTTGCCTATATTCTAGGCTTTCCATAATCAGCGGCTTGCACTCGACGTCAGGAGGTGCCTCAGGTAAGCCATACGTTGGCGGAAATTTGAAATTTATGTTGCATTAGATCAGCTTTTAGCGAAAGCTATAAATTGCATTCCCCATCATCAAGTACGTATAACTATAAGTATTAATTGGCGTCAATTATGAAACTACAGAATGATACAGACACCGTGAGATAAGTAGAATGCTTCTTGCATTCTTCCTTGCAAACACGGCTGTAATGAAAAGCACAGAGAGGAAGATCAAATCTGGTGAAAAGACATGCACTCGTAGATAGCGACGACGGATTTGAAGCTGCTATAATTGAGCCCCCTGGTGCACTCACGGAAGCCGTTGAAGGTGTACAAGTCACCCTTAAATGCCGGGCTTCTGGCAAGCCACGACCGATGGTCAAATGGATAAAGGATGGACAGGTTCTCGACGATCTGTCGATATACAATAAAATTTCATCGTATGTGCATCTTCGAGTAATCTAAACTTTTCTATACGCGCGATAAAAGTTAGACGGAAATGCATACGACGAGGAATTTCCTCCACCCCGGCATGAATTACGCACAAAATGTTTTGAACGGAAGTACGCGTTTTTCAGAGGTTTTCCGTATATATAGGGTGGAAACCGATGGAAATTTAATCATCAATGGTACCACTATCGCCGACACTGGAAACTACACGTGCCAAGCGATGAATCGCTATGCAGCCCAGTCCGCTTCTGGCTGGCTCGAAATTAAAAGTAACAAGCTTGACCATTGCAATTTGTATTTACTCGTATATTACGTATACATACTGAAACGACTGTCGGTGAAATTAAAGGGAGAACTACTATAACGACGCCTCCCGAAGACAAAATACGGGAAGTCGGGGAATATGTGACGTTTCACTGCTCGGCTAGCGGTGATCCCAGTTTGAAAGTGAAACTTGAGTGGACACACGGAAGCGAACCAATCCAACTCAGCGAACGAATAGTGCAGAATTACGACAACAGTCTAACGATATCCCGTCTTAATGAGATGGACAATAACAAATACACGTGTACTGCACGAACGCGCTTGGATCACGTGGAAGCTAGTGCCGAGCTGCTGGTTAGGGATGTCCCAAACCCGCCAGTAAACGTTCGAGTTCAGTGTCATGAACGCAGCGCCACTGTGTCGTGGGAACCCAATGGGGATAATCGTGATCCGATAGTTGCATACACCATCAGTTACACCGCGACCTTTCAGTTTCAAGATGGTGTCCAGAAATATGAGTATCTTCAGGGTGATATTTCTCCCGCTGATTTATCGAGATCAGTGGCCCCCAGTCACACGTAAGTGTATTTAGAAATGGTTGGCACGTGTACGCCGTAGCGGCGAGCCGTCGATTGCTGCAGTAGCGACCTTGAGATTTAACATTTGTATAATACAGTAATAATGTACAGGACGAAGTGCGTATAATGTACAAGTACAGTACTGCACGAAGCACAAGATCCGTCTTAAGCCTGGCTGCGCATGCAAGCGTTACTCTTTTCGCACTCAGTCCAGCAGATGATGCGATGCGCAATGGCTGCGTTCCTGTTGCACAGTTTGACTTGATTTACATGATTTTCAAATTTTTGCACCGCGGACCGGCTGGCCGATTTGCATCTTTTTGTCAAACATCGTTCATACGAGCAGAGAATAATTTGTACATTGTAGAAAAGAAAAATAATTTGAGTTGGTTTTCAGCAACAGCGTTGTTCGCAGTATGCTGCATGATAGAATCGATTTGCGTAGTATTTAGCGGGGTATTTTCAGGAAAACCTTTAAATGTTTTGCAGAGGTATGAACTACACGTTCCGAGTAATTGCACGAAACAATTTTGGACCGAGTAATGTAAGTGCGCCCGCTCATGATACATGCACTACGCTTCCGGACGTACCACACAAAAATCAGGGAGACAAAGATCGACCGACCAGAACATCGGACAACCCGGACAAACCCTAGACGATGGTCCGGCTAACGATACGGTAGGTGATGCAGTGAATAATCTGTCGCATTTCGTTATAAGTACAAGTATGTTTCTTTTACGTTTATGTGTAGCTTAAACTGAAACTGGAACGCCCTCAATTGCGGCACCTTAATTCAAGCCACCCCATCCAACCGACATAATATACCGATTGATGCTGAGTCTGCTGACCAGAACCTCTGCCAAAAGGAACAATCTTATTACTACAGTAGAAGACTTTAGAGATTTTTAACCGAAACTCTATGCCTCCCGATGTAAGTTTAGGTATTCTATTAAACTAAAGAGCATGTCTTTGGCGATCACTGATATGTTAATGGCGAACAAAAAACGAGAAAAGTTTCTCGGGCTACATTCTTCTACAGCAGTGTTTAAAGATACTGGTGATAACAATAACAATCGCATTCGCGTCCAAACAATACGATTTTCATACTAAAGAAATGGTTACATGCCATTATAGACCACTCCTATTATGAAGTTAACGCAAGCGTGTAAAACGACCAACAAAATTAATTAAACGTTTATGTGGTATCTTACGACCGAAAACAATAATGGCCTAGTTACCAAACATTATTTAAAATAAAAATACTCGCTATTTACAGCAAGCCTACATAAGCACTGCAAGAAACATGTTGCAGTTTAAGAAACAGAAACCTTGCTGGTACGCGTGTCCATAGTCGCAAGTACTGAATTTAATCCATGATTTGTACAGATCTGTAGTACTTACTATTAAGACTGTGAAATCTTAAATTTAACTGTTTAGCGTCCTTACTCACACAGCAAAGCACTACCGTATTGCGTATTACGATAAAACTGTAAAAGAAACTTCTACATACAATCAGTTTGCAAAACATACGCAATCGTAACTCACAACAATTAACGAACACCCTCTACATGTAATCAAATAAAACCGAGAAAGAAAATCTACTGTTTCCCACGTCTATGTATTTACGCTTACGTTTACGGATTCCCCAAGCGAATGAGTGTACGTAATTCCGTTTTGTTGCTTCTTAATGGCACCATAAGGCATAAAATCGGTTTGCTCCGTACGCGCATTCTCCTCCCAAGGCAAGGTGTTTCAGCCGAAAGCAAATTCATTGCAGTTGCAACGAGGTGGCTGACCTCCGCATGTCCGTGGGTTTTCAATGTTGGCGATAGTACACAGCCACCAGGTGGTACACAAGACTGTGCATGACACATCTAAACAAAGACATTTTTGAGACAACCGTAGGAATTTTTCATATACATTCTCGCTTACCAACACCGCGAACCGGTCCGTTAAAAATGTTTCCGCTGCTTTGTAAACTGGCTGGCGCATAACCTAGGCAGGAAGTCCACATTAATGATCTTTTCTTTGCCTGTTCTTAGATCCAGTTTGCGTAAGCGGCAGCGAGACAACGAATTTCTCTGTAGTAGCTATTTCAACGCCAAAAAGGCTCCTTAACTGTGTTGCGCTGACAACCAAAAACTGCAAGGATTTTAGTATGTAAAACGGAGAATCGTGCGAGTACCTAAGTTTGGAGGCGATTCTGTGGTTGTAGTACGTTTTCTCGTGCTACTCTTCATTGTCGTAGTACTGCGATCCGAAGTAGCAGTAATCCTAAACGAACTGGCTTCGTTTCCTGCAATTATAATCCGCTTGAGTAAGAATAATAATCCGCTTGAGCAAGAACGCGGGTCCTTGTGATGCCCTTAGTTTTGCAACGTACAATTTATTGAAGCTACAATGTTTAGCAGATCAAATATCTACATCAACGGACACTGCACCTGCACTGTCCCTGCACACTGCAGGCGTCTGCGGCACTTTCTCAAAGTTTTCATCGATGCAGCCGTACGCTTTCTTGATTTTGGTCTCATCCTGGCTACTCAGCCGTCTGCGCTGACCAATCATCTTGTCTTTCCCGAATCGCGGCAACATTGCTGGCCGTTTCCGGCTGATGGCGAATTCGAAAGGGGAATAGTGCAGAATGGAGTCGAAGTCGTACTGCACCCCGTGTGTCGACATATTGGGCAAGATACGGTAATTCATGTTGTACATTCCGGGCTGAATATGGTCGACAAACACTTGCACGTAATCATCCCGATCGGGACGGTTTTGTTCGTGGTAAAAGCCTAGCGCGTGGAGAATTTCGTGCAAAATAATACCTTCTGCCATGCAGCGGCTGCCAAGTTTAATGTGTGTTACACTTCCGGGAACTCTCCCAACTTGTGAATTACATCTGCAAAATTAATCGATATCGCGGCATATCTGGATGGATTATTAAAGGTTGACTGTAGTGTTTAGCCGCCTTTAGCGTACCCCCTTCCGGGAAAAAATCCAATGTACTCTTTCTCATCAGAGCGAATTTTGAAATTTAAACAGTTGTCGGTTCGCCGTTCTATCGTGCGCAGCGCATCCGTAATAAGCCTTCGAGCTCTGCTATCTAAACAGCGAAAGCACTCAATCTTAAGTGTGGCGGTGATGAGCTAACATTCCTAGCCGAAAGATCAGAGAAGCCCACAACTAACAGACCGCACCGGTTCATATACTAGAGTAGTAACCAAGCCTTTTGTACAATGTACTTGTTCACAGTATTTCAATTTTTTACGCAGCTTTACCGAACTCTGGATGTATCAAGTAAGGAACACATTTTCCGGTGTTCGGCCAGTAACTGTAACTGTACATCTGCCCGCTTTCGTTCCCGTGTGCAGCCATATGTCCGGAAGCGTCCTCATTCCAAATGATATCATTTCCGGTTAGGGATTCATCAGCCTCCAAAATCGAGGAATGTATCCGGCTTTTCCAGCCTGCAGAAGGTTTCTTGCACAACATTTAGCAGTCAGAATGTATAAGCAGCCAATTACTCTTCCATCTTAACTGCGGAAATCAGTTGTTGGCTTAATCGTAGAAGTAAACGGTTGTGCCGGAAGTTTTGCAAAACCAATCCAGACGTCTTCTAATCTCAAATCAAATGACAACGTTAAATCATAATCTCTTTTCGGACAAACCTTGTGGTAGCTTGGCGCAGCTGGCTGGTTTGGCGCAGTGGATGAAGCAGCATAATATCCAAAACCTGAAAGATGTTAGCGACATGTTTTGGTGCATGTTGTTTATACCAGCTAACTGTAAATACAGTACGAGTATACGCACAAAATACCTAATCATGTGGCGTTAGAAAAATAGTACTTACGTAGGTCCCAGTACCAGCTAACTGTAACAGTACCAGCTAACTGTAAATACAGTACTAACTGTAAATACAGTACGAGTATACGCACAAAATACCTAATCATGTGGCGTTAGAAAAATAGTACTTACGTAGGTCCGATGCTTATTTTATATCGTACTTTCCGTGTACAGAGTATGATACAACTAGCACCGTACCACTCCTTTCATTTTATAAAGCTAGTGTACTGTACTATGACCTCATTTTAGATGATTTTAGAAGAGATTGTCCTTTCGATTCTGTAATCGTTGATCAACGTACCGTTTAGCAAAAGTTTCCTGTACGTAGTTCGTTGTGCCACGTATTCAAATTAAACCTGGCGTTTTAGTTCAAGAAACAGAAGTATTAAGAATTAAGAAACACTCCTACAGAAAAATAAGCAAAGCAAAAAAGCGGGACTCCTTTGCGGTTTGGCTAAAACTAGAAGTTGGTGAAACAGGCCTGAATGAAGAAGCATTACTGTGCTACCTGCTTAACTAACTGCAAGCTTTGAAGGAGTCACAGAGGTGTGAGCAAGTCGGTATAAATGGTATCTTCCTGCTGGCCAAAGCCAGTGAGGCGGCTCAATAAAATAAAAGTTTTGCGGCTCAAAGGAACAGCTGATTGTCCAACCCTTTATTAAAAGAATATTATCGACGTACACGTACAGCTTAGGACAAAATGGTCACATACCCAACATCTCCACATTCAGTACGAATGCAGCGCAGTGCACTGTACGACTGAGCTCAAAATATCCGTTTCGTACAAGTGCACTGCACCGCTTGCGTACAGAATGCTGGGTATGGGGCTATGCGACCATTTAGTCCTACATTGTACGTTACTGTGCCACACTGTCCCCTTTATTACTATAAGTAAAATAATCCAAATTTTTAATTTAACGCGAAAATTCCCTGTTCCCCGTCGATTTCTTGTGACCGTTCGATTTCTCTGGACTTAACACCCATGCTAGTAGCGGTGGCCAAGTTTTAACGTACTGTATGTTTTCTGGATACATCCAGGTGTTGCGACGCTTCGAGTTTTCTAATATATAATTACTATAATAGGCATGTGCCGCTTTGATAAGCACTTTATTATCTGTAGTATCGTATTTGCGGAGTTGGCTGGTGGCGGTATAAGCGGGGAATCAGTGAAAGAGCGCACAAACATCACCCAGGTTCGAAAGGGTAGTCGTTATTAATAAAGAACTACTCTAATATTTGCTTTCAGTATGATCCACAGGTTCTTTGAAGCCGGAAACGATGTGTCGGTTTTATTGCAGGCGTTCCCATGATCTACTCTACTAGAAGGGGTGTGGTAGCGGCTGTATGTCGTTGGAATTACTGAGCAGGCGAATGCATCACGGCCTTTTTCGCGGTTAACTGTATTGCTGTTTTCGCTTACTTTGGAGTAGCTTCACTGTATAGTTAAACTGATAACAGACGTTCTACCAAAACTGGCGTATTAAATTAACGCCCGATGCTGTGGGGCTGTGGAACGCCATACTACCTCATTACTTGTGCAGAAAATAATATGACGCTGGTAATGTACTCGTATTTTTAAAATTCTTGACATAATAAGCCGACCGCTTGGAACACTGCTTTCCTGTTAGTACTAAACGTGATTTCCTTTTCTAAAGTTGCTACAGCTCAATTTTATCCGCACAGCGGTATTTCAAAATTGTTGACAAACGAGACGGCATTGCGTGAACTGCTTCCATCATTTTGTAAAGTGCTTGAGTGTTTGCTTGCAACAGGTAATGTACAGATAACAACAGGTCTCGGGTTCACTGATTTTTAACCATCAAAACAATGAAACTTCTTGCCGCTACCAGCCTATCACCAGTACTTCTATATAATCCACAAGCGAGGCCGCAGTATATCAGATTGCAAATACGAGACCGATTCTGCACTTAGCCACTGCATAGTAATATCTGCAGGCTTGCAGCTTTATTTTTTTAAAACCCTTGTAATTTGTATTTAGTATTTAATACTATTCATAAAGCTCCTAATTTAAGCTCGCTTTGGTGAGCAAACCCTCTTAAAACAGGCACGACCTACCCTGAGCTGGAATGTAGTTAGCGTGACTAGCTGGTCTCCTTTATGAAGTGCCTCCATTTTCTGGTATTAGCAAAACTAAAAGTACTGAAGTTATTGATTACGCATGCTTTTTTTGTAGTGGACACCGTATAATATAATCGTGATGTGTCAGTATTTGCGACAAACAAAACTCACAAGTACTCACCAACAGACAGTTTGACCTGCTTGAATACGAGACTCTGCCGGTAATACGCAGACACTCTCTGCCAAAGCACTGTCTACACTGCTTGATCGTGTGGCTACAACTTTGTGCCGTTCCAGTTACATATAGGATAAATTGCCTAGGATCTTGGACATTTAAAGTTTGTATTTGCGGTGACATTTGGGCGTGGAGAAAGTCCCATCTGGATCGATAGTTTCGCATCAACTGATAACCGTTGAATTCAAAGTGCAATGATGAGGGGTAGACTAATTCCTGCTGGGCAGAAAATCACGTCATGCGAAGCGTGGGTCTGGTCATTCGAGTGGCACGATCATGAAACACGTTGTGCGTGTTGCTTCCGCGAATCTGCAAAACTGCGGTCCTGCCAAGGATGCCGGTTGTATCGGTACTGTAATGAGAATTGCCAGGTACGAAGCAATACAGGCTTTTAAAATGAGTCAGCGGCTGAGTCTGTCAGCCAACCAACAACAGTTGGCAGATTCTGTCTTAATTTTTTGTTTGACTGTTTACTTATTTTAGAAAGACTGCGTGCTCGTTTTGTTTCTTATACCTTATGCCTTATGGATGTTTCGTTAGCGCGCTGACTGGAAGAAAGAGCACAAATCCGAATGTTCCTTGTTGAAGCGTATAAAAAACTACAGACAGGAAACAGAATCACAACATGATGTAAATCGGATGGTGAGGATGATGCGCTTAGCTTGCGACATGCAGGGCAACACCTCTCGAATATTTTCCACCAATTCAATCATTCTTCTCAAGATTATGAACAAAATTTTTGTAAGTACAGTATGTTTAGTATTATTGTAAGAAACTTGGCTTGCAGACAACGCGTTATTGTCCCAATTGTTAATTTTGTTAGTAACTGTACTCATATGTGTTTACAGAATATGTCCAAAGACACAGTCTCCGAAAGTGAGAAACAAATGCCAGCACAGCAAATTCTCAAGATTTTTCCGAGCGTTAACTCAATAACACGACAGTTGGTTTAACACTGCTTGCGCTTGTCTTGTGAATTTGTTCAAACATCGCGTTTGTTTTTACAGAAAACTGGAGTTGGTTAGAGAAAAATTGTTTGAAGGTTTACTGGAAGCCGCGTTTCCCACGGCGGTCGGTGGCCACTCTCTGCTGTCAGATTCCGATATTGCGGACATCATAACGAGAATTGAATTACATAATCATCTTATTTATGAATACGATGGAGATCGTCCTGTTTTCTTTGGAATGGGTCTTTTTCCGGATGCCCCCAGTGGCTCGATGCCCGAAGCATGCTCCGATCAGAATGCCCTGGTTTCGTTCGATGGACGGACGCTTTGCTGCACGCTCTGGATGACATTCCGGATTACAGCGGGCTACAAGACGTAAGTAAAACGGCAGTTTGACATGACCGACAAAGTACTTATTTACTGAACTTGGCGTTGTTTGTATTCAAGCGGAAGAAGTATTGTGTTAATCGATTCACCATGTTCGGCAATCTGTTCTGAAGCTGGTCATGCTCATTCTAATCTTTAACTTTAGTCTCTGTTCTCTTTGTTACGTACGAGACGATTTAATGAAATACTAGTACATCAAGCTCGTAAACCGATGTTTTTTCGATCCTGATGTGCGCATTCGTATCTGCAGTGGTGACCTTGCATTTTAATATTCACAACCAAAAGTTATCTTTTATGCCATGATTTCGCATTTCTTGAGTTAAGATGTTGCAGCACTATAGCAGCATCGTTTGTTGTACAACTGCTGTGAATGCCGGTATTTTGTTCTTCTGTGCAGGTGCTTTTGTACGATCTGAAAGACTTCCCCTTCCGATGGCCAGTGAAAGAACGGAATAAAATTTACGCAGATAGACTGTACGGCGACGTAGAGTGCACGTGTCGTAAATGTTCGGATGCATACGTAAGCGCATTATTATACTTATTCATAGTAAAGTGTTTGTGCGTCTCTAAGCATGGTGGATTAGATAAATTAATATCTTCTAAAATTTTTTATGCTGCAGGAAGCCATCATAAATCCGCTGAAATGCGCCACAAAAGGCTGTACAGAACGCATACCAAGCGATCACCGCGCGCTGCTGCCCTGTGCACAGTGTTGTGCTGTCAACGAAGTTAATCTCCGTAAACTCCAAAAGTTTTTACAAAATCACGAAAATGACTTCGCCAATCACCTTGACATGTGGAACGCACGGGACAGCCAGGCGATTATGGTGAAGAAATTTCCACTGTGGAAGGAACTGGAGAAGGCTGATATTCTGCAGCCGGAAGCGCAGCTGCGCTTCGTTCTGGGTTGGGATGTGGCTCGAACGTGCAGCGAATCGGGGCGGTACCAGGAAGCATGGGAACTGTATCGTGATATGATCGTCTGTGTCCGGTAAGTTGATGAGGAAAACGGTTTGCAAATTCCATAATTATAATTTCTGCTTTGAATTTGTGTAGGAACGTGTCTCCTAAATACAGCTTCTATCGGGCGCAGTTTCTTCGCGAAGCGTCAGCGTGTGTATTAAATTGGGGAACGGAATTTATTGGAGAAAATAAGGAACAAAAAAAGCGGCTATTACCGCTGCTCTTGGATGCTGTTCCTTTAGCGATCGAATTAATGAAAGACGCTCTGGATACCTATTCAACATTATGCAAGAAGAGTGTTGTGACGGGGAGGATTGCATCGTGGTTACTGCTGCAAGAAAAACTTCAGGCCCTTGTTTTAGAATTTTCAGAAAAATCTCCCATGCAAACAGCAAAATAAGGACCGTGTTGTCAGAGCGGGACTCTCCGCCCTCCAAACTTGCTATTGCTATTTCTGGGAATCTCCACCCCGTACATTTCCTCGCTGTTTTGACGGATCTGCACCACAGTTTCACTGGCTGCAGATTCCGCTTTCCTCAGTTGGTGGTTTTTTGTGTGGCGGCAACATCGCCAATGAAGTCGACGTTTCCGGGTTGTTCTGTCGAGGATAGGCGCGGCGTTCCATACGACCCCGCGTTATAGTGTTTTGTGGTCGAATTCCTTGGCCTCCCAAATTCTAATTTGCAATATTTTAACAAAAAAACTATACCATCCTGGTTTTTTTAACTTTATTTATTGAACTTTATTCCGATGCGATATTCCTCGTACAATCAACATGCTGTAATAATCAACTTGCATGTAATCAACATGCTGTAATAAGCGCAGTGCAGATGATAAAAGGCGCATTAAAACACAGAAAACCATAATAACGCCAATAATATTTATGTAGCGCACATTGCACATTTCGTGGCACAGGTCACCATTCGGCGTTCAGCAGTACTGGAAAATCGTCGACATCGTCACACTAAAAAAAATCGGGTCCGCAACCTTCGGAAGCCTAGTTGCGGCCCAAACAATTGGCTTTGAGATTGAATGCTCGGATTTAGGCGCCACTGAAATGAACGCAGCAGCGAACATATAGAGATAACAAAGATTCAACGCTGAACAGTCATCTAAAAAGTGCAATTTGTGCAAACGTTGATTTACCCTACCTGCATTACCTCAGGGCTCGCAGTGGTCGTTCTTATCCGCACCACCGTCGCGGCATTTTTTACAGTTTGAAATCGGTTCCACATTACGGCCATCTTTGCACTTAAATAGCATATTTGACAAATATTCACCCTCCCCGACACTATAGCCTGCAAAGCATTAATAAAGTGGTGAAACGCTGAAAATTTATGCACGCTGTAAGTTTAGAGTATGCGCGGAAGCGTTTGTATCAGTGCAGATCAACTAGTAACGCTGCACGCGCGTATACAGTATACGTATCTAACAATAAGGGTTTCTACCTAAAAAACGTAAAAGCTGCCCGCAGTACTGAAGATTTGTTTTGCATTGTGACGTTGGCCCAGCTGTGACGTCCGCAAAGGCTGGACGGACTTCTGGTGGACCGCTGCCGGTATATGTGATGTTGTCGCCGCACGTCATCGTGATGTTGCAATCGTTATCAGCGCCGCACGATGCAAAGGATCTTTGCCCGCCTGGAACACCCACCGGCTGCGTCCAACACCACGGGTCGCCGATTTTCATTAGTTCCCAGTAAGCATACGCCCAGCACCAGCCATGAAAACAGCCGCACTTCAGATGGTCCGAGCACGCCATGTTGGTTCTCACTGAAATACCAAGTAGCAGCAAAATTTACCGTTTTCTGCAACCGATTTATACAATATCGTGGAACTTAAGGCTGAATAATCTCATTCAAAAATTAATCTTATAATTTTCGCTAAGCATACGTGTTCTCTGTTCGGCAAAAAAAGCAGCAAGGCTCTGGCTCGATAGGCTGGTGTTAAGAGCGGCTAGCGCTGTGGTCTCGGTTAATGTGGACGCAACCACAGGGCTTTGCGTTATTTATTCAAAGTTATCATCGAGACATCCATAAGCTTTCTGCAGTCTCACGACATCCAGTGGACTCATCCATTTGCGCTGACCCATCCTCACAGAGGTGCGGATCTTGGGAATTATGGCTGGCTTATCGCGTTTGATGGCGAAGTCCCAGGCTGCATAATGGAGGATAGATTCGTAGTCGTACGGAATGCCATGTGTGGGCATACTACGCAATATTCGGTAGTTTGTGTCGTACATTTCTGGTTGTATGTTCTCAGGGTACACCTGCACAAACTCATCCCGATCTGGCCGGTTTTGCTCGTGGTAAAAGCCGAGTGCATGTAGAAGTTCGTGCATAATAATGCCTTCTTTCATGCAGTTCCTGCTGAGTCGGACCTCGGTAACGCGGCGAGGAGTCCGTCCCACGTGAGACAGGCAACTAGAATTGTAGAAGTGGATGTACGCTGTGCGAGCGCAATACTTGGTTCTGCTGTATGTATTGTACGCACAGTAATCAGTACGTAATTACTATGTATAGCATCATAATATAGTATTACTAAACTAACAGTACTTAATATTAAGGTAGTAGTCAGTTTATTAATGTTTCTGTTAGTATTTTAATTAACCTATTACAACGTTTCGTTTCATATTTGCACGAAAATTCGTGGCATTTTAATAGTTATAACGATTCTTGCTGTAGTATAATTATGTAGTTCAACCTCCTGTCGAAACCGGAAACATACCACGGTGTACGGTATACTGTAGTTACTAGTCAGTAGTTACCCTCGTCCATATGGCACGATTGAAATGTGCTCCTCTTCATTTGCACGTACTTTGAACTGTACACAATTATCTACTCAACGCTCTATGGTTCGCAAAGCTTTCAGAATTTTTTGACGATCCGCGTCACCTAGAAATAAAGTGATAAACTGAGTTACTAAAGTACAATGATCTGAATGTATTTATTAAAATTAAATTAATTTTGCACACATAACCGTTGACACTGGCACAATGTCAACGGCGTTCGATGATATCGTAGATATAGTAACCGATCTTTTACGCCGGATCTTAAAATATATATATGATAGCGATGGTACGAAGAAGGTAAGTAATCTGCAATTTGCCAGTATCTTTCATGCAGATTTACCAAAAGCTGGATGTATGAAGTAAGGAACACCTTTCCCGCTATCAGGCCAATAACTGAACGAAACCCGGTGGTCTGTCTCATCCACGTCCGCGGATGCGAGCAGGGCATACCCCCCATCGTCCCAAATGATGTCATCTCCAGTTTCCGGTTCTGTTGATTCATTAACCGATAGATCTATTCTGCTCTGCCAGTCTGCAAATAAAATTCACACAAAATTAAGGAGATTACGCATCTAATCGGATACAGAAGCAGTATTTTCTTGTAAAATATTAGAGTTTTCAAACTTCTGCAATTTTTTCTTTAGGTAAATACTAGTGGTATAACAAGTTTACAACTATGACATTATCACACACCTGTCGGTAATTCCGCACAGTAACTCTCTATAAAATAAGTGTACAAGCATAAGGCGCGTAAACTAAGGATTAACGGAGCACTGTCTGTGAACATTTTTAAAAAAAGGTTATTAAGCACTCGTACTTTCACGCTCCTTATTACACGCCAAACCCGATGTTCTGCAAAGAACTGCCCTACCAGGTCTATTTCACTTTTAGTCTGTATGTTGGCAAGTCTTCAGACACGATTAGCAGAACTGATTGCAAGTCTTTAATCGTCTGTGGTCTTATCGGTAACATCTTGATACAAGTGTGATTTAACTGTGAGAAGTATGTAAGTACCGGTACTTACTCGACTACTACTTTCTGTTGCGTTCTGGATTCGCGCTGTTGGTCGCAGGCAGCACTGTGAAAAATTTACGGGCTACACGAGGAAGATCTGTTGAATAAAGTTTTCTTTTGGTATGTACGGCATTAGTCTGTACGCATTGCATTCTACCTAGTGTCGCTACGTTTTCCACTATGCCTTTGCCGATTTGCGTTACTCCGACTGCAGTGACGCCGACTCACTGCACTATGTTGGTACTGTGATTTATCCGACTTTGTTGTTGCTTATCTGTTCATACAACCTTGTGAAGCAGGGAGAAGCTGTCAAAATTACGAGTACATGGACGCAGTTAGAGAGAGCACGCAGATTTATCAGAATACTTTAGACTTCAGATGACACCTGCGTGATACAACCATTATACCGTAGCGGTTGGGATCAGATAGTGGTTGTTTTCTGGACTCACTCAATACTGCCAGGACACACAGTCATATGCAGTTGTTTGTCGTCTGACCGGTTTAACCAAAATCAAATAATTACTCTACTACTCGTGTTCAGCAGCTGTACTTACATTGACCTAAGCTCCCAGCATCTTATTGTCCGTTCAACCATATTTATGTTAATTGGGTAACTTCGGCAGCAGTATTTTTGTTGCGAGTGAAACTGCGACCACCGCAATGTTCAGCACGAATGTTCTACGACTGATGTTCAGTGCTCTGCTTATTGCGCATTGCCTATTACATTTGAAACAGATTAACTGCGCAGAATTACCATCAGGTGGGCAGCACTCTTTGAATGGCATTACCCAACAATTTCGAATATGACAAGTTCTCGGCGCAGAATGGCGACATCGAATTCACCCATCGGTCAGCGAATCGGAAGAAGCACTGACCAGAGCCGATATTATCTGGGAAGATGCAGCCACACCGGGATACCCGATGTTGGCCGCAGAGGAACCGGGAAGCGGTCACATTGTGTCGGGTAGCAATTACTGGCCTAACAGCGGACAGTGCATTCCATATCGTCTACACCCGGCATTCGGTACAGTAACTGTTTTTGACCAATATTTAATGCAGCAGTGTACCAATATTCAATTTACTTAGTGTAGTGCATTCTTATTTCCCACTTTTTCGCTTATATAAATCATGGAATTATTATTTTAGTGAAACTATTAGCAGTTGTTTCGTGAAATTATGTGGTTTAATTAGGTAAATATTTACAGACGAAGAAACCAAGCAGCGTATCCGTAACGCCATGAACACCATCGAGCGACGCACAGATCACTGCTTGTCTTTCAAGATCCAAACGGAGGAAACCGAATACATATCTATCGTTCCCGCTGGGCGAGGGTCAGTAAAGCTTAATTTGCGGCAACTCTTTATTGCAGCCGGTTGAAAACTATAACAGTCGTGCTAAAAATAAAAAAAATGTATAGTCAGTTAGAAACGTGATAATCTATTGTATTTGATTGTAACTTGTAGGTGCATGTCGCACGTCGGGATAATACCTGGACGAACAACGGAAATCCGACTGGGAAGCGGCTGTATGAAAGACGGAATTATTCTGCACGAACTTCTGCATGCGCTCGGCTTCTACCACGAACAGAACCGACCTGACCGTGATGAATTCGTCCAAGTATTCACCGAAAACATTCAGCCCAACATGTACGAGCTGAACTACGGTATCTTGCCACATATGCCCACCCACGGTCTCCAGTACGACTACGAATCCATTCTGCACTATGCAGCGTGGGATTTCGCCAAGAGCCGCGACAAACCGGCCATCATTCCCAAGATTCGTTCGCCTGTGAGAATGGGTCAGCGCAAATGGCTGAGCGCGCTGGATGTCACGAAACTACAGAAGGCTTACGGGTGCATCGACGACAACTTTGAAAGAGTGGAGCGCAGGCCGCAATTGCACTGCGACGAGAGCAGCACCACTGGAAAGCCAAACTACCAGACAGCAATTGGTACTGACAAGGCAAATACTGGCTCGACAACTGCGGCGACAACCGCTGCAACATCGGAGAAGAGTCCAGCCACGATTCGTTTCTCAGACCTAATGTGGACGGTCATGGAAATGTCCGAAGCCGGTGTGAACAATGTCCAAGTCATCGACGATCAACTCCACCTCCGTTTGACCAAGCGTAACAATTTTTTCCATTGCGCCGGTGTTCGCTCGGTCGATACGTTCGGTTTCGGCCGTTACCAGTTTCACATTGAAAGCCGTCTGGATCAACTACATCCTCACGTAGTTTTCGCTCTTTACAGTCAAATGGACCCTCATCCGCGTATCGGTATTCAGTTTTCGCGGTGGGGTAACGCCGATGCTCCGATCGCTAGTTACGGGGTCGCCAGTCGGCGTCTGCCATCGCCCTTTTCAAGCGGTGCAGATAAGCAGCACGCTTTCTCGTTTTTCCTTGTTGGGACGTACACAACCCATACATACGAATGGAAGCCGGGAAACGTGACGTTTTCTTCCCAGCACGATCATCAGAGTAGCAACCGGGATTTGTTGTTTAAATTATGGAGTCATGCCGGCACTGCGCAAAGTATTCCACAGAAAGCACTTCCCGTAACGATAAGTTTATGTGTTTATAAAGATTACGAAGCGGATCATATAGAAGAAATTGTGGTGCATTCGTTCCGGTTTTTTCCTGAACGTAAGTACGAGCAGAGCACACTTATTTTCGTACGGAATGCTTGTGTTAGAGTTTTGGTTTTGGCTTTAGTTCGCAGGTACGTTGTGCAAAGTGGGGACACCATAGCCAGAATTGCTGCACAGATGGGGAAGAACTGACAGCAGCTCGTCGTTGATAATAATATTGAAAATCCTGACGTGATCTATCCTGGACAGATTTTGATCGTATAGTTAGATCCCATTCGTTGGTCTTCGAAATTACTGTTGAAATATTATTTTGTTCCGAAAACTGTAGAGGTTGCAACTGGTTGTTGGTTAAACCTACATTCGAGTTTTGTTCGTGAACATTTAAATACATATGGTTAAAAAAGAAAATAAAGCTGTTGCGAAAAAATATCAAAGTTAAATTGTAGTAAATAGAATTTTCTCAATGCGTTTTCGTAGGGGAAGTACGTAATTGAACCATATTCAGTCCGTGGTTCGTGCAAACAAAAGTTTCTGTGTTCAAACCCAGCTGAGTCTACTTCTAAGGATGTTTATTTATTATGCGCATTGTATGCATCTGTATGTGTTTTTGCTGCCCACTGTGTGTCGATTCGGAAAATTTGGACCACCAACCGACTGACCTATTTTCACTTTTTTTAGTCCTACATGGTAGTCTATTTAACTTCGATCACTGGCGGGTGGTAAAAGAACATGATCACAATCATGATGTCGGAAAAGAGCAAGGACAACAGCGAACAGAAATGCATACCACTGCGGACACACTGCTGTGTCGAGACAAGCAGCGGACACGTCCGTGCTGTCGGCCGCTTTGATCAAAGCTACGACCACACGCAGCGCCACCTCCCAACTCACGTAACGCACTACGGGTGGAGAGAAGAGAGACATGTCGTCCAGTTAACATTAACAATAACTAGCGGTGGTTGCAAACCACATTATTGCACGAGCGCGAGCGCCATTACCACTGGGAAATGGTATTGGGATTGTGGAATTGGAAAAGCGTGACGTACGCTCATCGTGGCGTCAGCACCTCGCGCTTCGCGCTCGGTGCAAATTAACTCGTTAATTGTGACTTGCGATACATACATACTTTACTTATAGTCCAAGCAGATACAACGTCATGCACATTCTTAAATTTTTACAAAGTAATTAAGCTTTGTTCGCAATTTTTTACTTCACTTAGCAAATATAATTATTTAATTAATCATAATTAATGAGAGAAAGCCATTAATAAGAAGAGGCAACAATAATAATGAGAGTTTATTACAGATTGCATGCAAAGCTAAGTAGCAAAAGAGAAAAAGTAATCCGGCTCGGAATGGTTAGAGAAAACCTTGCGAAGAAGACGCACTGATGGAGCAGCAACACATTAAACGATGGAAAGGGAACTTACTTCTGATTCGGTTAAAACATCCGAAGCCAGCCGGTGTGCGTAAAACTTTAAACGGTGTAATGTTTTAAAGATTACTGATTTTTCAGCACAGGCTTGCTGATTGTAAAGCAAACGGTACACCCGGCCCAGGACATAATACGTAAGAACGCGGTTTTTGCAACTTGGAGTGCAACATTTTTGTATATTTGTTCGTAGTGCAGTCCTTAAATTAATATTGGATTGAGGCGAGGTTTGTCATTTGATATTGATGCTGCGTTGGTGAGATTACTTACTGAGACTGCCGTAGATGGTTTTGTTTTGCTTTAATTTTTAATAAGCCAAACCTAAGTAGGCACAATTCATGAGAAACAGAATGCAAGAAAAGCTGTCCAACTTAAAACCGTATGTTCACTTTTCGGCTTCCTGGTTTTTAGACATTCAGAAATATCAGACTGCCACTTGCCAGTCGATAGATGTTGTTGAAGATAGCGCCGCAAATGGACCAGATAGTCTACTACAATAATTATGTGTATCATACGATACTGTACTTACGGTATAAACCGTATGACTATAGTTCTGCCTATGTTAGCAGAAATCAGACATCGTCCATGTATACTATAATTTCTGCAAGCCACCATTTTCCAAACAACCCAGCTCGACATCGTGTCCCGAACGTTATCGTACAAATGAACGACCTGCCATCAACTTTTTGACCTTTAACGCACGGGCCTGCGAAGAAGAATACAGTCTTCTCGATAATACCCGCTTGAAGAGAATTTGCACACTAACAGTACAATTTGCTAATATTGAGCGTAAACACAGACAATAACATAATAGTCCAGTTTCTGTTTACTTAGTTGTATTGCACAAGTAGGCCGATTTCCCGGCCGCGCCACCAAATTCGACTGGAAAGTGGCTGCATGAAGTAGGTTGTTATATTGCACGAAGTTTTGCATGCGCTGGTAGCCACCACGAAAACACCTCGCCCGGACAGCAATGAGTTCATCCAAGCGTTTTTTTGAAACATTATAGGAGACATATACGACGTCAAATACGCGATCTTACCGCATATGTCCACACGCGGGCTTCCGTGCGACTGCGGGGTTATTTTAAACTATACAGCCTTGGATTTCGCCAAAAGCTGCGACAAACCGATCATCATTCCCAAGATTCGCTCGTCCGTAAGCATGGATTAACGTAAATGGTTAAGCGTGTTGTATGTTACGAAGCTACAGAAGACACGGGTGTATCGACGACAGCTTTGACAAGATGGAGCGAGCACAGCCTTTGGTTTGCGATAGAATGGAGTTATACCGGCAATAGACAGAATATTTATATATCACAGATAGCACCTGCGTTTATGAAGATTAAGAAGCGGGCAAAATATGGGAATGTGCAAATTGTGGTGTACCAACTGCACGCGTTTTGGTTTTTTCCCGAAAGTAAAGCGCAAAACAAAAGCACTCATCTCACTAATGACGGAATGCGCGAGTAACATTTTTTATTATAGTTCGCAGGTATGTTGCACCAAGTGGGGATACCATAGCAAGAATTGCTGAAAGATGGGGAAAAACAGGCATCCGATTGTCGGATATTAGATACTCGCAATAAAATCGTTTATCTTGACGCTATATAGCCTTTGGCAAATTTTGTACGTGTAATTGTGAAAGTTTGTGTAAACAGCGTTTAAATTAAAACATTATAAACAACGTAGTTACTGTCACTGTATCAGCAAATTAACTTCTTTTAGATCTCCTTTAACGCGGCTGCATATTTATTGCAGACAAAGCGCAGCACATACGAACTCTTAGTCCATATTACGAGGTATTAACATCTTTCTCCTGGCTGGTAAACATACTAGTAACACGGAGTTTGTATGTGATTATGCATTACATCAGACACCCGCACAGTATGGAGGCATACAAGTATATAGACTGAAGATTATTGACTGGCTGCATTGTGGGCTAAACAGAAACAGCAGGTTCGTGCGCATGTACAGTATGTACGAATCACAGTTTCGTAGGTGTGACCTGTACGGTTGTAGAGAACCAGGGGAAATGCGGTGCTAATTATCCTCGTATTTTCGACGTTCTATCATCCAGCTAGAGTTTTTCAGTCTGCCGACGCCGAGACTTTGGCAAACCGCTGCGCGCTGATGTCAGGTGTGCCACATCGCGGAATTGTACCCATGTGAAGGCCGGTATCTACCGCTGAAAACTTACTGTTTTAAGGACGTGACTATTTCTCATAATGTCGACTAATAAGGCCGCAATGAAAATGTTTATCTTCATCGTTATCACTATCGCGCCATGCATCATTGCCGCCAGAGTAATCAATCTGCCCGATGTCCTGCCGACACCGAGTAATACGACTGCAGCAGAACGTCCGGCCGACCCACTTGGGCAACTTCGCCATTCGACAGCGGAAGAACTGAGCTCAAAAAAAGAGTCTTCTGGTCACCGCCGAGAATCCAATCAAAAAGACGGGGAGGAGGATAAAAAAGATGTGAAACTGACCACCGCGAATAAAGTGACCATTATCGTGATGGTGGCATGTTTTGCCATTTTATTTGGTGTCGGGTGTAAGTTTTATTGATAGCTCAATCGCTAACTCATGCATGCTTAATGTACCTTATCTAGTTTTGAAATAATCTTTATTATTATTACAGTACTTGTATTTTTTCGTAGATTGTATCTACAAGAAGCGTCGACAGCGGCAAGAGAGCCGTTTTCATCCAGACGCTATACCTCTGGAAACCGTAAAACTAAGAAACTGGTAAATTAGAAACAACCGTAGGAAATTGGTAAATTTATGTTGTAACATGTTTGATCTGCGCAATGGGCGTCTGTTGCATGTAGTTTTATTGATAACTCAACCGCTAATTAATATTTAGCTGATTTTATCTAATAAAGAATCAATTTTTATTGTTATTATTATTACATAGTGAAATTTCTTCGTAGATTGCGCATTCATCGTTAACAAGCGTTCACAACGGGAAGAGCGCCGGATCCGTTCCATCCGGATACACGGAATATTTCATATTCTATTGTATACTATTATATTCACTTTGCGATTGTATTGTATATTCACTTCGCGACCAGAGTAATTCGTTTTGGTTTTGCCCTGCTTTATCCGAATGCAGAAAATTTAACGTTTTGTGAGTATATTTTTGTTAATGCTCCAACGCCTTTTTTTGCTCCAACCTTTTTTTGCTCCAACGGCGATCACGCGATTTAACGTACAGGTACTTTCACAGGTACTTTCAGGTACTTTCAGTCTTCAACCCTAATAAGAGCTGCGCTCCGGTCAACCAATGTACAGTTCGGTGCATTTTCCTAGTTTTAATATCAGTATAACAGTATTGATTTTACATGGAGCCGCCTGCGCCAGTGAGTGAAAGATCAAAACGAGCACCGCAGACGTAGTTACGGATCTCCAACGGCGATCACGACGAAAGTACGGCACTTACCCACTGCATACGCCATAGCCGATTATTACATGTCCGGAAGAGCTATGCGGGGCGGCACGAAAAAAACCGTGATACAAGAATGGTGTAATATTAGGATGAAATTTTTTCGAGGTGTGGGATCAGGTCGAATAACAGCTTAATGAATGAGTTTGACGAATAGGCAAGAGAAAATCGATGACAGCAGCTGCATATGTGACGAAGTTTTCGCTAGGACGAAGTGCATACCGCAGCATCGCTGTTAGTAGACTGGCCCGATACCAAGTGAGTTAAAGGAGATACAAAGTACTGTACGTACTGTTAGGGGCCATCCATAAATTACGTAACGCCAAAATTCACGGTTTTGAATACTCCCCTCCCCCTGTGTCACCAATGCTAACAAAACTGAGATCCGCTCCCCTAAGCGTTATGTAATAAAATCAAAACCCGTCCATAAGCTATACCATTGTGACGTCATAATTCCAACAAAACGTAACAAATTTTTTAAAGCCCCCCTCCCCTTCGTCATATATCGTAACGTTTCAAGGACTCCCCCCACCCCCTACTTGCGTTACGTAATTTATGGATGGTCCCTTATTTTGTCAGATGCACATTCGACGCTTAAAATAATACGAGTACAGCAGATACTGCAGTTATGCCGCTTTTAAGCAGTTGCTCATACACTCCATGCGAACCGCTGATAGTACGTGTTGTACCGAATGCCAGGTGGAACCAAAAATGGAATGTTATAATAATTATAATGATTATGGAATACTACAGTATATATTGCAGGTGCTATTCTGTGTTGATAAAACTACCAAGTTTCTAGAAATCTCATTTGAAAAATATCACCAACCTTATAGCAATTCTGCGCAACTGATTTGTTTAGCAATACAAGTATACACTGCCCCCAAGGGGGGCCAGCAGTGTCAGCCTGTTTTTACTGTTTAAATTTTGAATCATTTTAAGTAGTTTTACCTGCGCAAGCTCATTGTTACCTGAATTGGCCATTGCCGAATAAATTTTTATATAGTATACACTTGAACAGACAGCAACAGCAGAAAATTTAAACTTAAACATTGTGGTGGCCTCGGTTCCACCCACAACAAAAACATTGCCAGCAGCCCTCTAATTTACATGGTTGGACTCAACCATGGTCTGTGGAAGTGCAACTTCCGAAGTTGCGTAACAGAGGAATCACAATATCATGTTCGTTAAACCAGCAAAATAACCACAACAAAACCAAGACACTCTGCTGTTTGTAAAGCTTATTACTCGTAGATATGTACTGTGTGCTCACGTGTTCACTGCACTAGTGACTGATCCTAAAGCCAGGAAAGGGTCAGTTACTAAATAATTAGCTACCATAGCGCTGTATTATGTAAGTGTATTAGTGTGCTTTCGAATAATTTGACCAGTTCCCATGCGCTTTCCAACTGCGTTCACTTTGTTTATATAGTTGCTGACCCTTCATTCAGCCTTTTCGTATAAACTGATAGACATTTCGGTTAAAACAAAGCTACGTGGATTTCAGATAGACTGCAACTTTTTAAAATAAGCATTTCAATGGACGCAATAAAGGTGTTAGACGTATACAGTATAACCATATAACGCGTGCAACCATTATCTGTGTTCAGACAGCCTATTCCGGCTGGCCATCGGCCTTTTGATACTGACAATTGCACCTTGCACCTTGCACATTTCCCAACGAAAACCGCCAACCGATATCTCAACCGAATGAAAAAAAAGACAAGAATTTTTATACAAGACCTTTTGTCCGATCGACCATTGTACCCGGTAGTCGGCCGGTCCAACATCACGTAAATCTGGACTGTATATAAGATCAAATTACTGGCAAACGGCAAAATCTACAAAAGCGCAGCAACTTTCGTTAAAAGATAACGATAACGTAACACTTGTTTCAGTTAAGTAAACAACCGAAGGCAACTGCGTGATGATATGATTTTCTCGTGCTAAATAATTATGATTTAATGCTTAGAATGACAGCAACACAATTGGGATGTGATAAAGGCAGTGCACACGTGACACAACGACCATCGCATTCTGCCCATTTGTCACCTTATGCTGCACTTAGCCCATGGCCGGGTATTCCACAGGCAGGCATAAATTCATTGCTTCTTGTGGCGCTGAATACGACTGCGACATTACGATAAAGTTGGACGACAACATTACATATGCCGATAACTGTCCATGAGAATTACATACTTTCTTGCGCGCGTGACAGTTGTAACATTGATACAAAACAAAGCGAATCTTGGATCACGGCAGTATTGCTGACATCCTTTACATATTATTTAAATTTTTTGTAGGCTTTCGAAGTCCTGCAGGATACATGCACTGCAGCGTTGATCACTTGCTTGCAGCGGCAGATTACGCTTTAACGCTGCTGCGGCCTGCACACATAGGAGTATGTATAGTACGTAGTACGTACTGTACTGGCAATCGCAATGTTTTTCTTCCAGTCATAATAACTTTAATTGTACCCATTCCGCTTATAGAAAAGCAAATAAAATCACAACGAAGTACACTCAATCAGCACAAAACAGCCTCGCAATGATTACTTACAAATGCTTGGTGCCTACATTTATGGACATGGGCAACATGAACAACCATATTATTCCGGTTTCCCAATACGTCGAGTAATTGTCGACAGGCGGACAATGCATAATATTATTAGACCAGATGCGCACAGGCGCTTCGGGGACTTACTTACAACGTTTTTCACCCTTTACATACAGACATCGAACGCAAAACCGCGCCCGTTTACGCATCTTGCATGTATGTATGTACGGGCTAAACTCGACCGCATGCGCACAACAGTCAGGACATACAGACTGACATGTAATATGTATGCGTGCTGTGCTGACATTATGCTTCTAACGATAAACTGTAGCACTACGTTTCTAAAAGTTAAACAAAGACACATAACCTGTTTAAAAGTACCAAAACAAGGCGCGCTAAGGTACTGCTATGCAGTATTATTTTAAACTAAATAAAAAAAGAAAACAACAAGATATACTAACAATACTTCTGGGTAACCAGATCATAGCGGGAACCCGCCACACGGTCAAGCAAAACATACAATTTTCTGTCAAAATATAGGATGAAAAACCAAAAATGGAGTTGTCCAGGAGTATAAATCGTAGTCGGGTTTCCACATCCGATCAGGAACTCAAGCACAGAATGCAGTAAACTGCAACCAACACCCACAGCTGGGTAGCCAGCGCGCAGGGTTCCCTGCGATACGACGGCAGCAAATGCCAGCAATACATGACAAGTATACCACAAATCGTTAGAGACAGCCACAAGGATTCAAGGACCTTTTGGCAAGTCGGAATCAATTTGTAATACGCTAGTCAGCTGCGGTGGGATTCAAATTATTTTAAATTGAACGATAATCAGGTAGCAAGCGATCAGTATAAACAGGAGTGCATCTGGCCAAACACTATACTGCACCGTCTTATCTGGATTCCCAGAATACTGGCTTCCCTGCACTATAGATGCATATCAGCTTCATATTTCTGATTTCAACAGCAAACTAGAAGACAAGAACTTAAAAAACTTAAAAAAAGACGGAAAACCCTGTCGTTTTACTGTGTAACCGTCGCTGTCAGCCCAAAGTATGGAGAAACGATCACGTGGTTTTGAATTTTGCTATTGGCGGTGGGCAGCCTCGATCTAACTCAGAATGCTGACCCACCAATAAAAATCGCGGAAACGCGAAGTTTGTAAGTACCTGGGCGTCGCTTAGACCCGTTACAAGGTACGCCCATGTTCGTAACGGTTTTCGTCGACGCCCACCGACAGACATCGAGCAAAAAGCGACTTACATCGAAGCCCAGCCAATTGGGACTTGGTACGCCTATTTCTCGTTTCGATGTACGTCGCAGATGCTCGATGTAAGTCCGCGTTTTGACTCTGCGCATCCTCTGGATTATTCTAATTCAGTCTTCCACTAATCGCCGTGTGAATTCGGTGTTATCCGAAGACAACCAGTAAAGTACTTTTCGGCCAACTACCTTTCATCTGGTACAGTAAACTACATTCGACAACACCATTCATTCGGTAGACAACCAATCCACGTTAACGCCTATGTTCGAGAAACGCCGACAAATGGTTTGGGGCAAATGGCCAGCCTCAGCTCGGCCGCGGAGTCTCGTGGTATCGTCAGAACATCCACGACCACCGGGAAGGAGTGTATGCGTATGCGTATGCGCGTGTATGCCATCGCAGACACCTGATGCGTGGCCAGGTGTCCTCTCTAATTCGTGGCCAGGGAGGTTGGCGACACCTGATACGTGGCCAGGTGACTCCCACCCAGGGAGTTGGGACCACCACCTGATTCGTGACCAGGGTAGGAGACTGCCTTCCGGTGCGGTTCTGCGCGTACCATAGCGAGAGAGCTGCGCGAGTGAGGTCAGACCTTTAATCATAATTTTGTACAGCGCTGCGGACAGAGTTTGCTAAGTAACGAAAAAAAATACATGGAATACATTAGAAGCAAGCATCAGGGTGGGATGGCGGGTAAAATGAATAACACGGCAAATACACACTCAACAATCACTGAACAACTTCTAAATTCCAGTCCGCCTGCAAAAGACAAAATGCCAGACACAGATAGTGCCACACAACCAGCGAATGCAGTCAACCTAACTAGGCCATCTTCAACTGAGCGAAAGGAAACAGGCAGGCAGCTTTCCGGTGAATTGGCCAATGGCCAGGCTGGCTAGCTCAGGTAATGGAGCAGCTCCAACGCTACATGCTTCACATTCCACGCAATCAAAGAAAGGCGATAGGTGATCCGAACAAAGCTATTGTTCGTAGCCACAGAATGAGATCAGCCATGCCGGCGTTTCTCTCACGTCGTTAAAACAAGTTAGCGACAAAACGCCAACTTCAATTACCTTTCACTCGGTGGACTACCATACTTCTAAACGATTTCGACAATAGTCCATTACATGACGATGCCTTCCCGACTGTTGCCGGGTAAACTGTTGGGGCCAAAGTCCGCTGAAATAACGCAAAACAACCATTACCGTGGTAGCAGATGAACTGCCATGACGATAACTATGAACGCGACGTGAAGTTATCTATGGGAGCGAGCTGGCATCTATGTGAGTGTGGCTCAGAGTGCTGTGCCGAAATGAAAAGCAAGTCGGGACTTGCTTTTCATTTCGGCACCCGACTTGCTTTTCATTTCGGCATAACGTTTTCAAAGTTGTGTGTGTGGCCTATTTCATACGGCAAATCACAGTTGCTGCGCTAATCTCAATGGACTCTCATCCCAACAGTCAAACCGTCAACAGTCGGGAAGGCATCTTGATGTAATAGACTAATGTTATGTCTCTATCTCTATATTCAGACAAGCTTACCGCTCAAAACGTATTTTTCCTGGGTTTTTATGGATAAATCAACGCGTGGTCAGTTTAAGTCAAGCTTAGTCTTGAAAAATTCCTAAAATTCCATAGGTGTGCCTTCTGAATTTTTATTTTGTTTTGAAGGCCTTGGCCAGAAGAAATTTTGACAGGTTCTTACATATAGAAATGGAGTACTTAATATAATGACGTTCTTTAGATGCTGGTACAGTGGTAGTGTGGTACGGCAGTACATTCTTACGAGTTACGAGTAAAACAAACTGTTGCCACGGAGGCAGCAATTAGTGCAATAATGTAGAGAAAAATCGGAATCGCACGGACCATTTAATGAAAAAAGTTAAAAAATAGCCAGTGGTCACAGGTTCAAGAAAAAATCGTGGGGAGGTCAAATATTAGTTTCCGTCCAAGAGGGTTTTGCATACCAGGCATACCTTGTATTCATACAAGCTTACCGTTCAAAACATATTTTTCCTGGGTTTTTATGGATAAACTAACGCGTGGTTAGTTTAAGTCAAGCTTAGTCTTGAAAAATTCCTAATTTTCCATAGGGAACCTAATAAAAAAAAACGTTCGAGAGACTTGAGGCTGCGCGCTTCCCGATCCGAATGTATGATTTCAAAGGATCGCCTTACGAGCACAAAGGGATGCAGATTTCAAGCACCCAGCGGATCGCTTGGCGAATACGCAAAATTGATTGATTTAAAATGGCTGTAACTTTCTTCAGCCACGATGCGCGACAACTTTTTTGGTATCAAAATCTTCCCAAATGTTTTTTCATCTGTTCACGCATTGGTTCGCAAAATTTATCTAGAACCAGATCGTGTCCTGTTTTAACAGGAACCGGTTCTGGATGAAATCCCTGTTACAACAGGATCTGGTTCATGAGATCTGCCAATAATACCAAACAAGTTATCGCGCATGATGGCTGAATAAAGTTATAGCAATTTTGAATAAATCATTTTTGTGTATTCGCCAAGCGATCAGCCGGGTGCTCGAAATCTGTATCCGTTTGTATTCGGGTTTGTTCGGGTTTTACGCGTTTGCGGCAACGGTTGCCCTTTGTGGAAAAGACCCAGTGGCAAATTCTTATGCAGGGAGAGTCTGCGAAAATGGGTCGAAAATTCGTTCAAAAACGGCGTGCCAAACCCTGCGAAGAAAAAACCGACACACGGGCGCCGGGAGTTGCTTGCACGCAGGAACTCGATTTTATAACTGTTGATGATGGTTTACATGAAAAGGAAAAATTTTTGAACAAAAGGTCGTGCACGCAAATAAAGGCATGGTGCTGAGTGGTAGTGTACGGAGTCAAAGGTGGTGCTCGATAAGATAGTGTACCGAGTCAAAGGTAGTCCACAGAGTGAAAGGTTCGTACGAGTGTCATAGTGTCAAAGTAAAAGATAGGGAAAGGATATACGGGTTGGTTACTTTTTTTAAAAATGTAAGCAGGAGTTCCAAAGTACTATATGTGCAGAGGTGATGACCCCGCTGCGTGGGGTCATATCGCTGGAAACTTTAATTAAAATTGTTTAGAGATATTTAAAAAAATGAATTTGATTTAAAATTTAAATAAAATTAAAATAATTTTTTGTTGCTAAGCACTTCCAATTCGTAACGCCAAAATTAGAAAATGTGCTCATACTGCTATTAGTGACCTGTCTAAAACCTCCCAGAATATTCTAGGATCTTGCACAATTCCAAAACAATTTTTGAATCTCAAACCAGTGCAACTTTTTCAGAACCAGTTCTTGCAAATCTACATGTAGATATAGATATAATTACAGATATAGATAGAAATAAGGTTTAGAGTTTCATCAGGGTAGCTGGTAACCTATAAACCTGCTGTAATAGAACATAACGGAATATTTTGCTTAACAATTTAAACGAACCATTATTAAAAATAAATTTAATGATGAAATTGTTTATACATGGTACTTTAGAACGAATGCCTTTGCTGTATGACGGGAGTAAACTCGGAGTTGAGTTATTTACCCAGTCTGTTTTCTAGGATGACTTATTTCGTTATGCTTTTTGAATTGATGGCTTTGAAAATGCTATCGAGTACACTTTGCTTCTGCTTAATATTTCAGTATTTCCACGCATGTTCAGTGCAGCCACGACGAAATCGAAAGACAAGTATGTACAGATAGCTCCGTATCTCCCGATAGAAAAACTGTTTGCAAAATTCCGCATTTTCGTTATTAGATTAATGATAAACAACACAGCTTATATCAGTTATATGGTCAGGTTAATGTTGAGCAGAATAACGAGCCTGATATGATTAGTTTAATTTTTTTGAAAATTTCATGCTAAGATTTTGAAGCGTACTCAAGCAGATATACCCATCTTAATTAAGTCTTAAGCTAACAGCCATGCTAATTCTGCTTAGTCATCGACCTGCTGAACCAAGCAATTGCCAGTGGAAGCAACGGCATTTACCACCTACGACATTTGTCGCAAGACGGTAACTTTTCGAGCAACCAGGGGTCAACTGGGAACATTATCCGGGCAACAACAGGGAGCACGGTTGTGTTTCGTTGTAGCGGAAGCAACGTTAACCTTTCCCCGAATCCACAACCGGCGTCCTCACAAATATTGTTCAACGGGCAATCACACAATTTTACCAGCAAACGCCGTCGAAAGCGTGAGAACCGGGATGATGGCTTTGTTTGCTGTAATTGCACGTCCCAATGTGACACTAAGAAATTACTACGGGAAATGATAATACGACCAGATCGTGTAACGGATTCGTTCCTGGTAGAACTGGGGAACTTTTCCCATATACACAGCGGAACATACGATTGTGTCAGGTTTAACGACAACCAGTGGGTATTGACCCAGACGTATTTAGTTAGTCCTCAGCTAACGGCCTTAGAAGTGTTTCAGCCGCCAATGCAAAATGTGACAGCCAAAGTTGGTGATGATATTCGTCTGCGGTGTTTTGTCAAATTCTGGACATTACGCGGTTCTTTGGAAAAGCGGTTTATGTGGAGAAACGAAGATTATCTGATAATCGCGCCGGGAATCAGAGCATTCGGGGCAAGAATGGAATCCCGGCAAGGGTCGAGATTAGGTGTACTGACCGAGCATGACCTAGATCTCAAGTGTCGATGCCTGTCAACTTTAACGATATTTGACGTAAGAGAAAGTGATACTGGCAGCTATCAGTGTTGGTTTAAGATAGATGACCTTTTCCACGAGTGGGTGATGCAAGAAGTTTATCTTAGTGTAATTTCTTGAGGTTATTACTGCACCCGCAGCGAATATTCTTGCACTGGTGTGAAAATAAGAAAATATACCGAGGAACGGAATCAAGAATGAAAATAGAACATAATAAGGGCAATTTTTGAATTAATGCTTGAGATGTAAGTAAATATAGCGGTACAGGTACTGTTATCTTAAGTTATACGTGTACATAAAAATGAAACAGGATTACACACATTTTTCAAACCTTTAAACAAAAGAGCAAGATTTAGCTCTTCATCGTCGATGGACAGGAAGGAGATTACAGGAATTTATTACAGACTGAATGCAAACTAAGTTAGTGATGGAAAGAGTCATCGGACTCGGAAAGATCTAAGAAGCCTTGCGAAGAAGGTGCATGGATTGAACAACACTTTATAGTTTATACTGTACGTGCTACCATGCAGCAATTGCAGAAGCGACGGAAACAAAACTGATGTCTGATTCGCTTTCAGCATTCACAAACAGAAGCCAGTTGGCCTGCGTAAACCTGCAGGTAATGCGCTGCGCAACTCTTCAAGGATTACTAAGTATTGTTTATTGGGCAATAGCCGCCATAACAACAAAAAGTGCAAGCGCGGGCACACTACTTTACAGTTAAAATTTAAACATTAAAAAAACAACCAAAATCTCTATCCGCCAGCGGGTTAAAAGGCAACGTACTTAACACAGCAGTGGCCAAACTAAAACGTTGCTTCATAAAAGCAGTAGAACGCGCTTCTCCAGTTAATTCACGAGTTTTACGGCCCATAAAATGTACAAATTCACTTAAAGCTGGGCCGAATACACCGAACGTTTCAACAACTAAGGGATAGAAAAGGTGTCTACTTTCCAGTGGAGAGTACTTCCGTCGCTTCTCATTTTCTGCCAGGTGAGCCACACTTCCTGCCTTTTTCGAACTTCCGTGGACATGGGAATCGGCTACTGTACACCAGCTTGTGACATCCCATACAACAGACTTTCCCTGACGGACTGGAATAAGCGTCATGCCGTCAGGTCGAATCGCCGCACTTGGTGATAGACCCGTCGGTTCCAGGATTACTAATACTCACATATTATGGCTGCGTGCACGGGTGACCTTTTGGTGTCCACGGGTGTTGGCTACGGGCACGTGATTTCTGTACGGGCGTTGGCCGCATGCACGGCTAATTTCTATATTTCAAATTTTCCATTTCGCGGATTTTTGAATTACGTACAAAGCGCTTCGAATTTTCTTAAAATTTAAATTGGATTTTTGGGTATACAATTAGGAAAATCTCAAGCTACTCTGAACGACTGTATCTGTACTTAAAAAAAGTAAGTATTTTGAGATGAATGTTTAAGTGTTGTTAAGACTCTATTGCCAAAATCTGACGCGGAAACGTTTTCTTGAAGTCAGAGTTTTGATGGCTCATCTGAAACAGGGGGACATATGCTGTGTCAACAGGAATACGAAGCTGCCTGAAGTTATATTATCAGGCGCAAATAAGATGTTAACGTTTCGGTGCAATGTGCCAGATGAAGAGTAAAACGTAAGACTAAAAAAGTTGTTAGCGTAATTTACATTAAATATATGTACAGATACATACCTATAAACATCTATAGGCTTTAAAGAAATTAAAAAATATCTATATGCAATAGCCATATCGGGCCGGCCTAACACTATTTAGGTGATGGCCAATGTACTGTAATTGTTGCGTCGTTCGATTGTTGCGTCGTTCGTTCGTTTTTAGAACTCCTCGCATTCCTCATCATTTACGGATTTGAGTACAGAAACATTCAAAGTGCTTGCGCTTTTCTAAAGAATCTGGTTAAACGGGTCGTAATAAATCCTATTTAATTTGCAGAGATTCAATATTGCTCCATGTATCTGTATGCTGACTTGTGAGCATTATCAGATGTGTGGAAGTATGTCGATTAGCGGTAATCGCTTCCTGTCATCACACGAACGCCTACAAGTCAAGGCGGCTTTTTTAATTTTTGCCATAATATGTACGTAGTGTCTTGTCTTTGCTGTATTTTAGCAAAAAGCAGTATTAAACAGTCAGTATTCTTGTCGAACCTGTCAATCTTTTAAAAGTTACCGTGCGATTACATAAATCACTACTCGTACTCAGAGAAAGCTAATTTTATGTCATAAAAA
Source organism: Paramacrobiotus metropolitanus (assembly GCF_019649055.1). Lineage (NCBI taxonomy): Eukaryota > Metazoa > Tardigrada > Eutardigrada > Parachela > Macrobiotidae > Paramacrobiotus > Paramacrobiotus metropolitanus. Next base: position 545,762 of record NW_026570241.1, on the reverse strand, counting down.
TGGCACCCTACAAGCTGTCCGTCTTTTGTTGCTGTATTGTGTATTGGTTTATCCACTTGCAGCTGGCTGATTGTGCGGAATTACCATCAGGTTTGCCTATACATTTTCTGATCCTAGTAAATATGGTATACTTCCACCCCAAACACACTTTTTTCTGTGGTATTTCTTTTGAATTCATGACCATAACTTGCAGTTGCAAGAGGCACTTTTGTAAATGCCTTCTGAAGTTTGGCAGTTGCGTATGCAACTTGTCAACTGGTGTGTCAAAAACATGATTTCTCCATACAGACTGGAGAAGCAGAATTCATGCGTCCACGAACCAATCTGAAGAATCGCTAACAACGGGCGATATTCTCATTTGGGGTGGTCAGAAACCGTACCCGATGCTGCAGCAGGAGGATTCCCAAAGTAGTCCCGCCATTCCAAACAAGTACTGGCCGAATAACGGACAATGCATACCTTACTCTCTTCACCCGTCGCTTGGTAATCCCCTCCGACTAATATTGTTATGAATTGTGATGAGTCGCTTTATTTATTTAGATTATCAACTTAATATTGCAAACTACGGGGCTAAAAGTTATCAACGATACTGTCAAAATCCGCTACGCAGCTTACGTTTTCTAGTTCGTTTGTTAATCGCATCTTCGATGGCAGACACGCGTACTGGTGGCGGCGAGTTCTCAAACATCCGTCCCAGACAGTCGCCAACCAACGCGCCAAGCAGGCATCCCCGGTATTTGGATAGCAGTCTATTTGGACAATGTTTCGCGGCGATCATATTTCTGGCGGCTGCTGCAGTGGTCCCTGTCGTCAATATCTGACTAAGTGAAGCACCCATTTTCTAATATACGGTGTTAACTTTGCATCTCATAACCAAATAAGTACTGCAACAATATCCAGCAGCCGTACGGTACGGTAAGGTACCAGTAAAAGTGACTGAAACGTGATATCGTATCGTACCTACCCGAGCATACGTTGTACAAGTATAAGCACAGAACAAGCATGCTTGAACTGTCTGTTGCGGTGTTACCTGAGGCAAAATTTGGAACGCGCTTTGGGCTTTGAAACGCTAGGACCAAACGGACCGGAAGCTTCCCGTCTGCTGACGGAAGTGGGTAGAAGGGTACGGCATGAAACTGGCGAGGCAAGAGCACCGGAATACCTGCGCCAGCGTATCAGCATAGAAATCCAGCGCGGGAACGCGGCCTCCGTCCAGGGAACAGCTCCACCGGGAGCAAATTTAGATCAGTTGTTCTCTGTTCTTAGACCTCCCGAGGCTGTTTTCTGCTGATTGAGTGTATTGCGTTGTGATGTTAACTGTTGTGTATAAGCTAAATGTACAAGGATTACAATTTGGAATAGATTCGCATTATTTTTTTGCGGTTTCTGCGTCATTACACGGTAATATTTTTCGTTCATTCCCTACATTGTCACATAACATTCGTAGCTTGCGAACGCTGCGAATGTTATGTGACAATGTCAGTACAGTACAGCGATATCATTAAATGCCTTGATGCAAAATACAAGGCATGCATTACAAAATTACTGTTAGTGCATAAATGGCACGTACAATATTTATTTTACTGCTCACAATCCGGTCCTCCCGATCGAATCAGATAAAACTAACAAAAAAAGTAGAAAACTTTATTTTGGCAGCTGCTGTACAGTTCTTTCGATGCTGCATGCTAGCAAAATAAGTAAGCATCATGGATTACCGAATATAGAGCGCAATTTCGTAGTGCAACAGCCAAATATTTTCTCCATCGCGATGTTAAAGCCGAATAAAGCGTCGAGCACATGAACTGTAGGTAGCAGAAACATACAAAGGACGACAAAAAGAGGTTGAACCGATCAGTCGGTCCGCGGTTCAAAAGTAACCCCGCAACGACACGCCACCAGTAAAACTTGGACGCTTTCTCACTTTCTTTGCATGCTACTTTCAGACGCTCGCGCTCCGTGAATATCGAAGTGCAACTATACTAATTGCAAATCAAAAGGTGTAGAAAAAAATTCTTAACTTTCTGATGCTAAACACGTGGCTGTTTATGGCGAACAGCACAAAATCTAAACGGTCACTAGCAAATTTGATGAGAGCATCCAACAAAGATTCACCATCTGGAGTGTCGGAATGCAGGGCCAGGTGAACAGCCAACGCCTGTAGAATGGCTCGGTTGTAGCCAAGTGGATGGTTGTGAGTCAACTGCTTGCTCAGGCGGGCAATCTGAAATAGCCAAAAACTACTGACACTAAAGGTCAAACACTATAAAACATTCACGTCGCATGCGTTGATTAGAAATACCGGTATATGGTTTTTCCTGAAACAGTATTTGACTCACTACGCTAAATGTCGGCAGAGTAATGCAGTCATCCATAAAACGCAGTGTTCAAAGGCAAACAAGTTTGTATGATTCAATATGATGATACTGTGTACCGTATATCGCTGCATCCATGAATTTAAGAATTGCATCACATTGCCTTCCAGTACAGTAATCAGAATGCGAACCTCTAACGTCTCTTCCAGACGGTTCCCACAAAATAGTGGGATACTGGCGACCCGCATTCCCCACCGTTCCCGAACGATCCCCGACCATTAAACTGCTGTCGCGCAGGTTCAAAAATATCGCCTCCAAAGTCATTGTCCTCCCAGATGGAAAAGATGTGCTTTACGCTGCTCGCGTACAGGCGCTTCTTGGTCCACTGTGCTTCATACCTGTCATTGAAACTGCCGAAACGCGACATAAATCCCAACGTTGAAGCGGCGAAAGGAAAAAATACGCTTACGATTTGGCCAGATCGCGAGCGTCGAAACGTCCGCAACGAATCAACGATTCGGCCAGCGTGTGACACATGGCCCGATGATGGCCGTATCATCCGTGTACGGCAATGGCAATTCTAAAACACTCTCCCAATACGAAAGAAAAGTATATAATTAACGTGAAAGTGATTAAAGTGAAAGTACCCTAGCAATTAAAGTAAACGAAAGTCCGAATATATTTGCACATTACCGGTACTCAGTTTCTCTTATATCTACACATAACCATGAACTTTTCAGCTGTTTTTGCCGTGTATCGCTGCAAAATGTGACATCCGGCAGAATACATATTTATGATGTGTGCTTTTACGGTTTATTATTTTGTTCGGCAATTGTTGCTACGATCTCCGATACTTTCACCGGCGGTGGATCGCCCTCAAACAACCGTCCCAGGCAATCTCCAACCAAGGCCCCTAGAAGACAACCACGTACTTGGACAGCATTCGGTTCTGACATTCCTTCGTCAGTATTGTTGATCCTACAGTGGACGAGACGGTGACAATTGAAAAGTACTTTCTGGGATGGAGCATGTTGAGGCTGCCTAAAGCAGGACGTGCAGTCGATTAGTTTTTCATTCGCCCACGCTTTCTTTGAGCCTGATTGATTTCTGCTCGGTGGACTAGCTTACAGATACTGAGATACCGGTACGCAAGTGCAGAATAATCTTGATTATAATATACAATAAATAGCCATGGAGGACTTCTAGACAGTTTTATAGTTTGCGTCTGTAACTGCGTCTGTAAATTATTTGTAATAGGTACATCGCTCTAACTAGCAAACTGCTTCTAGCTGTTCTAGGCAAGCACGGTATTTTTGGGATTTCTTTTCACAACGCGCTTACATACATCTTCCCGCTTGTTTGTCAACTAGAACCTCGGCGGCGGACAGGAGCGGTAGCGAATACGCAGACAATCGTCTCGCACTCTCGCCCGCCAAAGCGTCAAACAGACATCCGTGGTGTTTGGGTAGCAGAGTGTTTAATATGCGCTGCTTTAAACTCTTCTGTAAGCTCAGCGATGTCTACGCCTTTCAAGGCATCTTTTAACGCATCCTCCGGCACAGTCTCTAGCAACTGTTGCGGGTTTGCCCAGAAAACTGTCAATCGGCGCTGATGCGCCAGTTTTGCACCGGCATGAAATTTCCGCTTACACGTGATAAAGCCATACTGTTTACCGCTGACAATATTCTCATGCATCGGTGCGGTGGCTGATTTTGATCCAAAGAACGGCAGAAACTGCTGGTGCGTAGATTCCTGGCTGAAAAGATCATCCTCAAAGTCCGCCGAGTACGAGAGAAAGTTCAGTTCTTTAGGATTGTCTTCCGCAATGACCACCGCCCAGGAATACCATGAGAACTGTTTATTCAGCTTTTCGCCTAGTTTCACCGCCAAATCCTGGTTGGCCTGGGCGGTTTTTGACTCGTTGTCGGAATTAACAAAAAACTCATCAATTAGCGCCACCAAATCGGAGGGACCTTTTTCTGACACCGCAAAGATGCGCGTTTCATAATGAAACTTAGCCAATTTCACCGCTTTAAGGATACTTTTCACTTGGCCGGTCATGGCCACATCTTCGCGGTTCAGTGTCGTCGATGTCACTAACGACTGGTCATCTTCCATCATAACATACAGCCGGTGCATCGAACACAGATACGCGCGCAATGCATTCAACGAGATCTTATCGCACCACTGTAACAAAAATTGATATGTACAGTTGTCGATAATCCTGGTTAAAAACGCTCCCGTAACATCTTCGTGCAACGCGGCGAGCAAACCCTTGGGATCGTAATTTTTACACGCGCGGAGGAACTCTTTCTTATCATAATCCCGAGATGTCGCATCCGACTTTAATAATAATGTCAGATAATAATTGATTTTGCTCAAGCTGCTGTCGACGTCGCGGTGTTGGACGGTGAGTTGCAGCTGTGCAATTTCCGCGGTCAACGACTCTTTAAGATCAGCGGTGGTTGTCTCCAGAAACTGATGGATTTCTAATAGTTTCTCCTTAATATCCAAAGGGCTGCAGTGGGCGAGTAATGCCGAACGGGCTTGCTGAGTGTCCGGGTCGATTTTGTTCAACAACGAATTGGCGGAGACGATGGCGTATTTACTGCCGCTACGCGCCACGGATTTCAGTACTTTGAACGCCAGATTGACTGGGTCCATGGCGGCTAGCGAAAGCGATCAGTGATCAACAGAAATGCGCGGCCAGTATACGGTAAGCATTCAAAAACTCAAATGGTTGTGACATCGCAGCAAATGATATCGTCAATGAGCAGGCCTTTCCTACAAGAGTACAAGTGCCGCTGCGTTATCGCTGCGCTGCGGTGATAGCCAGTCGATAACGACTTTACGGACTTCACAAATTTGTGGATTATTCCAGCTGTTGATACTTACTAGCGCTGTGGAGATAAGAAAACTTGCTTGACAATGCGGACAATGGTGAAAGGAATATGCGTCGTGACTTAAGTCGATTGTTATGTGCTCCAGTGCGAGTACATATTCAAGGAGTATCCTTAAGCGAGACACGTTGCAATAAATTTATTTTTTCCTACATCTCATTTTTATGAAGTGGTGATAAATTTTTCGGTAAGCACATTAAATGCTGCACTGTACTCATCATAAACTATTATTTATTTCGGTGGTTTGCAAATTCCAGCGCCGTACAGAAATTAATTAATACTACGGAATCAAGACCCAGCTGCCGCTTCACAGACTGTTGCTGCTTTGGATGGTTAAGAAGACACAAGCATTCCGTATTAATTTTTTAACAACTGTAAGCTCTTTATTGGAGTGCACAGCGAGTGTTGTCAATCGAAACACGAAATAAGACCAAGTGTTAGTCCATGAAAATCTTAAAAGTATCACCGATGGGTTCATTCCCAGATGTGGTGTTGCACAAAATGGCTACTGCCACGTGCGTTAAGTTTTGGGAAATAACATTGTCGCTGTTGGCCATGTTGTCTTTGTCGTTTATTTGCGCCGCCAAGAGGAGATACCCGAACATTGTGCAAGCAATCTACAAAGGCGGTATTTTACGAGTACATCCCAACACGCCTCTTCTCGGCGTTCCATAGTTACTCGTATGTACTTACTCCCACAACGCCGTCTCGATTTAACGTCACTCCGCCAAGTACGCAACCGATTTGGGCTCCTTTATAGCGCTTTAAGTGGTTGGTTATTTGACTTGCGACGATGTCATCTGGGACCTCTCCATTGATGACCATTTTGCGCAATGATTGCATAATTTCTGTATTCTACAAAAAACATGCAGTTCAGTGTCTCCGACTGTCCTTTGCATTATCTTCACTAACCAGTAAGTATATGAAGTGGGTAAAAATTTACCTTTAATTACCTAAGTTACCTTTAATTTACCTTTAGTTAAGTGAGTAAACGTTTACCTTCTCGAACAGATACACTGACGATCCCAACTGAGCGCTCATCATCAGCGCGCTAATTGCCAAATGCCCAAATTCAAACTTGTTCAACAAGGTCCCCGTAACAGCCGCTTCGAGGACGCTTTGTATAACGCTAATCAGATAGAAGGCATCCTCTACGAATACAATTGCTGTAATCCAAGAGAAGCAATCGTTCATTTGTTGGATAAGGTTCACAAGGTCAGCGTGAGCCTTTAGATGTGAGAGAAGGTTGACAGCGGTATTTTTTCTAGTCACTGAACCGTTTAATGAACGGCATACCAGACCGAACATCAGCGTCCAAACCACCAAAAAACATTGCACACTCTTCATTCCTGTATAACTAATCACGAGAAGCGATGTCGTGGCTCCGATAACCACCCCGGCAACTGGTTCGTCAATCGCAACATTCCGGCAATACTGAAAAAGTATCGATGATTTGTTGCCACACGAAGCCGTCACAAAGTCAACGCCTGTTGCTGCGTAAAACGCGGGACTGATGGAAAGAGAGCATCCAAAAACGGCTATCAGAGCAGCGCTGCTTCGCGTTATGTATTGGTCGAACCGATGTATAAAACCCTTCATCAACCCATCTAAATCTTTATTTTTTAGTAAGAGGGTAACAGCGCTAAAACCTCTTGCAAAAGGCAACAAAAATTCGGGAGCAACTGTTAAAAGAATCCTTGACACTTTGGAAACACCCTCAACGGGATGTAGCAAAGCAGGGACGTTCGAAGCAAAAATACCAGACAATAACTGTGCCATGACATAAATACCGTTTAGGATGCAAAACACCTTGCGGTGGGTTTGTGGTGAAAAGCCGCAGTATCCACATAGCTGCATAACTGTCAGCCAAAAGGTATTCTGTAGCTGCACAAACCAGGTTTTACTGCCGCCCATTTTCCCTTCCATGTCTACTTGTAAAAGCGAGAAAACAATATAAAACACTGGTGGCACTGCGAAATGCACAACAGTTATTTCTTTAGTCCGGTGGAATGCTGGGCTTGTTTTTTGTACAAGTGATGAACAGAAAAAACCAGCGGTTAAATTCGGACAGTCGACTGCAGCATTAGATGAGACTGCAGATTACTGTACTTGTACATAAATTTAGACACAGAGTGAAGTTGCAAAATAACGTGTGTAAGCTACGTATGTATGTGCATTTGTGAACAGCTGACCAGTGAGTATAACAGTCATAAACAAATTCAGCAACATGCACCAACCGAGTCCCGTTAAGCCGTATGCATATCCTGATCAATGCCAATCATTTAAAGCTAAAGGTGAATTCAGCTGCTTGTCAAAGTGAAATAGTAAATAAAAAGAGAAGCCGAAAACGGGAGCGTCGAAAACTACACTGTAACATTTCCGTGTCTTCTAGATTTGATATCTTATTTAATTGTGACGTTAACCAGTTTCAATCTGCATTAACATTTAAAAAGTTGTTTCAGTTTCGTGCGTCCCTGTGTTTTGGGAACTACAGTCTATACTCGTACTCGTCTATACTCGTACACCTTCAGAACTTTTATGCGCATAAAACGCAGGGAGACGGGAGAACAAATTCGATTAGGCGGGACAGCGCAAAGATGGGCGCGAGTAAGTTCGGCAGGCATCCGTGCTCGTAGCGAAACTTTAGCACTAATGCGTCAATCTTATTTTCTTGGAAATGAAATTACAGATATGTCAGACGGGAGGAGAAAATCGTATTGATGGAAATGAATTAATATAAGGGTAACGTTTAGAAGCACTTTATAGTTTATGAGAAGACAATCAGCGTTGCAGAGCACAATCCTCTTAACAATCAACTGATTTACCCAGGACACACCCATCCAATGTTGCGAACAACTTGTGCATACAAGGTTCCGTACTTGCTATGTATCGCTTCGCACCCCGGCACACGTATGCCGGCAATTGCAAAGGTTACACTAACCATAAGTATACAGATGAGGTTCTTATTTTAATTGGTGTATGTACAGTGACGCACAACACCCACCCAAAACTGATCAGGAACAAATACGTCGGTTAAAGGAAATCTAAACCACGCTCGGATTAGACATGACATTGCTACAGATACTGCGGTTGCACAGAGACGATAGCATCGTACGGATGAGTTCAGGAGCAACAATCGTCCGAGATAGCTCGCCATCTTTATCGTGCATTTGTGCAGTGAGCAAGATGTACCCAAAAACGGTACAGGCAATCTGTTAAAGTGAATGGTAGAGTTAGAGACCGCACTGTAATACTGCTGTATGATACTATGTACAATATATATCAATATGTATGATTTACGAGAAATTTTATAAGAAATACTTATGAGAAAATTTTGGTGTTTAGTTGTATGTTTGGTTCTTGATATACGCTGTAGGCAGGTCATCCAGTAATGATTATCACTTCTGATCACATTTTCGATACTTACTCCGATGAAGCTATTCCGAGTAATGATGATACCTCCAAACATCACTCCAGTTTGCGTTGCGCTATAACGCTTAACGTGAACGTTTACGTTGCTGCAGATTTTATTTGGCAAGTCTTCGTTAATTACAATGGTGCGTAATGACTGCATAAATTCTTCGTTCTGCAAGAAATGCTCCGTAAAAAAACGTAAATCGTAAAATGTCAAACTGTTAGCAATCAAAAACAAATATGGGCTTACGAAGCACAAGAAGAAAGGACTAATACTCGTATTTTGCGTATAAGTAACACGTTATGCAATCTGTTTGACACAATTTGTACGTACACAAATGAATTATGTTTCGCCTTGAACTGATAATTAATTTTAGGGTTAACGAAAACACGACTATGATGTAAAGAAACTCCAATCTTAGTTAAGACGTATCATATACCTTCTCGAATAAGAACACAGCCAAGCACAATTGCGCGTTCACCATGATTCCCATGAGCAGCACCTGGAAAACCATGATGCCTTGATCGTACGTTGTGCCGGCAACGGCACCCGCAGCAAGATCATGCACAATTATAACGAAGTGAAACATGTCTTCCAAAGCGAATATGGCCCCCGTCCATGAAAAGCAGTGGTTTAGTTCGTGCACACACGAAACCAGACTTGCGTGGTCGTTAAGATACCGATGCACAGCTGCCATAGTGGTTCGCTGTTTTACACAGGTGTTCATAGAGCGACACGCTACGCCCAGCACCAGTGGCCAGACAACCAAAAACGACTGGGAAAATTTCTCTCCCGCGTAACAAACAGCCTGGAGCGCCACAACACTAACTGCGAGCACTGTCGCAATATCGTTTTGCAGCCCAAACTTATTATGATATATCTCTGAAGTTCCGTTCAAATTGGCGACAATGAAGATTGCGTTCACGCCGAATCCAATGTAAAATAATGGAACAACACATAGGCAGCAGCCTGAGAACACAACGAACGCAATATCAGTTCGTGTGAAGTAGACATCGAAGGCGCCGATAAAATTTGTCAGGAGACTTTTGAGATCCCTTCTTTTATGCAGCAGCGTGAACGCTGCAAATGCCCTGGCAAAGGGCACCAAAGCTAAAGGAATTTCACTCAACAAAAACTTCGATATTTTCGATGTGTTCACTGGACGCAGGGTAAAGCTGCCAAAGGAATTTAAAACAAACTGTGCGGTTACATAAATGTAGAAAACTCCGTGCAGTAGTTGACGATATTTCCGCGGAGAAGAGGTATAGTAGCCACACATCTGCATGGCGATCAACCAGAATGCGACATACAGCCGCAAGACTCTGGTCTGCAGCTTTCGTGCTGAAGGCTGCATGTTTTCTTGTTGCATTCGGCTTTTATGTCGCTACGAAGGAGTAAGTTTTAGGACCTTTCTACCTAAGCTTTACCTGATGCAATATTGAGTTTAAAAATGCAGAGCCGAAACAATATCGGAAAAGATGCAACCAAATCGCTTTACGATACCTTACCAGGTCAGTGTAGGCAAGGCATTCAGCAAAGCAGAGTATCACGTATCGACTGCTACTAAATTTGCAAAGCTAAAACACGTTCGAGAGCTGGGAGTGTCAGTAGCTGTCAGCAAAGCTAATACTCTGCATAGAACAATTAACACAGCTGTCATTTGGCTCAAATAAAACAACAGTTTCTTACAAGTTTTTCTTTGTTAGCAACCCCTGTTGTTTTTATTTACGAAGCCATTTTCATGAGAACAGCTGGATCGAATCTATCAGAATATTCAGCTGGTTCAGTGTAAAGTTCGAATCTATCAGCTCATGGGCTTTATTTTTGTGTTATAGTCTTGTTCTTTCTTCTATGGGACTTTCCAATACAGTGAAACTTCTCTATAACATACACCCTCCGTTCCAGGCTTTCTGAATGTTACAGAGAGGTGTATGTTATACAGGAACACTGCCCCAGGGGCACTGCCTTCAAGGGCTCAGGGTCGTAGCCCCAGGGGGTGTTAATTACCCAAAAAATTAACAAAATACCGGAGTGTGGACATTATTCGGTCTGAATGTTGGTTGTGCTGCGCTTTTATATGCTTGGAGTTGGAAGATCCGGTACTGAACAGATTAAAAACAGAAGCCGGAACTTTCTTTTAGCGGCACCGAAATGTTTTTTTTTCACCAGCCAAACCAACCGTATATTACGCAGGGGTTGAATAAGCTGGTAAAACTGTCACCGGTTCCATAAAAGATGTATGTTATAGCTGTAAAGGGGTGAATGTTATACAGAGAACTGCCCCTGTGTTATAGTCTACCGGACGGTTTGGTTCCCAGCCTCGTGTATGCAGTAAAGGGGTGAATGTTATAGGAAGGTGAATGTTAAGAGGAGTTTCACTGTAACAATAAACAAAGCGTTACAAAAGTATTGATACATTCCAAAATCTTACTCACCAGGGCCCGGTCACCGCCTCTCCCCTCAGAAAAATTTCATATCTTGCTTGAAGACAGAGTCGGTATTGGGAACCCTTAAAAAAATATTTTCATCGGCAATGGTCCAGTGGCAAAACAAATATAACTGCCGTATGTATTGTTAGTGCACTGGCAATACATACGGCACTTATACAATGTACGACAAAAAGAGGTTGAACCGATCAGTCGGTCCGCGGTTCAAAATAACCTCGCAACGACACGCCACCACTAAAACTTGGACGCTTACTCACTACTTTCAGACGCTCGCGCTCCGTGAATATCAAAGTGCAGCTATACTAGTTGCATATCAAAAGGTGTAGAAAAAAATTTTAAACTTTTTGACACTAAACCTGTGGCTGTTTATGGCGAACAGCACAAATTCCAGCCATTTTGCTTTCTCGTAGACACAGCATAGGATCTGTGCGCATAACCGTTTGGCTTGCAATCAATGCTTAAGTCTATGGGAAAGCAAAATGGCTAGAATTTGTGCTGTTCGCCATAAACAGCCACAGATTTAAAATCAAAAAGTTCAAAATTTTTTTCTACACCTTTTGATGTGCAACTAGTATAGCGGCACTTTGATATTCACGGAGCGCAAGCGTCTGAAAGTAGTGAGTAAGCGTCCAAGTTTTAGTGGTGGCGTGTCGTTGCGATGTTATTTTGAACCGCGGACCGACTGATCGGTTCAACCTCTTTTTGTCGTACGTTGTATATGGCCAATGCACGTATTACGTATTCTCATTAAACGGTGTTCATGCATCGTACTGGTGAAAACTTCTGTTTTGATTTTTTTTTCGGTAAATTTTACTTTTTACTGACTGGCTTGACGATGTAAAAGTTTTGTGAACTCTTTGTACTTGCCAGCATCGCGCGTGTGGTGCATGCAGCATAAAGAAGAATTTAAAGGTAAGCAGTGCAATCAAGTCAAATCGACTACCGGTTAGATTTTTAAAAATTGGATGTTGTAAAAACCAAAATTAAGAATTAGTAGTCAAGAAGCTAGTCTGCAAATGCAGTGAATAAGTAACACTGATCATGGTGCCGTATGCATTGCCAATACTGTATATACAATGTACATTGACAATACATACCGCACTCAAATGTGTTTTTGGCAACGCCCACTGGGCCATTGCCGACAAAAGTATTTTTTTAGCTGTTCCCATACATGTTCTGTCTTCAAACAAAATATAAAATTTTTATGAGGGAGAGGCGGTGACCGGTCCCTGGTCAGTTTTGAGTAGTACGTACCCATCAAGGTCCTAATACAAGTTCGGGAGAAACTAAGTCCTTTTGGCTCGTTAGTACAAACAAGTACTAGTATCAAAGTAATGAACGTATCACCATAAGCAGGGTCGAGCAGAGTTGCGCGCTAACAATAATCCCCATGAGCACCACCTAGACAAACATTCTACATACCTTCTTTTGTCGTGCCGGCGATGGCATTTAGGTCATGCACAATGGAAATGAACAGAACGGTGTCTTTAGGGACAAATATCGCTTCCAGTTCCATTCAACAGAAGCATTCGTTTAACGGTTGTACGGTACACAAGAAACAAGATTTGCATGATCGGTATTATAGACATCGATTCAAGGAAGCAGTACTAGTACTGACTACTGGAAGTAGTAGTTCTTTGTTTACGCCGGTGTTTATACACTAGACCAAGCATCTTCGACCAACCACCAGGAACGACTGGGAGAATTTTGTTCCCACGTAGCAGTCACCCGAAGCGTCACCCCACTGACTGTAAACACCGTTGCAAAATAGCTGCAGTCTCAACTTTTGCGACAAACTCCGCCGACCAACGACAAATTGACATTAGGGGAAAAACCAGGCATCTTCTACCGTTCCCCTGTACTGCTGCTGTCACCCGACTGGAGTTTGACGTTGTAGTGTAGCTGAACATGGTGCTTATGTACCGTGCCAGATTTAACCGTATGTACTGCCGTAACGTCACTTCCAGGCGGGTGACGGCAGCAGTACAGGGGAACGCTGGAAGACGCTTAGTTTTGCCCCTTAACCCGTTGACGCATTGTCGCCTCCTGAACGCATTGGCGTTCAGGAGGCGACAAGGTGTTTGGGATCTTTTCCCCAGCGATCGCCAACAGTTATTCGTTATCCCACATCGTAATAAGCAATAAGGGACTTTAATGCGGTATTAAAAACATTATTCAATCTTGTGTCTCAAGTTATCTAAAAACTACGGGTGCGCAAAAATCGACTTATTTCGACTTGTCTGAGCTCTCCGATGCCTTAGTCCATAACTTTCGAGTAGATAATTCGACAAATTTGAAATTAATCAGCAAGGTACAATTGATATTGCTTTATTCAGTAATGTTCATCATGGTATCTGAAAGTCACAGATTACAAGGCCATTGTCCGTCAAAAACACGTGTTGCTTCAAGCTTGCTAAACGCCATTGCACATGAAGGGTTTCGAATACACGGGCGGGTGCACTTTCGACAGATTCTTTTTATTGCGGAAACGGAATAAGTTACTGTCGGTTCGGATGCAAAACATGTACCACGCGGTTCCGTTTATCGAAAGCTGGCGAAAAACGCTGTCGCTAATCAACAACCCGGGCGGTCGGCTTCCGGAAAACAGAAAATTTAGGGAAACCGCCCTGACTGTCCAGTAATTCTACCGCCGTTGCAATAACACTGTGAAATGGCGGCACAACACCGTGTGCTTTGCCGCGTTTGTACGCATCGATGCATCGCTTGGGCAAGGTAAGGGAGAGCGCTGCGCAGCTTTGAAGAAACATGGTTCTGAATTTAGATCAGTTTCGGGCGGTTGCAAACTGCATCACGTAATTGCAAGCGGGCACATTGATGATGTTCACCTTAGCGGCAGCATTACTAGTTACTTCCGAACGCTAACGCGCTCTAAAAAGTGTTAGTGACCACTAATATCTGATTTGGCGCTAACGACCACTGCAGCTGGACTTTCCGCGCCGCCTTTATTACACTGGCATCTGCGGTTACACCCGGGAAAAGTGTAAGCGCGGACAATGGGCCAGTATAAGAACGACAGAAATGCAAACTTAAAATTCAAAAATAATCCTTCCTGGAGTCTCATATGAGAATATAAAGAAAGGTGTGGGAAGAACATCGTTAGCATCGTCTATTTTCAGTATTCTATCTGTAGTAGTGGTCAAAACACATGAAAACGGGTTTTGGACGTTTTCATTTTTTTTGCTGACCAGTGGTAAGTTCGTTGACCACTTCTTTACTTCTGTTTTGAAGTACTTTTTGTACTATTTAATGAGGTTTTAGTTGTTGCTTTTACCTAATTACTGTTCGCCTGGTTATTACAGAATTAAACGTTTTTATGCTGTAGACCGTCCATGGGCATTGGTGTCAGGAGGCGACATAGTCACCACCGCTGACCTATGGTCAGCACAAGCTCACAAAAAATTCCCTTTCTTAAATGAATTTTTTCATCGGAAATCCCAATTTTCAATAGGATACTCTCGCTCCTTCGGGTACCGCCCGCTGGAGGGCTAATCCAGCAAAGCCAGTAGACTGATTGTATAGATACAAGTAGCCTGATGCTAGCTTTGCAGTTTGCATGCAGTCACAGCACTCTTGCCGTAATCTTTCCGGCTGGTGGTGGCATAATTTCTTGGCGCGTCTGTTTGTTATGTCATTATAAAAGACCGAGCTTCACAAGCTTTACCTCGTATACTAAACTTAAAAGTGCAACGAATTTATGGTATTAACTTAAACATCTAAATCGCTTTTCGATAGCTTATCGTAGATACGACCAGATTCGCATACAATGGGGCTGTCACTATACCAATGTGAGATACATAACTGCCAACTGTCACGTAGTTTGAGAAGACATGTTTGCCGAGAGGAGAGCGTCAATGGCTATCAAAACAGCTGATATTTAAAAGAGAAATAGTCCTTGTACTGTTATTATTTGAAAACACATAAAACAGCGACAACTCAGATGCAGCTTTTTCTCTTTGACTAATACCATTGCTTTTGGTATAGGAAGATATGCTTCATAAGAACAGTTGTCAGCATATTCAATAATTACGCCAACTTCGATCTGTCGGGATATCGCCACTTTAGCTGTGCATGGATTTCGATTGTTGCTTGATTATTGTGCTTTTACTGAAACATATAAACATGCTCCTATAAACATGAAATACATGGATGACTTTTTATCGAATGGCTTTAATTGTGCGCGACCTCGAAGTACCTATAGCACAATACGTAATACGGATACAAATTTTTGATAATCTTAAATATTTTCGTCGATTTGCCTACCCGTTAATCGAGGCAGCACGTTTCGAAGGTAAAGGCGACATACAATATAATTATATATGCTCGTTAACATTTAGACAATTTCCGATGTCAACTGATGTGATCCATGACTTCTGAGTGTAGATTTTGATAAAAACCAAAATTTCCAAGGATTTTTTGTTAATTCTTATTTTGATCACCGTATCGTTTTACAGCGAAGCAAATTAAAGACGGTACTGCGCAAGTCAGACACACTGGCAACAATTAACAGAGGATCCATCATACTTTGCAGGACATACAACACAAAAGTCGCGTTGCGGACCTCATCCGGCATCGACACAGTAAAATACGCGTCCAGGGTATCCAGAAGATTATACGGTGTCCAGCAAAATACCACGCTAGTGGTCAGCGTCGTTAACACGGCAAACCCACTGTGCCGACCCGGGAAACTGCTTCCCAGTGAGTGTACAATCCGAAGGCGTTTGTGTTGACCAATTAGGATGGATACGTAGCATCCAATCATCAACAGCACCGGTAAATCATAAACAACAATCATGACCACCTTCACCCAAGCCCGCAACATGGATCGATCCAGTCGGCACAACTTCGAAGGCATGTTATTATAGACAGCGTCGAGAATTACACCAGGTAGGCACATTAAATGCACGTACACAATCACCGTCAAGATGATCCAGCAGGCGGTTTTCACGGTATGATGGCGGCGATAAGAAATAGGGAAATACAGCGCCCACACCCGGTTGACGCTAATGAGGACGTGGATGTGGAGGGCCACCGCGCTAATCACCCATCCATCGTAGACATGCACAGCGCACAGTACGCGGTCTTTGCAGAAATCGGCCCAGTGGAAGCACAGAATGTCCGCCCACACGGGAAAGCAGTACACGGCGTTGCCAAAGGTCAGAGCAAGAAAGTAAACGGTGAAAGGGGTGCGTAGACGCCGATAAATGGTAAACAACGCGGCGACGATGGCGTTAAGAGAAAATGAAAGTAAGGTAAACGACATGGATATCCAGTCTGTCCAGTCGAAGTATAACTGGCTTTGGGAAATCGCCGTTGCATCGGTGACGTTTGTGGTGTTCATTTTATAATCTAGAAGAAAAACTGAAACATCCAATTGGGTTTCCAGCAATTAAATTGATACAGGTACAACTTGCAGTCGAAGATAATCTGAGATGAAATCTCGAGGCAGTAAAATAAACGAGGTTGCACCTGCGCGGTTTTCCCGGGGGAGATTGGGTAATAATAACGGTGGATCGGTGTGTTGATTCAGCGCACCCAGAATCGTAGCTGTTTGCTTAATACGATCAGCGGGTTGGTTTGTAGCAGAATTGCATGTTTGTTATAACTGCTTGTTGTCTGCGTAGCTGCTGGTCGTTGTCGTTCGAACTTTGAACATCTTCTCTCGAGCGCTGCAAAATTGCGTTTCTCTGAAACATGGCCAGTTCAGTTATAAAAACGTTGTAATGTATGTTTGCGTGACCAACATCACCGGCTTTTCCGGACACGACATTCTATCGTTTTTTTCGTTTATCAAGTTAACAATTTACGTAATTATTGCGTAAACATTCAATACGTTCTGAACGTAGTACTAAGTCTGCAGTACATCACTACAGCGCAGGAAATATCCGTAGGAAGTATAGCGTATTGGGATGTCTTGTTCAGCGGCAAATTTGTAATTACCTGTTTGTTTCCTGCTGGACGTTGCTGATGTTGAAACGAACATCGAGGGCAGCCCATGCGTGTGTGTGCAGTGGCTTTTTCCGGAAAGCACCCTCATGTGGCAAAACATAGTCGCGACTCGCGACTCGCGCGGGTACAACGTATTGTGCATGTACTGAAGGAATACTGGGCAGTTAATAACTATTTTATTTAACTCAGCATTTTGTAATGATGTCTATTTCATTACGCGATACTCCTTATTACGAATACTAGCTTGTGCTGAATGAGCGGTAGTCATCAAGAAACATCTTTCCATAATCCACAATTCAAATAATAACAGTCAAATCAAAATGTAATTAAACTACGCCAACCAAAGTCACAAGCAATCTATTTGTACAGTGTTACTGCTATGGTTGCACATAGATGATAGGACCATACGGTTAATTTCGGGGTGAGCACTTCTGGAACTGCTCACGCCATCTTTATCACTCAACTGCGCAGTCAGCAGGATGTATCCAAATATGCCGCAACAAATCTGTTAACAGAATAACGCTTTTTTTCTACGTCGAGTGCTTGCTTCTCTGCACAAAATTGAACACTACTACATTCAAGAACATGCGACCGCTGTGCAGATTTATCCATTATTCTTAAGCGATAACAAAAATGCTCTTTTCATGCTTGTAAAGTGATGCGTTTACAGTACTCTCGGGTGATTTGCAATATATTATACAAGGCTTGCAAGCAGTACTTATTACGAATAACGATAACAATTTAGCAACTTTTGATAAAATGCCGACTGCTGAAAAGCGCAACTACGGTATATCATGATCGGTTCTTACTGCAGTAACGGTTTCCCGGGTTAGGGTGATTCCTCCCAAAGCAACGCCGGTTTGCATGTCTTTGCATCGCTTAAAATGTCTGATTATTGAATTGGAGGCGTGGTTTTTCTTGTCTTGATTAATGGTAACGTTCCGTAAAAACTGAAGAAATTCTTTATTCTGCAACGTGAAGAATAGTAAAGCTGTTTGAAAACAGAAAGCTGATGCGCTGATAACCATAAGATGCCGTGACTGCTAAGCGATTTTTGGATTTCATACCGGGTGCTTACCGGTTGTACAGTTAAGACACGTACTACTGTAAATTACTTACAACTTACAAGTGCTTAAGAATCTCAGCAACTAACTTTATGCGAGAGCCCCAGAATTATAGTAAGAGTCGTACCTTGTCAAACAAAAATACCGACGCCCACCATTGTAGGCTCATTAGAGACCCATGCATTGTCATGATGGAAATTGTATAAAGGTCATTAGTAAAGCCGGTAGCGGCAGTTTCAGCAAGTCGTTATATTGCACTAACGAAGTAGACCGCATCCTCCAGGAGAACCACGGCTGCAATCCACGAAAAGCATTCGTTTAATTGCTGCAGGAGTTGCATGAGATTTGTGTGGCTCTGAAGAAGCTGTATGAGATTTTCCGATGTGCTGCCTTTATTTGCAAACATACTGAGAGATCGACATGCAAAACCGAAAGTAAGTGGCCAAAGTATTACAAAGGCCTGCGCACATTTCGTTCCTGCGTAGCAGATACCTGCAAATGTCAATGTGGTAAGGCATACCGCTATTGAGATGGATTTACTGAGTCATAAGTTGTGATAAAACAGAAATAATTCCGAGGTTTCATTTTGAGCATCAGCAAGAGTCCCGTTGAAATTAATTGCGGTGGAGTAGGCCAGGGGAATGCAAAGCAAACATCCAGTCAAGACAATCAGCGCGACACTGCATGGAGCAAAGTACACTGCAAAATCCGCCACGAAATTTTTCATTAGACTGCCAAGATCAAGTCTTTTCGACAATAGTAGTAGAGTGGGACCAAATGCTCTTACCAAGGGAACAAGATAAAAGGAGATCATAGTCAGGAAAAATTCGGACAATTTAGCAACTGACATTCCAGCAAGCATAATATCGAAACCTACAACGTCAGACGAAAACTGCAATATAATGTAAATGCCCAGAGAAACTTGGAATACTGTCCGATACTTCGTTGGAGGTGATGTGAAGTATCCACAAATTTGCATAGCATTTAACCAGACTGCAATATGCAGTCGCAGAATTCGCGTATGCATGCCCTTTGTTTTCGAATCCATGTATTAATTCCCGCTGATTTACAGCAGAACCGACAAAACAAATTTAAACGAGAGCTTATGCTGCTTAACAAAAAACCTTTTTCGTGGCGTGACCTCTGTCTCTTCTGTAGCAGTACATCTTCCAGTATCTGTGCCTGATAAACGTAATAATTTGCTACATTTGTAAATGCTCTGCCACATGGTGCTACCTCAGGACCCAGGTTCATGTTGTGGATCGCTCCAATATTTGAATACACCAACCATCCGTATTGCGATACTTGTTCATTTGTTCAGAGCGCTGTCAGGAAATACTCGTACATGTCAAATATGTACCCGACAATCATAGCGTACGCGTAGCTGCCAAAGATGCTGGCACAGCTGGGTTTCGCAAGCAGGAATGTCAAAAATTTGACGAAGCCTTCCGTTTCTTAGTTTATAACTATTACTTATGTTCCAAGCATGTTGTACGCAAAGAGCGTAAATCATATTGAAAACAATTTGGTGTTTTGTAATAATCTAAATTAATGTGTTGCAGCATTCTTAATTTGTCTGAGCGGTTGCGTTTAGTACGTACATTTAACTTAAGCACTTGGTAGAACGAAATACTTTGGCAATGCAAAATCTGCAAAAAATTGTTCGGTTGTTGAGAATTCAGATGCTGTTCTGATGCAGGCTAATGATGATGGCTAATCGAACAAATCGAAGATCAACGCAAGACTCCCCGCGAAAAATTTCCAGTATTCTACTATTTGCATTAACTTAACCGTGCTGTGCGCTCCCTGGTAATACTATGCTTACTGTCAATCCTTCAACCAGAAGGTGGTTATCCACTTATTAGAATCTACTACAGTAATTATTAAAGTCAGCTTTGGGAAAGGACTTTCATTGTATACGCACATTTTTATGAATCTGGAAGAATTGACCACCCGTATTACGTACCATGTATTCCCGTTTTTCCTGAAGGTATACAATTTTCTAACATTTACTGTTGTACATGATTCTCACTCTGCATTTCAGTTTTACAATAAGTGTGCCAATTAAATCTCACGCATAAAACAAAATCTATCTAGGTACTGAAAAACCTGTGCCAGTTGCAAAAGACACGTTATACTCGTATTGAAATTGCGATGAGTGCGAACATCAGCTCATCTTGTAACGGAGCGCGAGATCCGAATTTGTTATTCAATATTGATGCGCAAAAGTTAATATTGGAGTGCAGTTAAATTCTTTATACTTATCCAGCGTCGATCAACACGTTTGAAATTGTTATAATTTCAGGATATTGGCATATGTTAATCAACTATTAAAACTATTAATCAACTATTAAAAATGTCTAGCGCAGGTGATGCGTTGTTGGAAAACGTCGAACACTGAAAATAGTGGTTGCCGAATTCGTAATAGCGAACGTGTGCTCTAGACGCCACCTTCACTTCGTGGGTATATCATAAAAACTAATAAAAGTGCAACGCAGTGCAACGCAGTGCAACGCAGTGCAACGCAGTGCACCAACCGTCTATTGCGTTCTGGAACTGCTACGGTTGCATATGAATAACATCACCATGCGGTTACTAGTAAGTTCGGAAGGAGTATTTCTGGGTATGTCGTCGCCATCCGTATCGCTAATCTGCGCCGCCAGTAGGATATATCCAAATATGCTGCAGAATATCTGTTGACATCCGCACACTGGATTAGAATTTCTTTTGTATGCGGACAATGTTCATAATTAGTAATATTTATATCCTCGATACAAGTATATTTCGTCATTACAAGATATCCTAAAACGAAGACAGTTTTCGATGCGTATGCGTTTTGTTCGGAGCTATGTGCCTGGACATACATAAATTCATACAAATTGTACATAAATTCTTTAGCGTTTTTGGTAACTTCTCTTTATGGAGTACAATCAAACTAGTACCGTTACATTGACGATTTTGCTAAAACCGTAACTAAAGCAGGGAAGCTTCTTACTCCGGCAACCCTTTCTCGGGTCAAGGTGATTCCTCCCAAAGCGACGCCCGTCTGCATGCCTTTACATCGGTTAACATGTCTGGTAATTAGAATGGAGACGTTGTTTTCTTTATCTTGCTCAGTGATAATGTTCCGTAAAAACTTGAAAAATGCATTGTTCTGCAATAAAACGTAAAACAGAAAGCGGCTTGTGAACCTACATGGGAGCGTAATACATATTTGGGCTTCAGATAATCAGCTTCGAATGGATGTTAAGCCGCGCGACCTGTGACAAACCATAGTTGTTTTGAACTTGACCAAACTGTGTAAACTGTGTGTAATCTATCGCACTTGTATATATACAAAATAATAACTCTCTCGTACCAAAGTGGTTGATTTTATAACAAGCACAGTCGTGTTCTTGTATCGACAAACGTACCTTCTCAAACAAAAATACAAACGTCCACAATTGTGCGCTCATGATGGATGCATGCAAAATCATGATGGAAACTGTCAAAAGGTCACACATGGCGCCGGTAACAGCCGTATTCGCAAGGTCTTGCGCCGCAATGACGAAGTAAAATACATCTTCCAAGAAAACCACGACGGCGATCCACGAGAAGCATTCGTTTAATTGCTGCGAAAGTCGAAGCAGACCTGCGTGATCCTGAAGAAGCTGTACAAGACATTTCGATGGGTGGTGCTTTTTCGCGAGAATAATGAGAGATCGACATGCGAAACCGAAATTAAGTGGCCACAACACTATGAACACCTGTGCACATTTCATTCCGGTATAGCAGATTCCTGACAAAGTAAATCCGGTAAGGCACACCGCTGTGGTTGTGGACTTACTGAGCCCAAGCCGTGGTAAAACAGAAATAATTCCGAACTTTCGTTTTGAGCCATAGCAGGAATTGCTCTAAAATTCACTGCGGTGAAGCAGGCCAGGGGAATACCTAACATGCAGCCAGTGAGGATAATCAGTGCAACATGGCATGGAGCAAAGTACACTGCAAAATCCGCCACGAATTTTTTCATCAAACTGCCCAGATCGCATTTATTGTACATTAGGATAACGGGACCCAAAGCCCTTATAAAGGGAACGAGATAAAAAGGGATCGCAGTCAGAATAAATTTGTATATTTTAGTAATTGGAATTCCCGCCACTAATACATCAAAATTGATGATGTTAAACGAAAATTGCAATCCAATGGATATAATAAGAGCAGCCTGGAATATTGGTCCATACTTTCTTGGTGGTGACGTGAAATAACCACAAAAGTGCATAGCACTCAACCAGAAAGTAACGTTAACATGCAAGCGCAAAATTCCCGTTGAAAGCCGCTCTGTTTTCAGATCCATGTATTTCCAGCCGATTTGCAACAAAACAGTGAAAAAGTCGTTACCTACCCGTAGTAGTTTAGAAAGCCATTTCGTTGCGCGACCTTTACTTATTCTACCGCATTTAATTTTCTTCGGGGAAGCGTTTATAGAAGTATCTGTATTCGAAGCACAGTTGAATTAATACAAAACGCCTAACCTCGATGAGGATCGATTGCAGCAATAAGCAGCATCATGATCAGACGAACACATTAACAATTTAACACCCGTTTTCAAACACTTGGATAACTTCATCATAATTTTGTCCAGAGTTTTGTCGAGGAATAATGTCAGATCGCAGGATGTATTTGACGTACATGCGTGTAACTGTCAAGGATAATGACAAAGTCGTGTTTCTGACATAATCGATGTCAAAAAGCGGTGCTGTCAACTTACGGGTAGTTATCGTTATCTCATATTGTACGCTAAAGTTCTTGTATCGGTTCTTGTATGTATGTAAACTGGGGAACGATTCGATGCTATGTAAATTTCTAAATGCATGATTATACTGACTGTCGAAATACCAGCATTTTTGAATTGTGTGAGCGGTTATGATTAAAACTTACACTGCAATTACCGTACAGTAATCGGTAATTTTGCGTTCGTATCGTCAAATGCGATCTTCGACACTGATGCTACGGATAAAAAGTAAATACGGCACACAAGCAAACTTTGCCATTGAAAATGATTATTCTATACGCATACCTTGATCAGTCTTATCACAGTATGAGGTCATGTTGGTACTGTGAATGGTTGTGCCAAATAAAATTCTTCATGCAGTATCTATTTATACCTGTAGTCATGTACGAGTATTACTGTAGATTCGTAGAATATCGGCTCAATAAACAAGCAGCAAAACCTCAAGTATTCACATAGCCGCAACGCCAAAGTAGCTACTGTTGTACGTATTTATAGAACTTTGTGCACATATTTTTGTACAGATACATGCTGCATTCATACTGCAGATAACACCCTTTTCAAGCTAATTCGCAAGATTCATTGGTTAGCTTATTAATCTCTTGACTGTCAGGATCATTGGTAACGGTTTTGGAGTATCGCGCTGTCGATAGCGACCACAAATTGGACTTGAGATGGCATTTGAGTTTCATCAGCACTACCGACACGATAACAGCAACGAGAATCACTAACATTAGCGCCGCTATTCCCAGCATTACTCCGTTGCCGAATGACAAGCTGTTTTCTTCTAAAAAAGTAGAACCTTGCATTATCAAGTGTACATCCTTAAAAATTGCACGTTGTACGCTATGTCTACAATATCTTTACAGATATATATACGGTAGATACTGTATATTGATTATGCTGTACAAGTACAGATACAGTGCTGTATTCATAAATTTGGATTTTTTTAGGCGGTAATTGCTTGGCCCTGCTTTCGAAGACACTTCAATATTGCTAAAAAGAATGTTTTGCATGTAATCACGCATTGACTTCATGTATTTATACCCGACTTTTCCCGATCAGCTGTTCCCGGCATTAACGCAGTCAGTTCGATAGGCGGTTGGAGCGTTGCGCCCACCGTTTTCTCTTTGTTCTGAGATTTTACGGTAACTCCGCTCGCTTCCGTCGTCGATGCTTTATTCGTTGCAGTAGGACTGGCGGCCGATAAAGTCGTCGCTTCCCGATGTCGCACAACATTCATCAGCCACATGGTACGATAGTGATGTTCCGGTGTCGAGATCATACACGCATAATATCCGTTGTTTTCTTCGATTAAATCGAAGGTGCTAGCTGTTATGTTCACGGTCTGACCCGGCTCGCCCAGAGCATGCACCAATCGGCGGTGACCATTCGCTACCGTCCACACCGACGAGGCGTTCTTCTGCAGGTCATCCTCGTACGAACTGAGAATAAGCCGTTTGCCGCTGAAGAGCAGTTTCACTGTCGCAATCTTGGGCTTGACGAGGGTCTCGCTGGCGAAGCAGGGTATGGTGACGGAGCGTGGTCCCATTGCGTCATCGTAAATGGCGTTGATTTCCACCGGGGCTACCGCGGGATTGATATCGTCAAGAGCATTTACACTGATGGGCGCGGTGACCAATATTATGGCAAACAAAAAGATAGTCAACGGAATTAGCAGCATAGCAAAAGATTTGCTTAACGGTATGGAGACTCAATCCAGACTCCGAAGGTTTAGATCAAACAGCCCCTTTCTGGGAATCAGTCTTCGTGTATTACTGTTTCACAGAGAGCTGCGTTTGCTTAAGATAAGGGAGAAGTCAAGAAACTTGTCCATTGGAGGCCTACATAAAAATCAAATCCAACTACACACGTGCAATAAGGTATTGGGTACTGATGAAAAGATGCATCAGATTCAAGTTATTGCTACAAGTGCCAACAACAACCTTAAATTGGGTTGTTTATGATGTGCACGACAACTTTAGTAAACATGCGTTGTACAGAGTCTACAGACTGTATCAGCGCCGATTTTACGATGTATTATATACCGTATGCTAACGAATCAGTAACGATTGGCGAACTGTCTTATCTGGTACAGGTACGAACTGCACGTACAATGTTTCCTTACACTGTTTAAACGTTCAAATTTTTGTTATCGCTTGCTGTTAATTCCTCACCAATCATTATACTACATAATTATTTAATACTGATCTTCAGTTCAGGTTGTACAAGTACGTACTCGTACAAAACCCGAGTCTAATGACGTGTACATACTATCTAATCAGCCACGAATTCCTGGAATAATTTCCAAATTTTATTTACAAATTAGTATATCAGCACACTGTGTCCAACACACCCAAATAGATCACAGACAATGGCAATCCATTCACCATCAGTTGATGCAGTTCAAACGCCAACTGTTATCAACACATACCAGCGCTGTTATCCATACGAAACACAATAAAAGTAAAAGGCACAAAATGGTGATGTTAATTCACACAAAGAGTACCGACACAATTTCCCCACGCCCAACAATCACCGTCATTTACGCTCGCCGCGCTCCCTCCACCAGCCCCACCGACCTGATCACCTGCAGCCAAACACACAATCCACGTTGCCCATACGAACAGCGTAAATACTTCGGTAAAAAATTTAAAATAATCAAGGAACTGTCAACAAAAAATCACGAAGAGCCGGGAGAGGGAAAAAACTTTTTCTTTGCCTGCTCATAGACCGTCCAGCTGGTGGCCGTCATCAGGGTGCGCCGCGCTATGCGGGGAACTAATCCGGCAAAGTAGCCCGTTAGCCCGCGACTTCGCCAGATATTGCTGGCGGTGTATACCAGCGTCCGCTTCTCGGCCTGCGAGGACAACTGGACGTGGGTTTTGATCACGTCAAAGGGATGCGTGACGATGGAGGCTAAAAGGCCGGCGGTCAGGCCGCTGCCGAAATGCATCACGGGAGTGTACGGATAATCTGGGAATTCTGCAGAATAACGCACTCCCATTCAATACACACATTAAAAATAATTCAAATACTTCTTTTGACGATTACAGAGGTGCATGGATAAAATCTCGATCTTGAAAAATCCATGCGGTTATTCGCAAAACTACGGAGATAATTTTGCAGACATATCAGACACCTCATCAAATAATAATAAAATACAACTGTTAAAAAAATTTAATTCAATGGTATTTTTTCCCGGATATAATACAATTTTACGCAAAGTGATCGACTATACGTGGGAGTTCATCTATTTTTCCGAAATCAAAAAAAGAGGCTGCGAAATAACAAATTAAAAAACCTAGATACACGCTTCATTTTATTTGTAATTATCTAAAATATAACAGGCTACTTGTTCACTCCTTCTTCTCTGCGTCTTATCAGCCGTTACACAACAATCGATCACAGTTACGGTTAGTCGTCACATATCTTACAATTAGAACTCAAACACTGCTGATCAATTTTTTGTAACATTAGCCTTGAGTTTCTGTACCATTAACAGTTAACCTTTTCATTATCCGTTATTCCATTATTTTCAACCAGCTCACTTGCTCACAGAGTGTACGCAGAAAACAGGTACCTATTTTGCAAACTAGGTATTTTAGTCAGGTATTTTGCAAACTTTACGAAAAGCATTTTTTACCAAACAAAGTCAGCTAGCTTCGGCTGTTTATAGAATTACTTAACTTAAAGCCCTCTTTGTTTCTACCAAACGTAGCACTTACGTTTTCTTAAACTGCTTTTAATTAGTTCATAGAACATCAAATAAATTCCCGAGAAAGGGGCATCCCGCAGCAGTGTAGGAACAAAACCGCTGTACAAAGCTGCAAAGACAAAAACATCAGACAATAACCGCTAAAGAACTGCTAATTGTATAATCTCGATTGTACAGTTAATATCAAACAACATACAAAAACAGTGCACATAACCAGTACTTACACTTGATACCTTCCTGTGCTGCTGTGCTTCGCAGTGCGCCTAGCACTGATCCGTAGCGAAACAATCCACTCTAAGACATCTACCGTTGTAGTATAGTGGCTAGTTGTTATCGTCAGTGGAAGAATTTAAATGGAAAGTTCATAATATCTAAAATCTGAATGTTTGAAAATGCTAATGTAAAAATTTTCAAAGCATGTTTTTTTCTGCTGTAAAATGGGCACAGTTACAACGCAATGCACACAGTTACTAATGCAATTTTAGGGATATTTAAAATATCGCTACAAAATTTAAAATATCATATTTTATACCATATCGACTCCAAGATCTCATACAAATTTATAATCGCTCAGTTTATTTCCATTAAAGTACCTTTCTGCTGATTAAATGATAATGCGTTACCTCATAGCGGGCTTTGATAACAGTGAAGGGCAATACTGAGAGCGATGCAATAAACCGGCCTAATATCCCGATCACAATGAAGCATGTCGATCCACAATCGGGTCTGGTAAAAACAAAAACAGGAACATGGTACGATTTTCACCAATTCCGGTGAAACACATACCAATTTTCTTCCATCTTCACGACGTTTAATTTGCTTACCCTGCCTGCTGCTGCAGGAAGTGTATGGACGAGAAATAAATTCCCACTCCCGGAACGGTACGTAGAAGCGACTGAAAATAGCCGAAATTGCAAAAATAGTGATCAAGCAACAACTGCGTAAGATTTGCAGACAGAAATGGCCGAGCATTAAACCGTATTGTTGACCCATCCTAATCCAGTGCTTTTAGATTCTACGTTGCATTCTTTAAAAAAAACACAGAAATAACCTCTTCCATAAGAAATACAGCAAATGGCATTCGTTTGCATCGTTAAACAGCACAACAAGCTTTCCGATGTTTCCTGTCACGTCCACCATACTACGACTTCCAGACACCCATATCACTTATAAAAAATGGTTCATAAGAACCGCAGCCATATTTTCATTCAAGGCAGTGAACCATTAAAAACACTACGTGGGCTACAACATTCTAAGACTGCATCCAGAATACTGTATTTACTATTATCCACAAATCGAAAATTCTCGTTGCTCTGATTAGTCACATACTGATACAATTAAGCGATAATCCTTTTCAACTGTACTAAATAAGCTAAATTTCATCATAACATAAAATACAACTACCGGGTTACTAGTCCTATTTCGTCTTGTAGAATTATGAGACCGATCGATGGAAAATACTGTATGTCAGAAAATAACTCCGGGAATATTTTTTAAATTTTCTCTGGTGAAGTTACCTCGAATTACATCCTGTTGCGGGTTATAATTCACCCTTGGCTGATAAATCTACAGAATTCTGAAACAAAGCATGTGCAGTAACTCACAGGAACGGTTCCCCGCCACAGTCCCACAACGCTCTCTTCCCGCAGGATCTGCCGCACTATGGGTACGACTTTAATGGACAAGGCCTTCTCCGGCGTACTGCAAGCCCCATACAAAAATCAAAAACCTTCGCACTGCGGGCCAAAGATAATCGTAATGCACACCGTGACACCAGATTGGCCTGGATGCGGGTCTTGATGAGATCCAGCGGCTGGAACAGCAGTGTGGAGCACACCCCCGTGAAGCTGCCCGCCACGAAGGAGCGGAGGGTGGTGTTGGACAGCAGGG
Organism: Paramacrobiotus metropolitanus; assembly: GCF_019649055.1. Taxonomy (NCBI): domain Eukaryota; kingdom Metazoa; phylum Tardigrada; class Eutardigrada; order Parachela; family Macrobiotidae; genus Paramacrobiotus; species Paramacrobiotus metropolitanus. Next base: position 517,278 of record NW_026570241.1, on the reverse strand, counting down.
ATTCCGTTCTCCATTTCTATATACAGAGATCGATCAGAGAAGATGGAGAACGCGCTTGGTACAGCGTCCAGAAAGATCATACAACTTGATACAAGCATAGCAGGTACATTGGTAGCAATGTACCTGCTATGATACAAGTATCAGTTAAGTGTGTAATCATGCACCGCCAGTTGGATATGACTTACGGGGAAGCGGATGAGCTGACTAGCTTCGGAAGACATGTTTATAAATTATTAATATCGGCACAATGAGTCCAGAAGAAAATGGCAAATAAAAATTCGACGCATCACACTCACAGATGCAGTTAGGGGATTCCCCAATTTCACAAAGTCGACGTTACAGTCCGCAATCCTTTTACTTAATAAGTCTCTTACAGTCCCCGAACACTTGTACTTAAAATAATTAAAATGGTATTTGTCACAGCTCTGAGCTTCCAAAAAATTCCACATTAGAGCACTATTTACAAAAAATAAAAAAAGGAAGATTGGAAGACAGGAAGAAATAAGAAATTCTAAACGCTGCTCAATGCTGATTAATAGCCAGCTGCCAGAGAGAGAACAACAACCGAACAAGCCGAACCGTGGCAAAGCTGACATCTGCGCTTTAATCAGCTGCGCAGCAAAGATAGCGCTGCCGATCGCGAAATCCATTCGCCGTTATTTATTTTAATGAAATTTTGGGAAACGTAATAAGAATGAAACATTTTAACTTCGAGTCTGTATGACTACCATAAGTTTACTGCAAATACAATTCGATGTCACCATTACGTAATTGTGCACTGCTTAGTCTGCTTATCCAAGGGATCGTTTAAAGATAATAGTATTAAGTACTTTTTAAGCAGGTTGCGGTATCAACGAAGGGGTACGATTGACGATAGAATTAACGACGGGGTACAATTAACGAACGTTTAAACGGCAGTACCCGTCGTTATTAACGAAACGAAGGGGTATCGTTTCGTTAATAACGACGTTAAAATTCAGTAATGAACGACTGGGCCCACATGGACCATTGAGTACGAAGACTGCATAAGCGAGACAGTCTACCCGGTGAATTTCTGCCTGGGCATTCAATCCTGAGTTGCCCACTCGACTCGAAATTTCGAAAATTGTACCAGTCTTGACAGTTGAACTTCTGTCAGTGATTTTTTTGCCAGCTATTTAGAAAGCAAAATAATTTACTTTGTCATAAATGTGAAAATTATTGTAAAAACTAAAACACAGTTAGTGATAGGAATGCTTTGCTGATTCAGCAACCAAATGTTCTAACTTCTGTAACAGCTTTGTAGCGTGTACTGTGCATCACTGCATATTCACCAGTTTTCAAAAAATTCACGCATTTCAGAATGAAATGACTGATCTTTATAACGTCTGTGCGAAACTTAAACCGCAGTTCTCTCTAACGTATTTACATCACATGAAAAATCTGCATTTCGTTATCTTTACGCTGGTAAACAAAATGATGAATGGAGACTGGTTGATAGCAATTCCTCCCGTTAATTTTAGGGGTAGTAAATTGTTCAGTGTATAACGCAACCTCTTATTCGAATCAACGGAACATTAAATTAACAACGCTAAAACCGTCGTTAATTTTGCCGTTAATCCTTTGGCCGTGCAAAACGCAACCTACTTATTAAGTACTTTCTGTCGATCTGGTACTGCATATCCCAAACCCCAATATGTATTTGAAATATTTTGAATGTACCGTAAGACATCGTTTATTTTAACCAATTTTTGACATGCTCACAGAAACTGACAGTGAGTTAACTCCAATTAGTCCAATACACATTGGGCAACCTGGAATTAGTGTCGTCTAGAAAGTTACCCCATCGATTCCGCTTTAAAACAATGCAAATCCACAACGAAATTTCTCAACAACGTACGGATAAATCGATGGTACAGGCGTCCATACAGTGCAAGATAGCGATCCCTTCAACTAAAACAACTACCGTCCCCAAAAAAATACAACCAAAATCATCCATTTCTTTCCGATAAATAGGCTTGTCAAAGCGCAACCACTTCATCATCGCCCTCATCGGACGCCTCGCCTTCCTCCCGGGCCACCTCCTCCACCATGGCTTCCGCCGGGGCCTCCGGCGTGGGAACCGCGGAGGAGGTCGGCTCGGCCATCTCTACGTCGGTGCTGCCGGTGGCGGTATCATTGCGGCGGTCTTGAATACTTTGGAACAACTCCAGAATCGGCGATTCCAACTCACTCAGATCCTGTTTCATATCTTCCGCGTCAACACCCAACTTCTGGGATAGAAACTTCAAGAGTTGGCCGGCACTCTCCACGTCGATGTTGGCCAGGGTCATCGTTTCCTTCCGTTTCTTGATCTAAACGACACAAGGGAAATTTATCCAATAGGCAAACTGGAATACAAATTACACGTGGTGCCCCGTCTACGAACAATACTCCGACAAGGATAAAAAAATAGAGTAGTTCATTAAATTCAAATATAAAAATTAAATACTGAAAAATAAAAAACACTGAAAATAAGATAGTATAGGCGTATATTATACACCATAGAACTAACTGCTACCAATCTTTAATTTAAAGTGATATTGCTCTTTTTTTGCTAACCAGACCAAGAAATTATAACACCATATCGGTATAATGATAATCTCCTACAGGCTACACACAAAATATGTCCGGAAAATATAACGACGTTTATTCTAAGTTAAACTTGGCACTCTACCTGTTCTTGCAGCACGCGTTTCTCTCGTTCCAGCTCTTCCAACTCCCGCATCACCCCTCTCCGCCGTTCCATCTCGTGGTTCATCTGCCCCAACAACATCCGATGCTGCCGATCCCCGCTCTCTATCTCACGTCCCGTCTCCGGATACAGCCGCTCCAGTTCATCCCGACTGACCATGCGCAGATCGCGAAAGACGGAATAATCGGGCGCTACCAGTCGGCCCACGGCCGACCGTGTGGTATCCAGTTCCCCCTGCAGCCGCTCCAGTTTGGCCATATCGGCGCTGGGCTGATTGGTGGCCGCTTGTTGCGCTTCCTGGGCGCTGCGGGAATGGATGGTGAGGGCGCGGGCGTGGTGGCGGTAGTGCGTGAGGGAGGTGAGGAGACGCAGGGAGAGCGCGGAGACCAGGGAATTGTACTGGTCGGATGGAAGGGTGGCCGCCGAGTCGTAGACGGCGCTGACTAGATTCAGGTTGTCGATGATGTGCGACATGTGGGTCTGCGCGGCGTGGAGATCGGTGGTGAAGGCGGAATGCAGAGGATCGTAGGGGGGCTCGGGTGACATGGGGACTATGTCGTTGATCTGGGTTTCGGGCTTTCCACGAGGCTTGGCTGCCATGCTGTGATGCTGTTCTCCACTTTCCCAGTCGAATTCTCACAAAGGGAGGTATTAGGGATAGCAGTTAACAGTTCAAGCTATTGCCAGATTGATAATTTACCGAAAACGAATTGAAAATAGAAAGAGAGAATTTCCTCAGATCAGTTTTTCTATGTTAAACGGTTAAATTACTTAAATAAATTATAAATAATATTTATAATAAAAATAAGATTTTTTCAAGTTTTGAGTTTCCAAAAACGCTGTGCAGTGTGCAGTCACTGCAGTGCAATCGAAGCCACCGTAGCGAGCCGCGATGCATAGCTTGCTGTTCCATTAAATCCGATTTCCTGTTCCAATGGAACCGGAAGCGACCGTACCGACAGATGCAACCGCCTAATTTCCGTATCAAAAGGTTCGCATTTAATCAAGCACAATTTTTTAGACAGGACCCCACTCTTATTAGTTTGACAATGTTAAATATAAAAAATGTATTTTGTAACAAGAACGTAACTGCAGGCAGCAGCTGAGCGAACTGTTTGTGATTGGCAGCCGTGGCAGTTCCAATAAACGGCAGGATATACTTAATGGAATTTGACCCCTGGATGTTGGCTAATCCGTGAAGGCCACTGAACTCTCCAAAAGAATTTCAACTGTCCTTGTTTGAACTTCAGCACCAAACGGTGACGTCGTTCCACAGGTTTCATAATTTAACTGCACGTTTCTTTGTTGGTTTGAATTCTAATATCCATGTTTGTTCGTTTTGCTTTTCTAAAAAGCTAACGTTTAAGTACTTACTAATTGGTGGAGGTTAACTGGCGTGAAGGGTGTTGTGATTCCAGATTCCTTAGGTGTATAGTTGCAAACACGCTTCAGCGCGCGCGACGCTACTTATCAGTTATTAGCCTGCGTATTTGTTTACGATTTGTTTCAGGCTTTAGGCAGTTTCTTATCAGTTTCTGCTTCTCGCGTAACGAGGCGTTATCTTGTCCGTGGATCATTAGTCACTGTTTATTTACAATGGATTTGGAGTCCGATTCACTGGAACCCGTGGCGCCGTTTGAACTGCTGACGCTCACGGAGTCCGTCATCAACGCAGCTCCCCTCCAACCCTTAATCCCCGAAATCTCCCAGTTTTCTCCGCCCTCCTCCACGCTCACCCCGCTGCCTAGTTCCGGACTGATTTCCCAATCGGTGGAGCTGATCAATACCATGTTTTCCGCGGAGGAGACGGCCATCTCCTCGTCGGAACGCGGCACGACGCCGTTGGATGTCCTTGAAAACGCAGCCGCGCTCTTCTCCCCTCCGCCCGCGTATCCGCCCGTCGAACCGCCCATGTTCATGGAGGCCATGCCCATGTTTTGCGCCCGCGTGCGCGAGGCCAGCTCGTCGCTGTATCGGTTGGATGCGGGGCGGGTGGGGGGTATGGGTGCGGAGGAGGAAGAGCCTGGGGTAGTCCTGGAGGCCTACGCAACAGGCAGTCTGAGTCTGGATGTGGAAAATGGGAGCTGCCATTTTCCCTTGGATTCGGTAAGATGCTAAGTATTTTAGTTTTTGTCTTGTAGTCCGTAGCTGACCTGCCAACCACTAATAATAACTTCAATAAATTCAGTATTTTAAATTCGTTTTTGTTCGTTAATTCATATCGTATACTGAGTGGCGAATCAAATAAAAAAAAAATAAAATTGGAAATATACTAATGAAAACTGAAATTAAAGTTGGTGATAACTGATATTATCATGGATTTCTGTTGCAGATTTTCCTTTGAAATGCTATGTGCTTGTTATATTCGGCCGTGTAGTAACTGCTGAGTAATTGTTCAAGAAAATTCGAAAACGTTTGAAGTTATTTATTTACGTGCTAATAGTTTCTACTGGAGTTTACTGTTTACAGCAGCGTTGCTGTCACCGTTAAAGAAGGTTTTAAGGATTATCTAAATAATAATTGCTTATGTTTTTATTTTTGTTCGGTAGTTTGAATTTTGAGTGTTCATAGATTTATGACTGTCGCTTGGGGGTTGAATCTTCTGATTGATTTTCGTTATTCCAGCGCTCGTTGCATGCGAACTATTGCCGAGCTGTGTAAAATCGTAGTGTAGTGGATTTTACTCGGAGCTTCTCCACCAGTGGTCGAGTGGGTTGATCATTTACAGTATAAGTCTCACTTTGTATTCATTCATAATCCGTGAATATTTTAAATTTTAATTTTGCGATTAGTATATGGTAAACTTACTGACATTCATACCAAAAATAACGAGAACTTTTACCCTGTACTGTAATTTGTGATTGTGATTTATACATGTATTAATTTTCTAGTGCACGTATACAGCCTACCAACGGTTTTGAAATTTACATGAACACTGCCTTAAGTCTCTCCGGCATTTTAGCAGGTGTTGCTGTTACGGTATTTTTGCTGTTGGGAGTGTTGTCGTGAACACCGGTACTCATGCAGTGAAGTAGGATATGGATAACTGTTCCTGAAAGGACGTATTTCGTGCTGCACTAGCGTTAATTACAATAAATTTAGTATTGATATTGCAGATCGCTACCTTGGTCTCTCCCAAAAAACACACTACTACTCTCCACCTCCCGCTGCCCCACGCGGATCCCGTCCCCTTCATCCACCGCTCCGTGTCCTCGCCGGTATTTGCCGCCAGCATTCGCGAGCATCCCATCAACGCCGACGACAGCGACGCCACCATTATTCTCAACGGGAACACCCCGGCCAAACCGAAAAAACGCAAAGCCGTCACCACCAGCCTGCAGCTTCCGGAAGCGGAGCCACCCGCGGTGTTGCCGCGCTTCCAGTGGTTCCAGGGAAAGGGCATGGTCAAGGTGCACGTGCTAATTAAGAATGTGTGTCCCATGAACATGAAGCTCAAGTGTAATGGACGGGATTTGGAGGTGCGCTGCTCGACGGATAATGCGCCGTTTCCGCCCACGAAACCGTTGAATCCGCCGCGTGATATGGTGGACTATCATCTGCCGCTGAGATTAGCACACCGGGTGCATCCAGAACCGGAATTCATCAGGTACGGTTAACTTTTGTCCTTTGTTGTTGTTGTCTGATAGTTTTCATCTGGGTTTTCAAATAATTTGTTTTCTGTTTTGTAGCTTGGAGTAGTGGTTGAGACAACTGTGACAATAAATTAAGCAGTGGCAAATAAAATTCTCAGGCTTGCAGAATAATGACAAAAATTATTTCATATCCACAATGTTTCCGGAATTAAAGGTTAAAATGACCGATTAAATTTAGTATAATTTTACCGAGCAAGCTGCGAAGCGATGTCCTTGTCGAATGTCTGTTAGCCTCTTCTGCTTGAACTTTGGAAACACAACTTTGGAAACACAACTCTAAGTACTCGTATAAACTATAAACTACATGTTAATGTCAACCAGTTGTAGAGATGTGGCTGATTTCTGGTAGTTCACTCGAAAAGCCGGCGCGCTTTGCCGATGTTGTTCAAATAAGTTACCTATGCAAAATTTAAGCGAACGTCCATGACGTTTTTTTAAATTTTAAATAGTGTTGTGTAGGGTTTAAAATTAAGCTCACCGGGTTATTTTGTTTATCAACTTCTTTCTACTTACAGTTAATTATGTCGCTCACACAGTGGTTGTGTTCACACCGGTTGTGTATTTCGCACAGATATTCGCCCAGTCGAATCGAAGTGCATTACCGCAAAGTGAAGCCGTACATCGAATGGGCATCTTTATGGAAAAATCCTGCCGCAGCTAGCGCCACGGCATCGTGGTCGGATTCCGGCGTCATGGATGTGGAGACCTCGTCGGACAGTGATGAAGTGGACGAGGAGGACGAAGATGAGGATATGGAGCGACCGGCTAAACGTTTCATGAACGGTAACGAAAAGGACTTGAATGTGCGAGTGTCAAGTTGTGGATGAACAATAATATTTGCTACACATTTAATGTGAAATTTGTGGTCTTATAATACTATTCCGGCCGTACGTTTTAGTGGATACATTCAGCGACATAATATCGAGCTACTAAAATACCTGATACTGGCGTGAACACGATGACTCTGCGATTTAAACGGTCAAAGTGTCGCAGCTAGACAGGTTATCAATTTTATCATGAAAAACATCAATATAAAAAATCTTATTGGTATTTCCTGAACAATTTTATATGGCTGATTTATTTACTGAACAACGTTATCAAAGCTTTGACGCAAATGGACTGTAGCGATAAAGCCTCTATTCTCTACGCTCGAGTCCACATTTACTTATCAGTAACAGGTTGCAAAACGTTTTAAAGGAGACTGAAATTTCCGAAAAACGTACTCTGCAACCAGTAGGTAGTTTCACACTAGTTTGTACCAGCACGTTGTTACAAGAAGAGCAGACACAGAAAATATAACAGTATTTTTTGCAACGACTTTCGTAGCCAATACAATGAATAGAATAAGCGCTGATCGATTTAATTCTGGGTTGCAAATTAATTTTCAGGAGAAATTGCACACGCGGGTGAGAAGATCCCTCTTCCGCCGCTGCCGGAAATCCCGGGACCGTTGACCATGAAGGTCAGCAGTCCCCTGCATCCGGCGCACTTCACCCTGGGACTGAACGAACCCGATTCCGACCAGACACCGTCCACGTCGTTCCCCGTGGAAACGTCGGCGGAATGCGCAATGTCGACGACGGTGGCCATTGTGGTGTCGGAATGGAATACAAACGACAACGAATCCGTCGTATCAACGACCAGTGAGACTCACGAAACGGAATGAAATAATACGGGTATTTGTTAGAAATGTGTCTGATATAAAAAGTGCTTGTGGATCTCGTTGCGCTGATCATTGGGCGAAATAATGTTGTTTTTCTTGTAATTTATTTTTCTCATTTTGTTCCACTAATCCGTTTGTTGATATGTTCGGCACGTTTTGACGCGGAAATCAAACTGTTTTATTGACTTTATTATTTTAATCGAAATTGTAATTACTCTCAAGTCTCAGCTACATCCAAAAAAATGATCATTTAAAAGAAAAAATGCAGACAAATTCTTTGGATTTTGCGCCATTTATCAGCAGGACGCTAAACTGGGCATATCATCACAGAATAATGTAGTCACTTTCAAGAATTCGGTACGCGGTGTCGTCCGGCGATATGGTGTGCGCCGCATTTATGAGATTGGTTATCCTGGTCTTGTGCACGGCGGAAACGTGTTTTTTGGCAATGGATGCGGGTACTCGTTCGATATACACATTTCCCGTGGAGTTTCTTTGGTATCGGATGAGCAAGTCGGGTTGTGAATCTTGTGATTGCGCTGATATTGGCAGACATACGGCATCAATGCTGTCCACCTTCCAGCCCAGCTGGACACCATATAAACCACTTCTCGGGCGAACACACACTTTCTACAGATAATGAACAAAATAAAAACTTAGATATCAATAAGTAATGATAATAATAAACAAGTACAGTATATAATATAAATAAACAAATCAAAGTGTAACTAAAATTTATGTAAAAGCTGATGTTGTTCAATCGATTGCTGTAGGTTATTCTATGCTGATCAAACGAGAATTTTTTTAGTTTTTACCGTACTTCACAATCTTTAAAAAACTCTTCGACATGGGAGCTTCTTGTACGGCTGAGCACCGAATCCTGCGGATGCGAATTATTGTTTTCGGAGTCTACAACGGATTCGGCATCCTCCGGCGATAAAAACGCCAGTCTCTCTGAAAGTGCCACGGAGGGGCTAGTGGTGGCGTGTGCACTTTGGGATGACCCATTCAAAGAAACCGAAGATTCCATTTCCATCTCGTTCCACTCCTCGTCAACGCTGCCACCATTTTGGACTGGAGATTTTGCCGGGCGTGGTTGGTAACTTTTTGGCAGACCGGTGTCACGAAGGTCATGATCGCTACGTATACCTCTCGGTATTCTATTCTTCTTCCGTGGTGGAAGATAATCTGCTGATGAAGACGAGGAACTACATTCATTGAGCGATCCCTCATCTGAAAAATGCATGGTGGAAATTTGCATCTGCTCTTCTTGCATTGCTCCCTGTGAACCCTGATTCGGTGGCGGATATTCGGGAGATGAACACCACCGGAAGCGGGTGACGTCTTGTGAGGTCGGGTGCCTTCGTGGCTTGCTGGTTGTACCGGCGCCTTCTTGTTGACGTTCCGGTTGATATTTCCGATTATGATCCAGTGGTCGATGGAGATGGGAGTAAACGTGATCCAGTAACAGGCATGCCGGACTCCTTGCCTGTCGACCTGAGAAAAATTTGAATGTCAATGTTTTCACGGCGACTGTGTTCTAGATTTTGTTCACATTAAGTGTTGTTAAATATCTACCACATACGCGTACTGCGGCAAACGCGAAGCGATTATTCAAGTACAGTAAATGTATCTCTTTATTCGAGTACTTATTTGTTACAGTAGTGTAGTAAAGAGCCCCTAAGGACCACGGTACATTCATGGAATTCTTGTACACTGTACTTCCGTCAATATATAAAGAATCGTAAATTTCTCCTCACTTGAAGTGCGTGTTGTTCTTTTGGTGATTTTGTCCATTTCAACTGCCACTGTAAAAAAAACGAAAAATCAGTAAACATCAAAATGTAATACAGCATAGCTAGAGTCCATAAATACTGATTCACGAGAATTTGTTCTTCAACTTGTAAGCTTTAGAGCGCGGCGGTGATACTGTTTAGTTGATTTTTATTATCATTCAGGTACTCACTAGTCGCAAGTACGTACATTAATGTACGGAATAATACTGTATATTATCATTATGTACTAAACCATACAATCTAATTATACAGTCCTAAAACAATATGCTCGTTATGGAGCTCGAAGAATTTAAAAAAATATGCATATACATAGACTCAGAGCCTTTATAAAAGAGCATTTTATTCGGACATACTAATTCGTTGCGGTTCTGTTTGTTTATACAGGTTCCTTTGCTCCCATCCAATGATTTTCTGCTCATATATCTACCTATAAGCAGTTCTTACCTTGACAGTAACCAAACAAATATTTGTTGCACATTTCGGCCGAAACTCCGTCATAATCTGCTCGCCGTCTTCGTTTTCTGTTCCTCGAATTTTTACCTTCCGGCATTTTACGAATATTCTCATGTCCAAAGTAAGAAAACAGTAAAACGATAAAACTATGAAACGGTAAAACCGATAAAAATAACGGTAAAACTATGACTCTCAAAAGCGTAAATTGCATGAAGATCATCAATATCCAGTACAGTATTGAGTTTTAGGTTGAGCTATGCTTAAAGTTAAAAATGGATACAACTATTTGCATAAATAATTCATTGATTATCATAAAAATCCGTTAGATTGTGCATTAAACTGCAATATGTAGTGTTACATAAAAGTATGCCGAAAAAACGATATTCCACAAATCAAATTGATGTTTTGACTATGCCCTGACGACATAAGGAAGCCGTCGCTCATATGTTATCCTCCGGTAAAAGCCGCATGCCCAACAGCACAACCGGCACCGCCGTATTTGCTCACATTTCATTGGTGATCTGCACCCGGTAGCATCACTACTCGGGTAGCATGATTACAATCTCGTTTATTTATGCCAACTAGAAAAAATACCCGGCGTTTTGCCGGTAACGTGGGCTGGCGGTTGCTTATGATGCAGTAAAAACGCTTACACTGCGAAGCGTGATGCTGCGTTTATGAATACTCTGTAGATGCTAATTTAATGAACATTACATACAATAGATGAGGCAATATTTTATTCCGGACTCTATGGGCTTTCTGAATCGCTCCGTATGCGTACGGAAATATTTTTTATCAGTATATGACACAAGATAGCTAATAGAATTAACGAAAAGTATGGTTTTGTTGTTTATATACTCACATAGCACAGGTACAATACGTGCAGTATGTACATGTATGTACATACATGTGCAAGATCGCCCCTAAAATGCGGTGTTGCGGGAGCTTATGGTACTTTGTAGGATTACTCGTTATTTGTGGATACGAATGAAATTTCCCTAACCATAAGACTACTCAGTTATCTGTAGAAACATTTGTGTTATCACATAATTGGGTTATATGAACATTAAATACATGTACGGTCAATATGCCACGCGAAATTATTGCGCGCGATCATTAGTAACGGCATGTCGCAGTATTGTACATACGATAGTATTACCTATGAGAAATGCTGATATACAGTAGTTGTAACACAATTTTATTAATTCATAATTTGGTAATTGGTATATCGTGATCGTTGGTTGACCAATGGTTTTAATTAAAAATACTTACCCATAGCCTTCTTGTCATTAAAGCGGGAGATCGCTGCCATATTGTTTTTGCTTGACCATCCATTAGGAGAACCGCTAACAGAGCCATCGGCCAACGGAGGCGGTAAAGCGTTATCATCGCCGGGATCGCTCATAATGCAGCTCCGATGACCGATTACGGGTAGAGGAGGCGGTAAACTCAGAAGATCTGGTGTTATGACGGTATGATTCCGTACCACTGTATCTTCGATACTTTCAATCAAGGAAGCCAGAATCTTATAAGCTGCGAAGAGCGGTTATGTTGAAAACATGCTTCCTTACTTGTTAATTATATGAACTTTATAAGTCAGACTATTCAAAGTATTACTTTCTAATTAATCATACATCGAACTAATAGAAGCAATTGTAACCTTTGTGCAGCAATGGCGCAACCTTGACACGACAGTATTACAGGGTGATTCAGGAACTCTAAAAATTATAACATATGTCCATTTAGCATTCAAAGTCAACTTGAATGTTAGATGGACACACGTTATAATTTTTATGCTGTTTTTCAAGAAGTAGTTTTTTATGGTGCTTAATGACCACTTTAGGAGGTTAGAGTAATTACAATTGTTATAATTACGATACCGTAATTAGATACATCCAGTAAGTATACGATACCATACACGCGATAACGATAAAGCAGATGCAGTGTATAATACTTTAAATTTTAAGTACTGCATACTGCACATTATTATATAGTTAAATAATATGCACATATATAATTAAATAATGTTATACCTAAAAGTATAATTACGATATACTACAAATTATTCTTACGTTAATACTCTCAGACACTGTACCTTTGACCAGTTGAGAAAATGATTGCGGATACGAAGAATACTGCACCCGTTCCATTGTGGAGTATGTAGTTTAAAATTTTGCACTGCGGGATCTGTGACCTTTAAAAATCGGCGCTGTTCACTCTTCTCCAGAGCCCTGCTGAATGGGCGTCTCTTGGTTAATATACACCGATATCTGCTAAAAAGCCAGCGTGCATCAATTAAAGCAACAGTAAAAATGGCAGTGTGGAAATAAAACGTTTGAGATGGAAAAGAAGTGTAGTACACTAATGCGAAGTTCTGGATGCACGGAGTGCGAGTAATAACTGATGGCACACTGATATAAAATTACGATATGCTGTGCTCGCGGCACTCCCTACCTACGGACAGTGGTCGCTTCAGAAATCAGTCTCTTTCTGGTTCTACTGGAATCGGCGCTAGAATGATGAGTAAAAATTTCAGATTAAAACCAAAACTGATATTCGACATCGATCACTGCCTCTAAAAGCAGACTAAATATTTCGTATGCTGCGAGTAGTCTGTAAATACAGCATGCACTGACCGTTTCCTAATGATTATTTCTTATTATTGCAGATATCAATCTGAACCCATTTGCGGTATCCTCAAGCAGTATCTTTGCGTTGTTATCAACAAATTAATACTGAGAGGTCGTTCGCTATATAATGCCTATATCTGTAACTCGTTATTCTTGCACAACATAGTGATATGCCATGTGAGCTTATAGGCAGAACTACAACACTGTATTGTGAGGAATATAATCACAAATTTGATCTGTCCTGCAGACTCCTGTTTGATACGTGCATGTTTCTGCAAAATCATTTGTCAACTGTTTCAGCAGAATAAAGAAATAAATCTGGAAAATGTAGAAGCATTCTACATTTCTACTGTAGTAAGATGTACTGTAAATGGTTGCATAAAGATCCGCCATGATCGAACTAAAGGCCATCATAAAACTCTTGGTTGTTCGATATTCTCGAATAAGTAGTGAAATCTGCGACTGAGACAAACAATGCAGGGATAGTACTTAAGCGATGGAATGATTACAGACGTTTCTTCGACGACTATCATTAAAGAACAATAATACAATTTAAACTGAACACGTGGTACTGTACTCGTGCATGTACATGTGTATCTACGCTAAAAATCACAGCTAGCCTTGGCCTGGATTACACATCGATACTTTTTGATGAGCCGATAATTTTTAATCAGATTAAGATTCCCATGTTAACACATGGTTCGTTCCACTGTATAATGACTTAGTCACGCACTGAACACCCCTCGAAAGTGTACCCATAACATCGACAGACACCCGAAAAATTTTGCAAAATCTTCAGAGAATTTTCACTGGATACTCATTGCTGCCGTGTGACTAAGCGCCTCGAGAAAAATCCGAAAAAACGGGAATCACACGGGGATCGGCACTTGTACTGTGTATATGCTGTAATTCTGACAAGCAGTTTTTAACCAAGATGCATGGCTCATAATCGGTCAGTTGCACTGTATCTCTTCTATGTTTATTTTTTTCTTTTACCGCGATTTATACATGCTTCCGATCTCCATCATTATGCGGTAAAAAAGGTCAACTATATTCCCATCAAAATGCTAAAGCGAAGCGAGACTATTTTGGAGAAGCTCAACCCAAAATCGTCTCAACATGACCGCATTCACAAAAAGCCGGGATTATTTACCATCGCTTGGGCGGTCAGCTTCGTCGTGACCTTATGTGGAACATTTACCTGGCTATATTTCTACAGCAGCCGCTTATCTGCGGTTATTGTGACCTCCACTCTATCGGGAATTTTAATTTGTCTCTCCATCGTCAGTCCACGCTTTCGGATTACATGTATCTTGGTTGTTCCGCATCTTGGAATGCGACATGGACGCTCAGCATTGCTGGCTGTGGTGATGAGTACGCTGCTGGCTGGGCCGATTAATAATATGAGTCGGAATTCTAACAGTATTATTAATTCGACGGTGTGCGCTGGACATTTGTTGACCAACGAAACTGACAAGGTACAAATATATTATTTACTCGTTAATATATGTATGTGTGCAGACAGATTTAGTATTTTATTAAACAAAAGTATCATAGAAGTAAAAAATTTTCGTCAGCGTGAGTCTGATAAATGAAAAGATTATAATTTATTTTGCGGTAGAGCGGATTATTTATTATAAAATTAATTTTACCAATAATTAATTAAAAGGATTAACAATAATTAATTTACCCGTTTGCAAAATTGGTTAACTTAAATAATTTACTCGCTTGCTTCAATTATCTGGCTGTCACGATCTGGTAAAGAGTACTAAAGGCTGCATTGAGTTTACAGTGTAAATGCAGATGATGGACATCCCTAATAAATTTCAGCCATAAAACAATCATTTAGAAAGAAAAATTGTGCTACAGCAGTAATCATATTTGTACTCGTTTCTGTATTATTGGTCTGTGATGTATCTTTATTTTATGAAATAAAAAAGCACTTCCCAATAAAAATAATTATGAATTATTGGTCTGAATTTCTTTTTGTGCCGCGAGACAGAAGCGATACACAGAAACGCAGCCCTTGCTTTACGAAATGTTGTTAAATCTGCCGAAATTTGTTAAATCTGCTTTTTTCTGCTGTGCTCTACCAGTAGAGTACTGAGTAGCAATTAATTTGTACATGAGATTTTATGCTTGGTAAAACTGTAATCGTAATTCAAAGTTTATTTGATTTTAGTGAAAAAGGTTTGTCTAAAAAATGATTTAGTAACGATCCATCTATTGTTTGTTTGTTTTGCTTTTTTAATTTTTCCAGCACAGTAATTGACCGGCTCCGCTAAAAACCTGATTTATGTATTTTGTTCGCAGGTGTTTCAACGCGCTACCAAACCATATGAGCGTATCCTGGAAAAGGTCAATGCCACCGGCAATCAGTGGAACATGGAAGCCAAAAAATACCGCGAAGAACTACAGAGCATCAATGCGCATATTGGCGCCATATCTAATAGTATTCACGGATTAAAAAACGTCCAGTCTATCCTATCGCGTATCGGCATCATAAACACGGTCCGGAAAAGTGTCAGCATGTTCGGAAACGCCCTGGACCCGTCGCGCATCGGTTCTTCTCGAAGCGGTAAAGAACGTGATAGACTGGAGATCGAACACCAGCTCACTTCTTCTCTGTCCAATTTGACCTTTATCCAACAATACACCGAGAGGAAGTTGAAGAATATACGGGAAGAAGTATTCCAGGACGTTGGAATTAAAAGTGTGCGGAAAAATCTAAACAATCTGAATACCGATTTTGAACGGCTGAAAAATATCACCCGGCAGTTGAACATTATGGTGAAAGGCTTAAAGGATTTCCAGACAGCGACCGGTGTGATTAAATACATAACGGCGTTTGCTTTTCTCCTGCTGTATTTCACATGTTGGCGATACATTGGAAAGTATTTAACATCCAATAAGTTCGATAATGTGTACGTAACACAACGCGTTAAATCCATGTACGCGGAACTACGCCAAGAAATGGAAGGCGAGGATGAAACAAAAAAGGTCAAACTTACCAGAAAACAGTTATGCGGTTTAGTGGATATCACCTCACTCAGTTTATCGCTCCTGGAACGCGCCGCCATCAAATCAGGAATGGTGATTCCGGGGATTTACGCCATTCTGACCATAATCTTGTTTGGGTGTAATTTAACGCTGGAATGGTTGATCAGTTTAATGCAGTATTCATCCTCAGCCGGTGGCTCAATAACCACACAGGACGGCTTTGATCTGAAGCCCAGCGGCAAAGGCTTAATGGCGGATAAATTATTTCCCAAGTTATTCGAAGGATTTCCCTCGAACGATAAGTACAACATTAGTATTGAGATGGATAAATGCGCACCGGTACTACACCAACTGAAAGGTCATGACTATCTGGTACCGGTAATCATTTTGCTCTCGGTGATGTTGTTGCTAGTTCTGGATGGCTACTGTCTGAGAATGCGACAACTCATGTTGACGTATTTATATCCGGAGCGGAGCGAAGAGCGTAATGAACATTTGTGCAAAAAACTGTACAAGAAGAAACCCAAGAAGATTAAAGATTTCCTGAAGTTTCGCCAGAAAGCGGTGGAGCGTTCCAAGCTGGCACGGTATGATACGGAAAATGGGTGGATCTTTGCCTCGGCTTTATCGAAGAAGATCTCGGATCTAATGAAGTTTAATTGTGCGGGGTGTGGCAAAGATATTCGCGGTAAAACCAACATCTTGGAATGTTCCAAGCAAGAGTGTCATGCGCTGTTCTGCAAGAAGTGCCAGAAAGTACTTCAGGCTGGCAATGAGCAGACACTCATCTGCGTTCTTTGTGAAGAGAAGATTGACCGACCACTTCCGGCCGAGCCCAGTGCTTGTGCGAGCTTGATTTGCTGTGTTTAGGCTAGCCTCGTTTTGGCTGCGTAACTATTTAGGATCATTCCTTAAATTAATGAGAATCTCCCGGTGTCACGAATCTGTATTTTTAGTATTGATTATATCTTTTTATCTTTTGCTTAAACTTGTTGCTTACCATAAAAATTACTTAACAGTTGTTATACTGCAAACCTTGTAAATCAACAGTGCAGCTTCTACGTCTCCTTGTTTTTATGTGATTATCGTGTAATTCTGTGTTCCAAAACCCGAATAATAACATTATGCTGACTTCTAACCACGCACGGAGCAATACTTACTTACAGTAATCGCAAAACACGGTAACGCCTTCGCTTTGTTTTCGTGGATGCACGATCTTGTACACACAAGCAAATGGTACAAACAATGGTACAAAAAAAACTGGGTGTCAACCGAGTGGCATCTGCTCCCTTGTCACCAACTCTCAGTACTTGGTAACTTCTGGTCACTGTACCGAACGATGACAGCAAGGTTTGATCATCTATTCTTAACGATTGCCGGAAATGGCGGTAATCGATCGTCCGTACTGACAACCCACTACAGTGACTCGTACACTTTGCTGGCTTTGCACGTTCGCAGTGCAAAATTAATATATTTTTAAATACACTGAGAGTCTGAAACCACATTTTTCACTGCTGGTACAAAGTTAACGTGGGTCAATTCTTAATACTCCTAAATTCGTAAAACTCTTAACACTAAACTTTAAAACAGAACAAAATGTTGTATGATTTTTCAATTTTGAATCTCTTATTTTGCTATTTAGGTACCATCGCGTACTTTTGCCTTACTTTAGTGCTATATTTTTTCTGCTGCAACCGCTACTTTTACTTGTTGTTTACTACTGACCTGAAAATATTTTGCTTACTCAGTAACCCAAGTATTACTTATGGTTAGTTATACTTTTTACCCACGTACCTAAACATCAATCCGCAGCTTAATCATCCAACTTGGTATTGTCTATCCATAGTTGTATAACGTATTAAATGTCAGGAAGCAAATTTCGCTCAAATCGCGAAGGCAAAGAGCCAAGCATGGTAAATTCCAAACCCGTCGCAGTAACAGTAGTATTTTTGGCAGAAACAATCTTCCCTTATGTTTTATTTACTGTCTCCTATTACCTAAAAAACCTACGAGGGACCGGTTAACGGTTCATCTCTCAGAAAAATTTGGTTTTTTGCATAAAGGTGGAGTAACATTAGAATGAATTTTAAAAAAATCTTTTCAGGAAAACAAAATCACACATTAAATTTTTGGATTAATTCGTAATATGATGCATTTCAGTTTAGCAATAATACTCGTAATTTAATTGTCATCGACCTGCCGTAAATCATATCTTTAATTTTTTTAACGTGCTTTTTGAAAAACTCAACTCTTATCGTGGCACTGCGTTTGCTTTCAAAACGTTAGTTGTAGGTGAGCTAAAGGTTTTAATTCGGTCCAGATCGCTATATGCAGTACGCATCGTTTGACATATTTTTTACATTATTATGCGTAAACTTCTCATGTCTTTGACCACAAGATCTTTGTGCCGGCTGTCAAACAAGTAAGCAGTACTATGTTAAAAACATTTATTTTTCAATAAATGTTTTTAACATAATTAATTTTGGAGAATCTCGCCTCGATTATCGACACGATTTGTACTCTGTACTCGTAGTAATAGAGCAAACCTACAGATACAGTCATAAGACAGACCATAATTATTATACAATGCTTGGTAAACAACATTAGTATGCTAATACCTTAGAAATTAGAATACAAATGCAGTACATACGATACTTTTAAGTTTAAACCAAGAAGTTCGTAACGGCCGGGCAGTTGAAACTTCTTCAACGTAGGTTAGCACCTACCTAGGGCACTAATTAACATGCAAATACACTTTTTACAGTAGAGGAGCAAGTTCGCGCGTGCTGCAGAGCCATTCGTACAAAGGTGCATATATGCAGCCGCTACCAGTGCTGGCGCTAATAAGCCCGGCTGTATATAGGCACGCTTGTTACGGTGCCACGGCAGAGAGAGCCGTGGTACCGTACAAGTGTGCATATATGCAGCCGCTACCAGTGCTGGCGCTAATAAGCCCGGCTGTATATAGGCACGCTTGTTACGGTGCCACGGCAGAGCCGTGGTACCGTCCGGGGTACCGTCCCGCGGAGTGGTAGTATGGTTGCGGCTAATATTAGGAGAAGTGCTGCACGTTACGTGCTGTGCAGCCTCTATGGTAATTTCTCGTAGACCCGTGAGACGTGCAGCACACTGCAGCACGTCACGTGCTGACGGTGTTTGCACGTCTCACGACTCAGGCGGGCTATGCAGGCGACTACTAATAGTACGAATGATTTTTTATTCTTAACTTATTTTAATAATTACACTACATGAATTGTTTTGAGGTGATTTTATTTAGTCAAATTTATTTATTCATCAATTATTATTGTCATTTATTCGACATTAACTTTGTTTATTCTGCATAATTGTTTTTACGGTAAGTTATTCACTAAATCTTTTCCATCCTACAGTCATACTTCATTTATTCTATACCAATTAATTTTATATGTTTTACTATATTATTATGTTAATATTCTGTTTTAGTTCCATAATACATGTAGGTCTTACAAGTTGCAGTACGCAAGTGAACGCCGGAAAGATTGCGGCTTTTAATCCTAACAGCCAGCGCAGTAAAACGAGAAACCGCCATTTTATTGAAAATTTCCGTTACGAATTTCCCAAGAATTTCTCGACAATTCCAAATACACTTTCTCGTTCCATAATTACACCAATAGTTAAATCCGTAATAAATAAAAATAAGCTGTTACAACAACTAATTTAAACTGAACTAATTAATTTAAAATTTCTAAATAACTCAATTTAAATTAACTGTCACAATATCGGCGCTCACTGTATCCATAACAAAATTCATGAGTCAGCTAAGAATTAAAAAAATATATAATTTATTCGACCTGGAACTGGCAGACATACCGTAACTGGCATCCGCATCCTCTGTCTCGGCGGCGTGCAGGTCGGCCTCGTTGCCGGCCAGGTGCTGCTTGAGATCGGGCATCTTGTATTGGCCGGAAATTGTTGCCGGCAGCGGCTCGGTCAAACCCGTCTTCGCCAGTTTGGCATGATCCTTGACTCCTTGTCCACCACGATTTGGCCTTCCGCCTATAAAGTGCCGATGCCTCGTTCCGGCTCCATGCACAGCCCGCTGTGGCTGAAGGAGCGATAGTCCGCCGGCCCAGCGTGCCTAGAAAACAATACAGAAAATAAAACCATGCGGAAAAAATTACGAGTAAAATAAATCATAATTTTCAATTTTAATCGAGGCGTCTGGCAAAAACGATTTTTAATAATTTTTAATTTTTAATCTGGCAAAAACTACAAACAGAAAATTGTTCCGGAGCATAATCAACAAATCAACGGAAAATTCGAAAAAGCAAAGGCAAAAAATATCAAAACTAATTAAATAAATTAACAAAAATTATTACAAAAATTAAATTTAAAATATTTAAATTTAAGAAATCAGAAAAAAAACAGCAGAATTAATTAGGCCAGCGAAGTCCCTAAAAATTAATATTCAATTCGACAAGAATCGCACTAACCTGGCCCCTGAAAATCCACGGTAATAATGTATTGTGCATATGCAGCCGGATGAACATCGGCATCGTATGGAACCCCAGTACCAGCGGATAGTGCGTTTTCGGTCGAATCTGCTCATCCGCAAAGCACTGCGTCCGCTGGATCATATGCCGCAACAGCGGCACATGCTCCCGCGTCAAATCTTGGAAGTGGACGATGTCGATGGGCTCCCCGCTGCAGGGGCAGCACCAGATAATGGTGGACTTGGGGACTGAGTCGGACAAGATGATGATGGATTCATCGAGGTACAGTTGGCGCGCGGGGTCGTGGGAGGATTCCAGGAGGCCCAATCCCCAGCGCTGCTGGGGGACACCTCCCAGAGGGTCTCCAGAGGTGGCCCGGTCACCCGCCGACCCGAGCCGGCGTCGTAGGCGGAGAGGGAGGCGGGGGCAAGCTGATGGAGGGGATCACGGGGGTTTGCGTCTCCATCGCCGGGCGGGTGGCGCTGCGACACGATAACACAACCTGGCAGCGTCAGGCTTAACCGATAAATTCGTGTAACCAAAGTTCTGTCGTATTACAAGGCCGGATGAGTGCTACAAGAACTTTCCGCACTGTTAAAAAAACCGGGGAAACGCGGGCTGGGGATGGTAGTACAGATTTACAAATGAAAAGATCAAAAATCAAAAGAAAAATCAAAGACTGATCGAGGAATTCACGAATCACGATTTGTCGAAAACTGGAAATGAATTCGCGTTGCAGGCTTGCAGCTGACTGTCCTACCGAGGCGGCGCTTATCTTTACAGATTATCGCTTTTCGATACGCTTTTCGATATTTTTTTATGCAGCCATAATTCCAAGATTTTACCATAGAGGGAACGAACATACGCCGCTTCGCTTTGCTCCGCTCTGTATATACAGAGCGTCTATATACAGAGCGGAGTATATCAGCCGTATCAAGAACGGTATTGAACGAAGCCTCCAAGCCAAAGGTGAGCATTACCTTCGGGCTGCGAAACCGGTGGCTAAGTTTGCAAAAATGCAGTACCATCCGGCCCGGCATCACGGCTGAGCCGGAGGAAATGGGATACAGAAAAATGTTCCATGAGGATATTTTTACCGGAAACCATTATTGCCGGTCACTCGTGTGCATTACGCTGTTTTATGGGATGTATTTGTACGTCGAAATGTCATGCGCTATCTACGTAACCGGCAGAAATCAAGATATACGGCACCACTGTATAAGGCCGCTACGGAAGTCAACAATGACTTCATATACACCAGCTGAGGTGGCTTCATAGTGTTACTTCCGTAACAAACTTCCGTAACGCAATTCCGTAACGGGTTTCCGTAACGGGCAGAAATCAACAAATCCATTAGCCTTGAATATGGAGGACCTCCGCTACGCTCCGGTCGACTATGGTATGCAAGTAACGCAACTACTAGAGTAGTACAGTATTACCCTACAATACAATTACAAAGCATAGTAGCATGCGATACTTTGACTGTTAAATTCGTGTTTGGTCACGTCCACTTCACCATTGCCGATAAAAGTATTTTGAAGTTTATTCTAACGTTACCTTCCCTTTATGCAAATAAATCTTATTTTCCGGAGAGATGTACCGGACCGGTCCGTGGTAAGGCGAGGCAACAGCTAGTAAATACTGATTTGGTACTTAGAGTACTGTAAATACTTTGTCAGGTGTTGATTCCTTGATGGTACTGGTAAGTGGAACCCTTTGCTACGCGTCAACCTCGAGGCCGCGACTACAGGATATTTGCCATAGGAGATTTGCATGTATACATTCCGTACCCCCCGCTGTTGCCGGAAAGAGAAGGCTTTCACGGTAACTTCCGGTGTGAGAGGCCATTTAAGTAGCGAAGTGCTTCTCTTCCATGGTCAGGCGACCAGACCTTCTGCCTGTAATTAACTGGCAGACACGACCAAAAATTTTGCTAGTTTTAGTTGGACCATTTCGTTAATCAGTAAATGAAGTTAACGTTTACGCGCTATTCGCTAATTTGTTTTACCGATGTGAGAGAAACGCCGGGAGGTCTGACCTTTCCCATTTTGTGTGGCACAAAACCATGGCAGATTGACTTTGCTTGAATCTACCGCCATGGTGACATGGTGCGTTTGTGACCAACACAGGGTGGCATTGCTACCGTGTGCATGTGAATGATGTGATACGTCATCGGTGGATGTGATCACTCAGTGAATGTGAACAATTCTGCAATTATTCGCTCTCGTTATGGCGTCAGTAAACCGGCTACATACTTCAAATCAGATGTGGATTGTGCTATGCCATTTTGTTAGATATGCAAAGAATGTCGGTGTACCAGTTACTGCGATATGACTAAGTTAGCTAGCTAGTTAGACAGGAAGTACGAACCACAAGGGAACGGCTCCCTCAACTATATCGGCATCCAAACTATTCGACGAAACAAGCGTTGTTGCATTGCTGGAACTACGTCACTACCGCGGTGTCAGCAAGTGAAGACTGACAGATGGAACTGTAGTGCAACATGATGTAAAGATACTCGTATGTTTGATTGTCGTTGTGGCATTAATTAACGTAAAAGACTTTGTGTTTACACTACTTATATTATGAATTAATAAAGGTCAGCAAAGCCTCCAAGCCCGCATATACAGTACACCGTGCAACCAGCAGTTACGTTCAGTTCACTAAAGTCTGGAACTGCGCTGAGTGCATCGTGTTTATCGCCATTTTTGTATATCAAATCACTCGTCATTCCGTAAAGGAAAGCGCCTAAGAATGTTCTTATAAATCTAAATCTCTGAGAATGTTCGTATAAAATGCCTGCAATTTATGACAGATGTCGCAAAAACGACCTGCGTACACGAAGTTAATCTGTTTTAATTCTGAAATTTTAATTCCCGATCCGGACGGCCGACAACACGAATCTTTCGCTCTCCCTGAACCTGAACTTCGACGTATAAATTCAGTACAAGCGTACTGCGGTAAAGGAATGTTGCATCACACCAAATCCGTTCATGAGATTCCTAACCCAGTATACGCTGTTCCCAAGCTTGTCAAGCCCGGGCTATTCTTCGCTGCCTGGACTATCAGCTTTATCGCAACCCTGAGCGGAACATTCACATGGTTGTATTTCTATAGCAGTCCGTTATCGGCGACGATTGTGACCTCGACCTTATCGGGAATTCTAATTTGCTTGTCCATCTTCAGTCCACGCTTTCGGATTACTTGTATTCTGGTTGTGCCACACCTGGGCATGCGACATGGACGCTCTGTACTGTTGGCGGTAGTATTGGGCAGCCTTTTGGCTGGACCTGTGGATAACATGAGCCGGAATTCCAGTAGTATTGTGAACGCCACAGTGTGCATTGGACAGCTGCTGAACAACGAAACGTATAAGGTAAGAAAGGAGACTGAAATTATTATCAAACGATGCGAGCCCATGCATCCGGTAATGGTAAAAAAATAAGTGAATTTAACAACTGTGTGGTAGGTCAGGTAGGATCACATAATGACAATAATTATGATATTAAGCTGCTATCGTCTGAAATGCGGAAAGCATTTGCGATATTTAGTAAATTAGTAGCAATTATCAAAGGAAATCAATTAATTAATTATTTATGAAAAAAATAAAGAACAGTTTGTCCCTATCATTTTGTACGTTTTGTAACATACGTATAAGAGCACGTTTAGGTTTAACGGAGGAAAACGTATAATGATGTAATGTTCAATGGTTCTTGCAGTCTGAGTGTTATTTTAGGTGTTGCAGCGGGTCACTCGGCCATATGAGGGTATCATAGAAAGAATAAATGCCACCGCCCAACAGTGGAACATGGAAGCCGAAAAGTATCGTCACATGATGAACGAAATGTTGAAGTCCATGTCCCAAAGCGTAAAAGGACTGCAAACCATCATGTCCAATTTGCAGACTATGCGCTTGTACGGCACAAGCGGCTGGCACCCTGTAATGGGTATCTCAAAACATTCTGAAAACCAGCTTGGTAGCTATGTGTCCAGTTTGATTGACACTAATGGGAAACTCTGCGAGATCATGGAGCAGGTATTCCAGGATGCCGGAATCCAAAACTTCCAAGGAGGTGCTCCTAACATTAGCGCGAATTTTGAAAAACTAAAGGACGTCACGCGGTATTTGCATGGTATGCTGAAAATCATCAAGGACTTTCAAGCTGCAATCGGTGCGCTCAAATACATCACGGCTTTTGCCTTTCTTCTTCTGTATTTTAAATGCTGGAGATACATTGGCCAGTATTTAACATGGAACAAGTTTGATAACGTCTACGTAACGCAAATGGTGAAATGCATGTACGGAGAATTACAGGAACAAGCGGAATGCAAAAAAATGGCGCGAAAAGTCCAACTAACGAAGAAACAGTTAAACGGTTTGGTTGATATCACGTCACCGCGCTTATCCCCGTTGGAACGCGCTGGTATCCGAGCGGGTATATTGAAACCGGGAGTTTATGCTATAATGACAGTAATCGTGCTTTTGTGCAACTTGATGTTGGAATGGTTAATTAGTTTGATGCAGTATTCGTCGAAAGCCGGTGGTTCCATAACCGGTGAAGACGGACTACAAGTTTCGTCAGAAGGAAAAGGCGTAATGGCGGAAAAAGTATTTCCAACGTTTTACGAAGGATTACCGAACGCTTCGTACAACGTCAGTATTGACATGGAGAACTGCGCACCAATGCTCCATCAGTTGGAAGGTCATGATTATTACGTGCCTGCTTTCATCCTCCTCTCCGTAATGGTTCTACTGGTTTTAGAAGGATATTGTCTAAGATTGCGGCAAATGATGTTGATGCACTTGTATCCGGAGAGAAGCGGTGAACGGAACGAATATTTATGTAAACGACTGTGGAAGAAGAAGCCGCAAAAACTGAAGGATTTCTTCAAGTTCCGGCAGAAGGCGGTAGAGCGTTCCAGACTGGCTCGGTACGACACAGAAGACGGATGGGTCTTCGAGTATATATCGAAGAAAATGACGAAACTGACGAAGTGCGATTGTGATGGATGTGGCAAGGATATACGCGATAACGCAAACATTTTTCGATGTGTCGATGAAGAGTGTGGCGCTCTGTTTTGTCCAAAATGTCGGAAGAGGACAGAAGAATGGGTGTCACCGATACCACTCTGCATGTTGTGTGAAGAGGAGATTGAGCAAATACTGCCGACACAACGTACTATTTTTACGAGGCTTTTGTGTTGTTTCTGAGGCGAGATTTATACTAACCGGGCACAAAAAATGATTTATACGGGAGGAGGGTTTACTTTTTTTCTCTAGTTTTCTTTCTGGCTGAAAGTGTTGATAGTGATCGATACAGTAGTTGATTGAAATAATAAACTCATATTATTGGTTCCTTTTTGCCATAAACTGATGTCGACGGCTTTGTGGTTTCGGAGATGAATTTCACTTCGAAGTTTGATAATACGCTGCAAATCCATTTCACACATTTCCGAGAATCGAATACTGACAGATGATGGTGATCGTTAATCTGCTTTGCACCAAGGTTATTGATATTGTTCACGGGGAACGGGAATTCACGTGGATTCCCGTACGCCTGCGCACAGCCGGCAAGCTTGAGGTTCTAGCGCTCGATTTTAAACCTTGCCCCAAAAGCCAATTTTTGCTTAGCGATTGATACTAAAGGTTAGATTATTTTACTTAGCGGTAAAGATAATAACTGCAATTTGCAGACAGACTGAGGCAGTTGCGGATAAAAGCTTTCTATTTCAATCAAAACACGCTTCCGTTTCCGGTCAAAGAGACAGCAAGAAAAAAACGTTCAAAAAATAAACATTGACGAAAACCAAGAGACAGCTGTGTGCGCAGATCCGGAAAATTAATCTTTATGCTGGGTTCTTCTGTAAAAGCGATCTGTGAGCGGCTGGGTCTTGAGTTCGGCGGCGGAGCAGGTTAAGGTATGACAGAAAGATAACAGCCACAGCAACACCGATTGCGGAAATTACGCCTATAACGATGGCCACTGTCTTCCCGGAGCCCATATGGTCCGGGCTAACGGCAGCTGTAAAATAAAGGAAAAATATCGTGCAATTATTTTCCGTGAATTTAAATAGGAGGTTATTTTATATATTTGTATTTCGTGTAATAATCGTCGTCCCTGACTTAAATTTTAGTTGCATGAGAAGAGCATCAACTGAAATCCATTATTACGAGTATTACGATTATTATTATTATTATTACGATTGTTATCGTATTATTAGCTTATCATGAGCCATCGCTATCATTGGTTATCGCGGTCTTACACTGTATTGACAGAATTCCCGCAGACGATTCGTTGCCAAAAAAAATCCACACCCACATTTCCTGGTTGAAGATCGCCGTGGCTCGCCAAAGTCGTCGATTCACTCTAGGGGACGTGCGATCGACGATCCCATAGGGCGTTTGTCCTGTTACGTGCTTATTTCGTAAAGGCGCGGATGTTACTGTGAGCTTTAATGATAGTAATAAGCTAAAGGATACAAATGTCAGCCGGCGCTTTATAAGCTGAGCTGTTCCAAAACACATATAAATAGATTAGGGCAGGCGCAAGAACGATACTTCTATGATGTACATATAAGGAGATATTATTATTAGTTAAGCTAATGTATACTCGTAACACTTCCCTTCTTAAAATGAAGCTGTCCGCAGCTTAGCAAATTAACGAAAAATAAAACGAAAATAAAATCAAAGAAAATTGAAAATAAAATTATTTCAGCTTGTTTCCTTCCTCCTTTGGCTTTCGCTTCCGCATGTTATATCGTGGTTGCGGGGTATCTGTATCGTCCAGTTGGCTTTCATGGTCAAGGGCGTTATGTCCAAGCGAATTATTAACTTCCGGTAAATTTTGGTCATCGTTACTGAAAACAAAATTCTGACTATCGTCATTAGAAAAATTTAAAGGAAAATTTTCGTCTGCTGATTCTTTAGGCTTATTTGCCAAATAAATGATTTCATCAAACTCTTCCGTATCCGCGTTGATTCTTTCGTTGAACTTTCGCAGGCGGTCAACATGTACAGTATCAGTCTTTTTTCGTCCATTGCGGTTTCTTATTTTATAGTTGACAGGAGAAGTTTGTTCGATGATTTCCCACGGTCCATGCCAATTCTTTTGGAGTTTCGTAGTTAATTTATTCTTACTGATGATTGGCTGATCCATGTCGTTAAGAAGTTTAGGCGGTGTCCATAGTAAAACTAAATCTCCAGGTGAAAATTCTTTCTGAACATGTTGTTCGTTGTAACGAGGGGCATTCTTGTCGTGTGCTGAGTTGATACGAAGTTTCGCTAATTCTTGTGCTGATTTCAACCATTTGTGAACTGTATCCACGTATTGCGGGATATCTTGAATTTCTTGTAATCCATCGTATTGCATTTGAAGGTCGAAGGGAAAAACAGGTTGACGTCCGTATAAAAGTTCAAAATGCGAGAATTTAGTGGTTTCGTTCTTTGATGTGTTGATGCACCATACTAAAGATGGTACAAAGGCATCCCAATCACGGTGATTAGAGCTGACGTAATGAGAAATCGCAACGCTGACGGTCCGATTCATTCTTTCAGTCAATCCATTCGTCTGTGGATGGTATGCTGTTGTGGTCGCGTGCTCTATGTCGAGGTAATTTAACAAATTATCCATGAGAGAATTAACGAAGTGTTTTCCACGGTCGGAAAGGAGTCTTCTAGGTATTCCATGGCGGTAAACTATAAAATCAATTAAAAAATGTGCGGCGTTCGAGGCGGTTGCGGAGCGCACAGCTTTCGCTTCAACCCATTTCGTTAGGTGGTCTATTGCCACGATGAGTTAGGCGTTTCCTTTAGAACTTGTTGTGAACGGGCCAAGATAGTCGATTCCAACAGTATTGAACGGTCCTGAAACTGGTAGTGGTTGTAAGTATCCAGAAGGTTTACTGTTCGGCGACTTTGAAATCTGGCAGGACTTGCAGGAAGTTACATATTGAAAAACATCTTTAATGCAGTTTGTCCAGTAATACTTCTGATGAATTCTTTCGTAAGTACGGGAAACTCCAAAGTGTCCGGAGGTGTCGTGAGCGTTCTTTAGCACTGTCTCTTGTAGTGCTGCAGGCACAACCAGGAGGAAATTCATTCTGTTGTCGCGAAAAACAATACGGTAAAGGATGTCGTTCTTGATTACAAAATGCACTCTTCTCTGGCGATAATTTGTGGTAGTCGTATCTCCACGGAGGGTGTCAATAATCTTTGAACAATACAAGTCTTGCTGTTGCATTAAGGCGATGTTAAAAGATTCTAAGAAAAATAATGGAGTAGAAAGCTGGTGTTCAGGTGGGACGTCTATTGCGTCGTAAGGAAATCTTGACAAGCAGTCTGCCATATTGTTAATTTTTCCAGGTCTGTATCCAATTCGCATGTTGTAAGGGCGTAATCTTAAGATCCATCTGGCTAGGCGTCCAGTTGGGTTTTTCGCTTTCAAGAGTCCAGTTAAAGCGTTGTGATCTGTTATTATGTCAAAGGTTTTTCCAGGGTTTCCGACGTAAGGATGAAAAATTTCTACGGCAAAAACTACGGCGGTCAGCTCTTGTTCTGTCGTGGAATAGTTCTTTTCTGATGCGGTGAGGCTTCTTGAGGCATAGGCTATTGGCTGTACATTTCCATTGTTGTCCACTTGGTTGAGTACTGCGCCAAGTCCTAGCATTGAGGCGTCTGTTTCCAGAATGAGATTCTTATTCGGGTCGAAGTGTGCCAGGAGAGGCTTGCTGACCAATTTCTGTTTAAGGGTTTCAAAGGCAAATTGTTGTTCTTCAGTCCATAGAAACGGCTGGTCCTTTTGTGTGAGACGATTCAAAGGATTGGCAATGAGAGAAAAATCTTTAATAAATTTTCGATAATGATTGGCAGCGCCAAGGAACGAACGCAATGTCTTTAAGTCTGTCGGCACGGGAAACTTCTGTATAGTTGCTACTTTATTTGCATCAGGTGAGATTCCGTCAGGTGTTACTGTATGTCCAAGGAAGTTGAGTTTGTTGCATCCGAAATGGCATTTCGAAGGCTTTAACATCAGGTTTGCATCGAGGAATTTTATTAAGACTTGTTCTAAATGATCCAGGTGATTTTCGAAAGAAGGGCTGTATACTTGAACATCGTCCAGGTAAACAATGACGAACTTGAACTTGAAATCTTTAAGTATGCTGTCCATTAGACGTGAGAATGTAGCCGGGGCATTACAGAGTCCAAATGGCATCACTTCAAATCTGTAGAGTCCTTCCGGTGTAAGAAATGCTGTCTTGTCTTTAGAGTCTTCGTGCATTTCAACTTGAAGGTATCCTGAAAGGAGATCCAGGCCGGTAAACCATTTTGATCCTTGCAGTACGTCTAGACAATCATCAATCCTCGGAAGGGGATATAAATCTTTCTTCGTTATTGAATTAATGGCACGGAAGTCGATACATAGACGGAGTTCTTTATCTTTCTTCGGTACTAGAACAATGTTACACGCCCATTCGGAGTTGCAGGGAGTTATTATCTTTTCTTCTATCCATTGTTGTACTTGCTTGTTGATGAATTCGCGTTGCCATGGGGCATGGCGTCGTAAGGCTTGGTGCACAGGAGGGTTTGATCCGGTGTCGATTACGTGCTTGATTTTGTTGGTTCTTCCAACTTTCTTTTCTTTCGAGGGGAATAGTGTACGGTACTTATATAGTAATTAAAGCATCTGATGACGTTGGGACTGGGACATATCTTTGCCGAAATTAAATTGATTAGAAAATTCTTCCATGGAGACGTCTTGTGATTCCGGAGAGGCATCTTGTAGCAGGTCAGTTGGGCTAATAAACTTCTCATCTTTAAATTCTGTATGTGGATCCACTTGTATATCTGTTTGTGCACGTGCTGCCATGTTGCTGAGGCCGGGAACGGGAGCTGCAGACTCATTCCGGCTTGTATCCAGTTTACGATGAACGTTCACGGTTGAACCGGCATTGTTGATGGGAGGTTGCGCGCTTAATGTCGATTCAAGGCCACGAAGGTTCAAGGTTGGATTAGGCAATATACTGTATGAAGTGGGTATGCGTACGCAGGCGACAGGAATAGATTCTTGATTCTCCGGGTTGACCAGCTGGCTGTCTACAAAACTTAATAGGAACGGAGTAGTAATTAAATAATCATTGCCCAATAATAAATCAAAAGGAAAATTGTGTAGGATTGCTACGGTTAGTTCGGCATTAAATCCTAATAATTGAATGTCCATGCGGCATGCTTCTATTGGTCGCACTATTGTATTAGAAACTGTCCCAAGTGAAGGTCCATTATAATTCATACGAGTAAATAAATACTTTGATGCAACACGATCACTGATTAAAGAAATACCAGACCCAGTGTCTATAATAGCGATGAGTGGCTCATTGTTAATGAAAAGGTTAAATGATAAAGCGCCTGTATAGAAATGACAGATAGGTATTAGTGACTTACGATCCACAGCTTCGTGAGCCAGGGAAGCTGTGGTATTCAGTTTAAATATTGCGGAGCCGGCAAAGCATGAACGGTTGGCTGATGCAGCATGTTGGCATACGACGGCTGAATATTCCTTTGGACTTGATTATTTTTATTTCGTTGCCGGCATTCATCAATGGTGTGGTTGGTACGCTTGCAGTAATTACAGAACTTTCGTGTGTATCCTCTCTGTCCTTTAAAGTTTCCTCTTCCGCCTCTGCCGAAACGACGGTTCATATATGGTCTGGATCCGTTCAATGTCATCCTCTCAATTGCCCTCTCAATCGCAGATAGGCGTTCATCCATATTTGGATTGCTGTGGCGTGAATCAGCACTGTTATTGAATAAGGCGGCAATGACAGGATTCTTCACACAGTCGGCAACTTCTCTCTCCCACTGCTTAGTCTGATATGCCTTCTCTCTCACTACCTCTTTCAGCTTAATGAGGAATTCGTTCGGCGTAGATGGCATATTGCTTACAAATCCTGACTTCAGTTGCGGCGGCAGTCCATCGAACAGCTTATTCACAACTTCGCGTTCGGTCGGCGAGTCAGAAATAGAGTTGAGGTATCGCATTACATTGGCGTAGTAGTCGTTGGGATTACCGGCGTACGTAAGTGAGCGCTTGGTGTCTTTAGCCAAGTCGTAATCGAACAGCTGTTTAGCGAAGGCATCGCGTAGCAGCTTCTTCATTTCTGTCCATGTCCCTTCAGCAGGCAGCGTGTTGTATATGCGCAGGGCAGTGCCATTGAATGCACGGTACAGATTACTAATTGCGTCTTCGTTAGTCCAGTCGTGCTGTTTAATGCAGATTTCGTACTTTAATAACCAATCCTCGAAATCTTCGTCTTCTTTGTTTGCAAACTGTGGTAACTCTTTAGTTGGCACTTTCTTCTTATGCGTCTCAGAAATACCTTTAATGATGTCAGTCGCACCGGCACCGTTCTCTGCTAAATTCCGAATCTCCTGCAGTTGCTGTTGCAAGTAATCGGTGGTGGCCATTTGCGCACGAATGGCATTCGCGTGGTTAACGAGAGTGTCCTCATCTTTAGTCATTTTGTTGTTGAATTCACGATAACGCTTTGACAACAGTTCGAAAAACGATGTTTCTTGTGGTTGGATATAAGGTGGACTTTCTGGACGAGGTGGTGGTTCAGGTATTGGGTCGAAGAAGAGACGTGGATTAGTTACTTCTTCTTGTTGGTTCTCTTCGTTTGCTTCGTTCGCTTTTTTGCGGCTGGATGGCTTTGGCTGGGCGGTTTGCTCGTTCAAGGGCGGCGTACTGATCGTGAATTGGTATAGCTGGTAAATGGAGTCGAGAACGAGTGGATATCCCTGGGGTTGTTGCGGCAAATCAACTCGAAGAATTGTTCGATTTGGTGAGTCGTCACGTTCGCTAGCGGATGATTCGTCGTTGGAGAAGTATTCTTCTTCCCGGAACTGGGCTTCTTCTTCTGCGGCATCTATGTTAGACATTAGCTGCGTAGCGTACGTACCGGTTTACGGCATAACAATCGCTGGTGGAGAGGGTTGC
This sequence comes from Paramacrobiotus metropolitanus, assembly GCF_019649055.1. NCBI lineage: Eukaryota > Metazoa > Tardigrada > Eutardigrada > Parachela > Macrobiotidae > Paramacrobiotus > Paramacrobiotus metropolitanus. The sequence goes on along the minus strand of NW_026570241.1, from coordinate 484,905 downwards.
AAGGTGTCCAAGTGATCCGAAATACGTAAATAAATCGTGGAAAGGTCACAAAAGTATCGCGGTATGTATAGATACTTTAAAGAACAAAGTTTATCATGGGCGCTCGTGTTAACTGAGTAAAACAGTCAACGGCCCTGGAGCCACCAAGTTGTTACGTGCTTATTTCGTAAAGGCGCGGATGTTACTGTGAGCTTTAATGATAGTAATAAGCTAAAGGATACAAATGTCAGCCGGCGCTTTATAAGCTGAGCTGAGTTCCAAAACACATATAAATAGATTAGGGCAGGCGCAAGAACGATACTTCTATGATGTACATATAAGGAGATATTATTATTAGTTAAGCTAATGTATACTTGTAACAGTCCAGTGCCAGGGCTACTGGAATTCTGGCTTGTCTGCGTGATTTCACCGGGAGAATCGGTATAAAATCGTTGATTTTACACTGACGTCCCAACAGGTGATCGCGATATTTGCGAATTCATACAACGGTATATGCCGTTGTTGAACTCCTCCAAGGGCAGGTTGTATTCGTTGACCTTGTGCCTACCAGGTGAAAATGGATGGACTAAACGGTCGCCATTCTTGCTGAAGATCCGCGACGCATTGCGCTGCTCCTCGGTGTATGTCGCAAGCGGCATATCGCGAATGACTGGATAAGGACCATGGAATTGGCTTCGGCCAGAATCAGGAGGAACCAGCATGTCGGATACAGAGCACCGGAAAATGATGTTAAGGGGCGGAATAAAACCCATATGGTGAACATGATTAATCGGTACACAGGGTGGGTTAGCATGGACTACTAACTGTCGGAACAAACCAAAAAGCAACAAAGCGGCACAGTAACGTACACACAACATTTTCGAATTGTCTTATTGGATTTGCTGATAAAGGATGTTAGGAGCGATGTGCAACACAAAACCGGCAGTAATGTATCGAAATCCAGAAAAATATGCAATAACGGTTTGCGATGCTAAAAAGCGCTGCGTTTATTCAGGATAATGGAGAACTCAGCGGATTTTTTGCTTACAGAGACCGGCAAAATTGCATCCGTAGACTCGGAGCTGTAATAAGGACACATCGCAAGAATAGATGGACAGAACCTCTCGGCTGGACGTTGGCACCCAGTAGCTCTAATAAATCTGCAGCGGCATGCTTATATATTGTGTATATACAAAGTATTACTCACATTACATTAAAATCACGCTTGCGATAATATAATTATACGCCGTTTGGAACCTGCCGAGAGCGTGTATCAGGTGGCTTGTACAGATCACATACAGATACCTACTGGTAGTCTTTGACTTATCAATTGTTATCGCTTTCTGGGAGTACCGCCGGATGATGTACCAATTACAAAACAGCCTCGTAATGAACACTTATCAAACCTGAACAGCCGTTCTACATTTTGTTCGCCAGAAATTTCGACATGAGTGCAAGCAGTGTACGAAGAAAGCAGAAAACGTCACACTCTCTGCGTACATGATTCATCAAAAATTCTGAAATGTTTTACACACAGAAATACTGGGAATTAGCCGCAAGGGCGGGCTTAGCAGCTACCACGCTCCATAAATTTCGAACATTTAAGCAATAGCAGCTGCATATAAAGCGAAAATCCGTAACGTGAAAACCGATTTTAAACGTAAACTTCACTGCCCAGTTAAAAGTACAATTCCTTGTGCTACTTAGTATAATGGGTGCGGTTATGTGTTCTATGGGATAATTACACTATAGACTTTATTAAGTGTTCCCTTATACATAGAGTTTGCTCATACTGCTTCAAAACAGGTATCCGTACGAGGTACATATGTTTTGCTATCTCATGCAAAGTCGCAGACATCACTCATCACTGTCGCAACGCACCAAAAAGAGACAACTGCCAATGTAGGAAGGTTCTGATCGGTGTAGTTTGCTTCTCATTTCTGCCACGGAAAATCAAAGAATAATTATTGTCTTTGGTACATTCGATATGTTTATCATTGATTTTAGTGACGCTAGTTTTGCATAAATAAGAGCGAAGTCAGAATTTCATAACGGGATACCGTCAGGATAATAGATCTGCGTAACGTTTATTTTTATCCGGCAGTTTTTAATGCTGCTAGTGGCTGAACGGGAAAGTTAACAATTCGGTGACCAGTATTATAATGTAAATCTAATAAACTTGCATAATAAAACGTACACATCCAGGGCATTTAAATATTTTAAATGGGAATACTGTTTACACAACTGCATGCAGTTTATGCAGTTGCATTTATACTCTGCTTTTTGTTTTCTCCTCAAATTATGTAGTGCCCACCTATTCTCTTCGATCTCATACTTTAAACAGATGGAGCAGTTGAACGGCTACAGGCCCTACGATTAAAAATGATTAAAATTGTTCACCGTTCTGCCAGTTTTTTTCCTACCCTGTTTTGTCCGTTGGACTCTCCAAATCACCGGATAACCTGCCACTGTACACAAGCGTCAGTATAATACGGTGAAGTTTAAATCCAAAATTAAATACTGAACATCCAACAAATAACGCGATAAGCAGTTCGACGGGGTTCAAACGAATGTGCAACTTTGCCTTTATCAAACAACTCTCTGCGCTGTTTCGCTTTAGATAAGGCAATTATCATGAATTATGATATTTTCCATTGGAAGTAGTCGTGGCAATCAGCAGAGGGTCACCAAGCCAATCCTAGGGTTAATGGTAATGCAGCGCTCGGATATGGTATAAGCTTGAAAATTGATATCAATTAAGGTTGGGCATGCTTTATAATTCTCTCACAACTGGTTAAATAGCGTAAGCAGTGAAAACAACGTAGTCAGTTAACATGCAAACAGAATTCCCAACTGCTTGTTACATACCCGGGGTGTTTGCTTTGTGCTATGGCGTTTTATTTTAAAAATCAGCAACAAGTGTTCATAAACTTTTCCATAAAGTTTTCCGTTACTTTCTTGTTAAACGGCATTCGATGAGGTCAAGTCCAACGAAAATTGCATTTATCCAATAAAAGTTTTAATTTCAAGATCGATGTTCAGTTTTGATGTACAGAAGAGAAGTATGAATACTTACCTGGTGTTGGCAATCGTGTTTGTACACGTTACAGTAAAACAACTGTCCGATGCATTCGTTACGAGATCGGTTCGGTTCGGCATTCCCCTTGACTGTTTTGTTAGAGACAGTGTTGCCGGGAAAATTTATGCTCGGTTTGGCGAAAAGGTCATGATATTAGACCGAAGTCTTCAGGTGATCGGCAGCTCGACTTTGACGGTATGTGAAATTTCGTACAATGTGAAGCAACATATATTTCCGTTCGACCACAAGTACAGTACCTATATGCCTACTACAAGGGTACGGCCCGGTGATCTGCTGGTTGACGGAGTAAAGGAGATACTAATTAAAATTAAGCTATCTACAGTAAGAGATGTTGTATGTACTGCAGAACTTCAACGGAACTGTAACAAAGAGCCGCTTGCCAGGCGATAATTGTTTCACACGCACTGGCGAGACCATGGCAAAGAGTATCGTAGCACCGATGGTTCAGCTGACGAATTCCGACTTCACTTCTGAAACGTCCATGTACAGCTTCACTATCCGTGATCACCGCTTCATTATCACGAACACAGACAAGCAGACGCGTCTGTGGTACAGAAGTGACCTACAAACCAAGGCACCTACGTTGATTAAAAATCTAGAGTGCAAAGCGCCGACGTTCTCAAGAAGAGTTCTTTCTTTTTCCCAAGCGGTTTCCGCTCTGCACATGAGCACGGCAACAAAATCGAGTTTGTATGTGCTGTTCACGATGGAGGCGAAGTCGCTGTCTGTAATCTGTGCATATCAAGTAGCCGTGGACAATGTTTTTGAGAAAACCGTAAGCGATCGGAGCGTTTTGGACAGAACAAGAAAGATGTTTGCGGTTTCGCTGGATGACTTTTGTTTCGTATTAGAACTGGCTGAACCCTACGCCCTCCAAAATACTTCCTTCCCGCGCAAACACCTTAATGAATGCCACAGTGGACGGACAAGATGTTTTATTACTGCGTGAAGCTCACCAGATCAAAATGGTAAAATTTAATGTATCAGCATATTGCATGTTTCCTGTCTTGAACAGCTGTTAATAAGTAAATAATGCAAAAGAAAGAGCACACTTCGTGTGTGGATATGAAAAGTACTTACGTAGGTAGCGTGATTACTGATTAGCGTCGGCTTTCAAATGTGTACTCGTATGTTTGTACGATGTACTGTAATACACTAGATGCCAATGTACTTAACCTTCACAATGCAATACGCTGGCAACATTGACAGGTTTGGCTGCCTCTGGATAAAAACAAAGCCCCACCACAAGCGATTCTCGATAGCAGATTTATGGATGATGAAGAGTTTGCAGGGAAGCCATCAAATGTTCCCAACCTTACCGATGTGGTGCCGAATGGAAACACCGGCGGAGTTTACGTATCGACACCACAGAAAGTACGAACAGCGGTTGTATTGTAGTGGTTCCGCTGTATACGAACACCTGCTGATTCCGTCTCTTCTCTTTATTAATTCCCAACTGAAAGCTAATTTGGTCGATACTGGTGACTCTCTTACAGATTGCCCTTGTGAATCTCAATAAATGCAAGCAGTACAGCACGTGTACGGAATGTGTCATATCCGGCGACGCCCCATGCGGATGGTGCTCACTGAGCAAACGGTACTGGCGATAGGAATAATTTGCCCTCGTTATTACTGTACGGTTCAAGTACCCGCATTAAAAGTTGTTGGTAAATATAACTGTAAGTACAGTACGAAAACTTCATTATTTTGCAACGCCATTATTTTGCAATCGTGGTATTCCTTCATTCAGATTAAGCTGCCACCGCCTCTGTTCTTAATAAGCATTCTTAAATCGAGCAGATGTACCTTTGCGCAACCGTGTAAAGCCGGCAAATCGGCAAGCCGAGTCCCTGTGTGGATTAACAGCGCGACTGAAAGTGATGACCGTTGCCGGACGACAGCCGAGAATCCGACTAATATCACAAAAACGAAAACTTTCCCGGCATCGTCACTTGATCTTGCAGGTATTTCGTTATCGGCAAATTGTCTCTTACCGGTAGACTAATCAGTGATCTTTCAGTAAGGGCAGCTGGTCTCGTGGCGTGGACGGTAGCGACTGTGCTATTTTTTGCTGGAGTGGTGGCCATTGGATTAATCGTTCGCAAAGCTAACTGTTCACGGTCTCTACCATACCAGAAACTAGATGAAAGATGCACAGAAAGCCAACGAAAACATACATATGGAAATATAAAACGCTATATGGAAAAATTTACTGGTATTGTGCATCATTACCGGCAACGTAATGGGCCTGCTAAGGAAGAAGAAAAAGCGCCTTCGTTGATTACTTCAAATGCTGTTATTTCTGAAGTTCAAATAAACTGAATAGCCAAAAACGTTCTTGCGGACTGCCAGAAAAACGGTAGAAGCTATTACTTTTGCAAACCCACAGTGGTATTCCAATTATTTTTCTTGGCGTTATTCCAGTAGTCATTGAGTTTGGTCGGATTTAAATCTTACAATGAGACAAAGTTATATGCGTACAAACTACAAATGAATACAAATGCATACAAATTCCAAACTGCAGGAGATAGGAGCATAAATTTTCCCAATATACAATGGTGTAATCACATTTACAATCGGGAAATCAGGTACGGTACTAGAGAAAGTCGTATGTCCCCATTTTGAAGTCTTATATTTCCACGTCTATTGGTAAGGAGTAATGAAGATAACACCAATATGCAGAAACCCGTGGCAGTTAAACTTGCTCATGCCAGCGTTACTGGTGTTTTGCAAAATTGCATTACAGAGTACGCACCAAAGATCGGAAAATCTGTTCCCATTCTACCAATTAATTCGCCACTCTATTAACTGAAATTTGCCTGGAAGTTGAAATTTTAAGAATTTGAGTTCACTGATCTTTTAATCGGTGTCATTTTGTCCAGTGGTGTCATTTGCTGCTGGAACTTTGGCGTAAACCGCTGTACTGTTATCCAACGTAAACGCTATCGTGTCTGCAGTGGCTTTGTTCTTTGACAAAAGCGTCTGTTCTTCGGGAGAGATATTGCATTCTACACAAGCGCGTTTGTCGTTACCGGAAGGATACTGCCGGTGCTGCTCCGGCGAACTGGTGTACTCATTGCCTTGTACAGATTGTATTTCCCAGTTATTGGGGCTTGCTGAAGAAACTTCTTTTCGCGCACGTGGTTCGGTCTGGCACTTCAGGGAACATCTTGAAAAGGCTGCCTTTATTGCTTCACCATGAAGCAGAGTAAATATAACTGTTATAATGCAGCCTGCAATACAGGAGAGAGCTCCGATCACCACTAAAGTTGTCGCACGCCATCGACAATCGGTACTGATAGTCTCGTTATGTGGCGCGTCCGTGGTCGCCGCTATAAAGAAACGTCTGTCACTATGTTGACCTTTATGTTGAATATGAAAGAAAGTATGAGCTGTTATAATTGCTGAGAATACGGTGGCTCCCCCCCCCCCATATTATGCCATAAGATGGAAACAATCTGGAAACCGGTTTTAAAAAGTTAAAGCTTCAGTAGCACAATGTACGAGTAGTGTTCCATATGTACAGACTGTACGTACTAGTTCGTTACGCTTTCTAATGCAACCGATTTTGAAAAGAATCGCTCGTTCGTGCTTTGTGCCATAATATAAGCTAGAACTACCGTGTCGTAAGCTGCAACTGGCGTCGGTAATAGTTCTTACTGATAGTCTCCAATGATGGGACGATGCCTTGACCAGTCTCACCACGGACTTCGTTAGAATGTAAATTCTCCGTTGATTCAGCCGTTGTAAATTCCATCACTTCCGTGTTGGAAGCGTTCGGTGTGCTATCTGTTGCTTCGGTATTGGAGGTAAATATACGGGTGGCATCGCTGGCGTGACAACTTTCCGCTGTAACCATGATATTCCAGCAACTACCATAATCATCATCTGCCGCGTCATAGCAACAATACTTTCCATTATTAGCTTCCTTTAGCTCAATTAATGCTCCGTTGATCGTGAGATTGCCCCTTTCGATGTCAGCTGTCTCCACACACTGCCCATTTTTGTGAACATGTCTCACGGTAATAAGATATTCCCGCCTATTGGTATTTGGGCGATTGTGCGGATAACGCACCCCGGTAAATGTCTTGAGGAAATGGGCTGACTGGGGTCGTATTGGTACGGCTGGACTGGGGCACCACATGGCGATTTTCTCGGGCTTGACACATTTCTTATGGATCGTTTCGATATTGACTGGCCGGTCCTCGCATGGGACCTCGCCACTAGGAACAGGCAAACCAGCAATAACGCCATACATTATGCAGACCACGATTAAACCTACAGTCTGCATTTTGGCAAACGGTAGAACTGTTACAATGACAGTCTTAGGTTAAAAGCCCACAATAAAAGAAAACGGAAGGAAACTGCTTACAACATGACTTTACCCGCTATGCTTTTTATAATAGCGTGAAAAAAAATCCAGCTTTGCAAACGTCGGAAACTACGTTATGCATAATTTTAGTAAACAAATCCATGCCTCGTCTGCGTGTGTAATTGATGATTGCATTTCGGTGTGTAACCAAAATTTGACCGATTACGTTCAATTGTGTTTTTTGATAGCCGGCCATTGCACTGACTGATAGCGATAAGATTGACTGCCGTAAAATTCAGGTGCACATGCCACATGCAACTGGACGTTTAACATTTTAAACGCAATTCGGTTGAGTCACACTTATGAAATGTTTATTGGTATACACAATTATCGCCATTGAAATATTTTCTGTTCTTACGTAGTGGGCTTCTACTTTGATTTAACCCGGCAATGCCCGAGGTATCAAGGAATTTTTTGTCGAAGTTGAAATTCATACCATAGAATAACAATAATATAATGAACTTAAACTATTTTTTTCAAAATTTTTGCTGCAGTAGTTTGAAATTTGAGGGGTAGGTGGAAATTCCACCGCTTGGGCATTAACGATATACAATACGCACGGTGTGGGCAAGGTGGTTGCCGGTGCGACACCACACAAATTCCGTTGTACACAACATTGTGGCTACTTGACCTACTCGAATCAACCTGGCTGTGGTAGCTGTTTACAATAGTTAACTTATACAATTTAATTCATCATGAAAAGATTCATGGTTGAATTTATAATCGAAAAACTGTGTGATTTCCGGTCAGTATGCAACAGGGTCATGTTGGGCTGCGCCAATTTACATGTGCACAACACTGATCACAGCCAGCCATATTTATGGTTGGCTGCTTCGATCACAACGTCGTTTTATTGTTCTTTTTGCTATTGCAGTCGAAAAAATATTGTGATATGATAAGAAAAATGTTTATTACTATTTATGCTATTATAAAGGCACTCGGAGGTCCTTATTTGTTTAGTATTTCGATCAGTTAGCTGACAGTGTTATGGTTAGGCTACTCTCTTAGTTTGCAACGGCTGAATCATATGAAGTGGGCGGCTCTGGTCACTGTGCCTGTTCAGGCAGCATGTTACTGTCCTACGCCAATGCCCAAGCGGTGGAATTTCCACCAGCTGTTTTTGAAAATTCACAGTTTTTTACATAAGAGCTGCAGAATTTTGTTTGATACTGAAATTGCGAGATACTCACATGAAGTTATCACTAATTTAATCCCAAATTTTTACCATAACAGCCGATTTAGATACACTTCGTAGAACTATACGTTATTTTTTCAGTGTTTTTTAAGCAATGTAGGTTTTTTATGGTGTGTTTGATAAAAAAACTAAAACTCACTGTGTAAAGAGTTATCTTTGCTCTCTAATGCATATGTAACCCAGGCAATGACAGTAGTCCTGGAGTCGTAAAAATTGGCGAACTTTACTGGTGGTTTTTCCACCTAGCAGACGTTGCCGGGTTAATGATTTTACTGGACTTTCTGATGGCCGATTTGACCACTTCAAACAAAACCAGTCGTATCGTATCTATATATACGCTTCTAATAGAAAATTTTCCACAAGGTAAAATTAAGTCAATCTTTAATTAATTAATCTTTATTAAAATTCGTTATCACAAATTGCCGGTACCGTATTCTAGCAGTGGCTGCAATGCATATGTTGCGCAGAATGGGTCGGTATCAGTGGGTTTTGTAGTCTGTGCGCATGTGGCCGTAAAATATTTTGAAAACCTATTTTCGCCTTTTTGTACGTTATGTAACTGTGGATAATGTTCTCTCTTTTATCTTAGTCGGTTTATAAGCGCGAATATTATGACGGTTTGATTAAGCAACTGAACAGTTTTACCGGGCCGAGCGATAGGCCGTCCAGTTTCATCAGCTGCGCTAACGTTGCATTTTCCAACAACAGACAGATTGTTTACTAATAATAAGCGACTGCAGCATTGTACGGCGCACATTAATTTTATGAGCCCAATAAACGTGACCGTACGATTCGTGTCAAGGTTGCTTTTGTTCGGCCGACGCGTTTGTAGCCTTTTCTGTTAACCCAGTACCTGTGGCAAATTGCAGCGCTGTAACTTATCTTGAAAGATAATGGGGCCGACTGCGGAGGGTTTAATAAAACTATGTATCTTGTTCGAACATCCGTTTGCTGTACCTACCCGAACAGATATTGAATAATATGGGGTTCAAGAACATCGAAGGAAGTAGCTAATGGTATTGATATACGAGTACATACATATATATCCCGAAAAGGTAGGTGTGTAAGCAATAAATGTTCTCGTTGCTAACTGTTTCCTAGTACTCTGTTAAGGCTTTTCAAAAATGAAAATGCTAGAGTTTTTGTCCAAAACGCAACTCGTTCCGAAAATATACAGACTGGGTATTTCATTGTTTAGCGGTTTCCACGCTCTACTTTGGCATTCTTGTCGTTTCATGAAATATTAACAGTTTCACCTTACACTGGAACATTATGAAGCAGTGAATTTCTATGGGACTGTAAATTTGAGATCACTGGTCAGCTCCAATGCAGACACTGTGGTCGCAAAAATGGCTGCTCATGCTGCATCTTCTAAGAGTCGGCACCGGAATCCTCCCACTTAATGCAGTTAGTGGATATATTTTGCAGTCTGTGCAGATTGCCGACAAAATCGACTGTTTTTTCCGAAACGCTGTTGACGGTAAACTCTATGTTAAAACAAACGGAAGCGTGTCGATCTTGGACTCCAGCATGCAGCGACTAACTGCACTCCCAGTTAAGGTTTGTGGTAAATGGGCTCTTCAAGGGACAAGTATTTCTTTCGCAAAATTATATAATCGCATGTAAAATTTCCAGTTTATAACTTTAAATACAGGGTGGCGGGTACTTTGTTTCGCGATTGTAATACGTGTACAGTATACTGGATATAGTCGTATTCAATATTCATACAGATATAACACTTGCTTTCTACCGATTTCTTCCTACAATTGTTTTGAAAGAATGGAGCTAGCGGCTTCAGGTTTGACGAATACCTTGTGCAGAAACACAGTATCATAAAATTTTGAACAAGGTTGGTGTCAGAGATTTTTACGGATACGAGACGGATGCTAGTGGACGACATCGTTCGACAACGGTTGCAAGCCTATTTTGCAGTACACAATACTAAGCATAGTGGGTACTTTCATGACATAATTATGAACTGCATCAGTATCATGTGCAACATCAAAATATTGCTGCTAGAGATTCATAAAATAATTATTCGCTAATTCTTAGCTCCGGTGAAGCATGTCCGAGCGTTGAACTGAGCTTAAACAAATTAAAAGTGATACTGTAAAATATCAGGTCAAAAAGCCTGCTGTGACAACAACTATACATAGTTGTGGTCGGACTCGGTTTACTTTATGCTGAAACTCTGAAAGCATGTAGCTTTTGTGGGATTATCACGTGGCTCCTTTTGCTCAGAGACTTGTTTTAAAGAATGGTCATACCTGGACTTTGAAAGTCCAGACAGTCAAGCGTCATGGACTTTTTCGGCTAAACACTTTGTTGCTGTGAACCCACTCGATTTTTACAGCCACGGGGTGCGCTTAATGTGTATTGGTACAGTACATCTGTTTCAGGGATTAAGTAGTACTAGACTCCCAGCTTAGGCCACTGGTCCTACCACTTTGACCTTACGATGCTTTACAAGCAAGCGGACAATGGCAAATGTACCAGAGCTATCCCGCCAACTTTATCAATTACAGAAGTTTTGGGAGGAAAATTTATTTGCACCCGCTTCGCTGAATCTCGAGTACGGATGCCTCCAAGACGAAAAGGCTTCTCCTCGTACAACTACGTCGCATACAGACCATCCAAACGGTCTCCCAAAAATACGGAATAATTCTGGGCCATGGAGTTGCCCCGAAGACATCTGGGATAATATCACGTATAGTTTCGTTACGAGTAGGACAAGTTTTCGCATAGTTCGTAGTAAAACCCGTGGATCTGAAATCTGGTATCGGAACTCAACGAAATCGTGCTACTGGGAGTTTCTTCGCACCGTGAACTGCAACACAAAAACCAACGAAGAGGACACAATAATCGAATTTTCGGAGATAAGATCAGTTCTCTACAGTGAAAAGGGCAAGTCAAGTTCGCTATTTATGCTCTTCACAGCACCCCGTGAATTGTCTATCGTGTGCGAATACCAGTGGGAGAGCGGCAATACAGACGTCAAGGAGGTAAGGATTCTTCTGTAGGACCATTAAACTTAGCGATTGGTGGTATGTAGTTGTATTACTAACTGACTATTGATCTTACAAGTCGTGGAAACGATCAGCCACTTCTCAGATTTTCACCTCAACTGCCCGGCAGTTGTACAAGACAGATTTTGATGGAATGGAAATTCTACTCGTGCTCGAACATAACCAGATCAAAATGGTACATTCGGTAAAGCGAATACCCATCATGCGGGCCATTGCCCGGGCCCCTGCAGATAGTTCTCGCATAGTTTTTCACCGACGGCGATATCTGCTGGCCAATAATTCGATTTAAATTTCACTTTTAATAACAAATTCTGCGTAAGGTATATGGAAAAATTGCTTGGCGAAACAAATTTGCAAATAAGTTTTTGACAGAGTTTTTGACGTAATTTTGTATTTGGTTAACTGGTTGGTTGTTTATCTTGTGAAATTCTTATTGTAATCCGTCTTGAGTACTTCAAGTACCAATAATAAAATTATGTTTGACCATTAGATATGGCTGCCTTTGCTGAATAACTCTATCGAACCACAAGCAATACTGGATCGTCATTTCGGACGCAACGACGACACAATTGTCAACTCAGACACCACGCCCCTCATTACTGATATGGCGGTTAAGGGAAACGCGAGTCACATCTACGTGTCCACACGCTCCATGGTAACTTTTTTAAACATGATCGCGATTAACATTAAGCTGAATTTCTGCAACGAGGTTTTTGGCGGTTTGTAGATTGCACTGGTCAGTCTCGACAATTGCACCCGTTGCACAAACTGCATGGAATGTTTGAGATCTGGCGGCAGTCATTGTGGATGGTGTCCAACAACGAAGCGGTAGGTGCAAACCGTGCAATGTCAATTACTGACATACAATAACATCAGCCACAGTATGATGTCTTAAAGTACGGCACAGACCTGTGCACAGTGTGCAGTTATAAAAAATTCACCCAGAGTTAGAGTTAGGAGTTACAGGGAGCGTGCGAGTTACGTTACGAGTTACGTTATTCGTGCAAGTAAACCGAGTTTTGAGTTATTCGGCGAGTTACGCTACCATTGACAATACATACAATTTTTGTGCGAGTTACGTTAGAATTAAGTTTTCGGGAAAGCGAGTTACGCTTCAGAGTTACGTTATAACTCGGTAACTCGAAAATAACTCGCGTTAAGTTAAATAGTTAAAAATAACTGCACAGGTCTGAGTCTACGGCATATGTACAAGGAAATGGTGCATAAACCGACTAACTCGGGTAGGAAAAAAAATCATATTGTATCCTATGGCTTGGTCCGCATTTCAAAGGGTTAGTAGCTAACTATCATTCTAAATTTCTAATCACGCCGAAAAAAAATTGCATGCTGCCACGCACGGGCATATGTAGCAAAATTTTAAAGTGTGGCCAAAAATCAAAGCAATAAAATAATTTTCTCCATTAAAACACTAACCGTTTACAAAGGTAAATAAACAAACGTGTGGCATTTCCCCGTTAATATATATCTGCCGTCTGTACCTGGTCTAAGTTTAAAAACTGGTATTTATCTTGGTTTTATTCCGTTAATAGTTTTTGATAAATGCCAAAATAAGAACGGTATGGCCCATCTTTTGGGTGAGGTGAAAATTTTCCCCATTTTTCCCATCATCTTTTAGGTGAAAATGGAGATGAGGTGGGAAAGAGCCGCAGATGTGGTGAGATGGGCTGGGATTGTTGAAAAATGGGATGGGACCAAGAAAACAAACAAAAATAAAAAATGTTGATATTTTCATGTGTTTTTCACGCTTAGAGCATGTAGAAATGCACCATTCGAGCTTCCAAAACAAAAAATTTTCCGCGCTCCGCGCGGATTTTATCAATAATTGAGCATATTCTCTTAAAAACCGAAATTTTTTTTGCCCGGCAGTTCTGTCGTATGCGGAAAACTTGCAAAAGTAGCGGCGTTGAGCCTGTAAAAAATGGGAATGAAGATGAGATCGAAAAGGTGAGATGGGCTGAAAATTTGAGTAGCCGGAGGTGGGCTGGGCTGGGAATTAAACTGAGAAGGTGGGGGTGGGATGAAAGTGGGAAAAGCGAAAATGGGCCAAGTCTGGTATGGAGTACGGAGTACGAAAAATAATAAGAATGTCCTACTGTTGTTGAAAAATCTGCAGGTGTTCGTTCAAACAGTTCTGCAAACTGGATAAGAGCGATTCAACCTTAACCCGCTCGAGGTCTGCATGGATCGATAGCCTCACAAACAACGACGACCTTTGTGCCGATATTGTTGTCCCTGGTGCACCGCTCCCGCACAAACGGAAACCCACAGGAGGCAGTCCACACCGATCTAAAACGCTCAGATATCTTCGCAGTACGGCGCCTAGCATGGTTGTTGTTGCTTCTCGTCCACCGCGGTCCGTTGGGCTGATCTCCACTGAAAAGCAAGTGGCACTTACAGCGCTGGATGTGGCACTTTGGGCGGTTGCTGCTATTGTCGTGATACTGTTCTTAACGACACTTGTTTATCTTGTCCGCTACCTGGAAATACGCAAGGCCAATCGCAAGCTGATCAAGCGGCTACAAGATAAGTATCCGCAATGCCGCGGGATGAAGTCTTGCAAAAGGATCCGGGAAACTTTACGGGAGGAGGCAGCTCTTGCTCAAGAGCGCCAGTGCATAGTGCAGTACGCTATCTTCGAGCGTGGAGACGGTTAATGACTTTCTCTCGAATATCTGTTATTAACGAACCATTTTGCGGGAGCTGACGACCACCGTTATTTATTGTGAACTTATTCATGTTTGCATATACGAGTAGCTTGGCAGTATTGTACAGTCTGTACTTCATTGGTATCCTAAACTAATTATCTCAATGGAGACTATAAAATTTCCAAGTTTTATTGCTAGTGAGAACGCTAGTTTTATTGCTAGTGGATAGAATGATCTACTAATTACAAAGTATATGTAATTTCATGTTTTCTACATGAAAGTAAAAAGTTTCGATTTGTTTCAAGTTGTGGTGTTTAGTTCTTTTAATTTGCCTTAAAATCGGTTTAATTACGAGTTTCAGTTATTATTGTGTATCCTCTTTTGTTTCGCCATTGTCCTGGTTTGGCTTCCCGTGATGTCATTAATGGTCACCGCGAGGAAAATAATGCGCGTATCAAGGCTCTGCGTACACACGCCTGTTTCTTGCAAGTGTTTTCAAAGTTTCGGGCTATTACGCACTGTGTGAACCGGCTAAGCTTCCAAAAACCGGGGTCGTTCGTTTTCACTTAATTCCGCTTCAGCTCGGTGTGCATACTCAGAATGGTGCCTGGTAGCGAAAATATACGCTTTTGTAAAACACTTGACCAGGGCACACCGAATACATTATGATAAATAAGCTTCGCATCTACGATATATTATGTTTTTCCAAGCTTATACATAGAGCATGCCTTTCTTATTTGTGCAACCAAGACATTCGCTGTCAGCAAAGGGATTCATAGTGCGAGCGATGGACGTTTTTGTTAGGCTGCGATAGACACTTGCCCGGTAGTAAATCAGGCGCTTAGAATATTACACCGCTTAAACCTTCTGGTTTTCGCTTTTTCATCGTAGTCCGAATCTCTGTATGTAGCATAATTCAGTTCTGGCTTTTATCCGCGCACCCCAGCAGCCAGTAAAAATACGGAGTACGATTCGAGTGCAAGTGCGCCCATCAGCAATAAGATAAAAACAAGCCAAAATACACACAACTGTAGCAAGTACAGCAGAAAAATAAAAGCTGCGTGTTGAATGATTGACTTAAGACATACAATTCACTGCAATGCGCATGACCCGTCCAATTTGTCACTGAAAAATGGTACAGTTTCTGCAAGAGATGATATTGTTATGTCACAGCCTGGGGCAGTCCGTTCAACCGATATTATAACAGCTTCCTCTTTTGGCAGCAATTGTTGGTCATCGGCCGAGTTGTCAAATGTCTTCTCAAATGTCATCTTCTCTTTATCGACCAGAAGTGCTTGGCCCTGTTGTACTATCGACTTTGCGTCTTCGTAATCATTATTTGACACACAGTGCCTTTGCATGTTTTTGGGCGGAGGCCTTAAAATCGCTTGGTGCTTGTGTTGACGGCTTCCAGAGTGTACGAAGGCAGCGAACGCCACTATGCAGCATCCTCCCGTGAACGACAAAATACATCCAAATACGAGATGTTCAACATGTTTATCATAGCCTATGGCTGCGCACTCTTTAGTGGTCGCTTCCATATCGTCTGTCAGAAGGGTCATACCATTAGGGCTAATAAAATCTATCAAATTTGTGTGATTACTAAAAATATTTACAAAACTTAAACGCTCCCAAAAAATTAGAACGAGGCACAGGTGTCTGCATTATTTTTACTAACCCAGGTTGTCCAAAGGTGTAATGTTGTCAGCACTAAGGTCATCAAGAATCTCCACAGGAACCGAGTTCTCCGTTGCCTGAGCCGACTCAGAAAGCTCCACTCCTTTGATCTGGGTCGTATCAGTTTGATCGGCAGTATAAGTCGGGGTTTGCGTGGTATCAGCGCTGCAACTTTCCGTACTAACCATGATATTCCAACAGCTACCGTACTGATCGTTTCGGAAGTCATAACAGCAGTACTTTCCATTGTTAGCCTCCTTCAGTTCAATGAGCGCTCCGTTGACAAGCAAATCTTCGTCTTTTTCAATATCCGCAGTCAAATCACAGTGGTCGTTCTTGTGGACATATTTCATGGTAATAAGATATTCTCGGATATTGGAACTCGGTCGACTGCGTGGAGACTTCATGGCCGTAAACTGCTTGGCAAACTGCGCTGATTGTGGTCGTATTGGTACTGCTGGATTTGGGCACCACATGGCGACTTTCTCGGCGGGCACACATTCTTTGTGAACTACTGCAATGTGCACCGGTCGGTCTTTGCAGACAATTTCGCCATAATCAGCAGGTAAATAAATGGCAGCCGCTACCAATGCAGCTGCTATTAAAAGCCGCTCAATCATTTATGAAGACGAAACTGGATTTAAAGAAAAAAAGTAACAATCTGTTGGTCACTCCATAATTTAGAGAATCATTTACGTACAGGGCTTCACCCGTTTTGTTATGATTGCAGTTTGTTAAAAGCAAATCCGTTGAACTTGTGCAAACTGATAAGATTAAGACTGGCATAGTTTAATTTTGACTCACCGAACCGGCTAGTCAATGCACTACTATTGTTCAACAGAGAGCCATCGCACTTATTAATAAGGCATTATAATGATTACACTGATAATGATTACACACTCCCTACTGAGTAATTAGGGAGGTGTTAAGAAATTAATTACTGTACCGTACTCATTATAATGAGTGCAGTAATTAATTGCTCAGCGTTATGTCACCGCTCTACAGAAACCTTAAGATTTGAAGTTTAGTAAAGTATTGAGCATTTTGTTCGGAACCCTTTACAACAAGAACGCTTTACTTAAAATTTACCAAGGAATAAACAAAACGAAAAAGCGCAACGAAACAAAGCGCGTTAATAAAATTACTAAAGCGAAGACGCTAGATTCTAGAGATTCCAAAGGACAGAATAATATACGGGTACTTTTCACTGTATACAGTTTTATTGGCTGCCAAAAGCGCATACTGCCGGTAATGCACTGATGACTGGTTGTGAAGTTTGTGCATTTTGTGCAATAAGTCAGATTAATGAACTCACATGGCTATTTAATATTGCCACCACCTCTTAAATAATTCATTAATGTTAAGATTATTAACTTTCAACGGAACGACTAAGTCTGGTTCAACGTTAGAGGTTAACACTTCAAGCGATTGCTTTAAGCCTCTGGCTGGTGATGGTTATAATCACACCCAGTTTTACAATTTATGATAAAACTTTGCTGTAAGCAATTTGAGTCGATTCCTTGTGGTGATCAACCGAGCTGCGGTATACAGTGTTTTTGTGCTGCGGTAAACTGCAGAAATTCCAAAATTAGTAATATGTGCTGGCTATAGTTATTTTAATTTAAGCATATATCGAAAGAGAAAAATATGGTGAGCAAATTTTCTGGACTCTCATGGAAACTAATTTTTGTTGCCAGTGTGGTGTCTTTCGGAACATGGCTTCCCATGGGCTATGTGATGACATCCATTAATACTATCCAGTTTCTAATCCTAAAATGGATGCGGCATGTTGTGTGCACACGGCGATTCCTTGTCCTGAACGAATCTATTACCTTTAATCTATCGCTAAATGTCTCAAATAATTCCGAAGAAACCTTGTGGTGCAGCTTTGTTCAAAACAGTCAGCTTCCCACAATCCTAAAAGGCAATCGAGAGTTAGCCACATTATGGGCGCTAGTCGGAGCCGCCATTCCGACAGGTGGCGCTGTTGGTGCATGGTCTGCCGGATGGTTCCAGCACCGCTTTGGCAACCGGCATTCGCTGCTGCTATCCAACATTATTTCTGTTATCGGCACCCTCATCAGCAGTCTCTGCACCATTGGGAATTCCTTTGAGATGCTCATTATTGGGCGGTTCATCCTGGGTTTCTTTACCGGTCAGTGTGGTCTCGTTGTCCCGGTATATCTGGCCGAAATTAGTCCGATTCCACTGCGCGGCGCGGTGAGCATGTTTGCTCTGATGTTCTGGACTGCCGGCATGCTTATCGGCGTCTTCTTTGGCACTCCAATCCTTTTTGGCACGGAAGAATTATGGATTAACGTTTTCTGGTTGCGCCTCATCCCGTCGATTGTTTTATTCCTGGTTATTCCATTCTGTCCAGAAAG
Source organism: Paramacrobiotus metropolitanus (assembly GCF_019649055.1). Lineage (NCBI taxonomy): Eukaryota > Metazoa > Tardigrada > Eutardigrada > Parachela > Macrobiotidae > Paramacrobiotus > Paramacrobiotus metropolitanus. The sequence continues at coordinate 466,506 of NW_026570241.1, read as the reverse complement.
TCCGCGGCATTTAATTACGTTAAAGAATGGACGCGAGCGAGCGTTGCGAGCGTTAAAATGGCTAAGAAATACGGAAGATGTGGTGAAAGAATTGGATGAGATTGAAGCCGACAAAGACAGAATGGCGGGACAAAGGTCAATGTCGCTGAAGCATGTCCTCACTAACAGGGTGCTGCTATGGGCGTTGGCTATTTGTGGCGTAGCGATGATGGCACAACACCTCTCCGGTTACACTGCCGTACTGAGTTATTCCACTTCTATTTTGGCAGCGGGCGGTCTACCGAAATCTTCTGCGGTATACGGCACCATTGGATTAATGGGACTTCCCCCGTTTGTTATTGTGCTGTGCATGGTTTTGGTGGACCGTCTTGGAAGACGCACATTGTTTTTAATCGGCGCTGGAGGTTGCCTGCTGTGTAATATTGGAATGGTGATATTTTTAAATTTATCTAAAAGCTCTTGTGGCGGGTGTCAGTATGCGGCACTCGCCTGTCTGTTGGTGTTTATGATATTTTTTAATATTGGCACCGGTAGTGTTCCGTGGATTTGGTCGGCAGAATTATTTCCTCGGAACACGCGTGCTTCGGCCTTATTAGTCATTTCAGCGTGTAATTATCTGCCGTGCCTTGCGGCGGTCTTTTTATTTCCCATCGTTCATGCCGCCATTGAAGAATGGATTTTTGCGATTTGTGCTGGTTTGATGTTGGCTATCACGGTGTTTATTTATTTCACGGCGGTGGAAACTAAGGGGAAGACTTTTCAGGAAGTGCACGCGGAACTGCAGTTGAAGTTTGGAAAAGTAGAACAAAATACCACAGAATTGCCGACAAAAAACAAGAAGACTGCTGATGAAAGCACTTTACCCGGAGCATAAATTGTGAGAAATTCGCCCTAGCTGTTGCATATATCACTGTTCATAATCATTATTTTATAACCTTCAAGTCTCCTTTGATCTGAATTATTTAAGACTTTCAATAAATCGTGTGATATCGACCACTTAACAAAATCTGATGATTATACTCTCCAGCACAGAATTACGATCCTTATGTTATTACAAATGAATACAGATACACAATGAAACTTTCCCTTGTAATCTCTACTCGCATGACTCAACATGCCGGAATTGTCCGTTATTGCCTACATACCTATTATTTAAAAACCTGCAGCCGTTTTAGCTAACAAATCATAACAGCACTAGCGAACAAAAATGAGAAATGATTACTGATACTGAAGTTCTGCAACATAGTGATTAAAGAACAGTCTCGAGAAATTCTAAAATAGAAACCAGTCGTTTAATGCGGGTGTATCAAAATTGCTCAGTATTTCTTCAGGCCTGGCAAAACTCCGTCGTCCACAAGTCAGAAAATAACTGTTAGGAGAGCTGCAATGCTTCCTATTGTTGCAAAGATCGTGACAACAAGCAGGATTTGCAGCAGTGAATCGAATCGTGATATTCCACCGGCATCTACGACATAACAATAACCTTAAACACGGCGTGGTATCGTATTACACACCTTACTTTACAACAGCGAAAATTACCGCTTTGTAGTACTGTGGACTAAAACTGATGGATGCTGCATGAAAATTTAAAATTCAAGTGCTTTACAAAAACTTATATTCGTTAGTATCTTCTCTATCTCGATTTTTTGCGCATTTTTAGCTCACTCTCACTGTGTTAGTAGTCATTTCGATAATCGTAAATTGCTCTCGAAGTCGATCTGCGAAACAGTGACCGAAATATGAAAGTGGAAATTAGTGACCCAAAGGGCAAAAGGTTCGAAATGCGAGAAACATCCAAGTCCAAGATTAGATCTATGGTAGAAGCTTCATTACTGTGCTAATATTTAACCTTGATCGCCAGAGGTCATGTTTGCCGCGATATCCTTTTTAACCTCTTCCGGATCATTGCCGTTAAGTTGGTCGTATTCCTGCACACTGTGGACGGATGAATCAGTAGTATTCATGGGAATGCTTTCAATGGCATCGACTGTATCCGGAAAATTTTTGTTTTTTGCTCCCGAAGTGGTATTGATACTAGCTAAAGTAATATCATCGCATGTCACCGTGGTCACATTGATGATCCGACAGCCGCGGTGCCCTTTTTGAGGATGGTAACAGCAATACATTCCATTGTACCGATAATCGAGCGCGATGATCGCACTGTTGATTAGCATACGGTCGACCGCTTCCAGATCCGGCACTAATTGGCAGCGGCCATTAATTTCCTTGTATGCCTTGTATATCAGTTCAGTGTACTTGGGGTCTCCACGTCGTTGGGTGGATCGGTAACTTTGAAGTGTGCTTAGGAAGTGAACGGGATGAAGCGGAACCGGTAATGCTGGATGCGCACACCATATGTCTACAGTTTCAGGCACCAGGCAGTCATGGTAGATGGCATCGATTACCACGGGGCGTTGCTCGCACGGCTGTAAACTTTTTGAATTCGAACCAATGAACAGTTCACAGGCAAAAACAGCAAATATTAGTAACAAAAGCTTTTTCGCACTGAGGTAAAGCATTTTCTTCGCAAAACTATTTTTTTTTTCGATTGCCAACTGCAATATCTGTACTCTATAGCACAATGGGGCGTAGCAGTAATAACTAATAATGTAGCTGATGAGAGTGTGGCGTTATAAGAGTGTGCAGCACTAATAGTGCAGGTGACAACGACCGACAGCAGCAAGACTTAATTTTACTAATGAGCGAAAGGCGCACCTTTTTATGTTTGCTCATAAAGATATGTATAGTTCGTGAACCGACTGTTATCAGTTTTCAGCTTTAGTATAACAATGTTACGCAAGCTTGCATTTCGTTGCCCAACCTTTGGCGATTGAATGGCCGTACCTTATCACCGTTGCAGGTAATTCTGTACTATTGTGTCTTTCTACCTAAGCTTATCTCCTATTCGTTAATTATTATGTGTCATTGCTTCGAAAAATAGCAACTAATTAATTATCTGCAAAAGTGTTTTACTGTTACACACAGTAGGTTTGGCATCAGCACAGCAATATCCTACAGCCAATACTGGAAAGACACTACTGGAAGTAAAAAGGATAAATAAAGTTTTAGGTCGACAATTTTCCTGGGCGAACCGCAACAACGATCAGCGTAATGTAGACCCTGTAAAAATATCCAATGTCATAGCGGCTCAGGGGCTGGGCCGCTTTTTTCCGGTCAAATAAAATAACAGCAAAACTGATAGATACTTACGTACTCTGTACGCTTTTATCAACAAGAAAAATTTAAAAATCACATTCCTGATGCACATGAACTTTGCATCTCTATTTACTTAACACTATAATACAACTTCCGCTAAATTTAGTCATACAGTATTCTTACACGTTTTCGACTGCATTCGGGAGATCCGGGAGATCAACAGCAAAATTTTGTGGCGGCTTTACAGAGTTAATCGGAGGGCTGGAGTCTAGCTAAATCAAGTGCGCACATGATTCAGAAGTCAGTGAAGGTGATTGTTGGCGATATTCTTATAGCAACAACATGAATGTCAGCAGGACTATGTGTACTACTTAGCGCGCCTTGAATTTCCCTTAGTATATATAAGTTTCATCATTTCCTATTTGCTTTAGCTTCCTACGTACGTTGTTGTTTAATTAACAATGCGCTAACGCTGCTTGTCAATTGATATCGCATCCTGATACCGGTGTATTAGCAGACTATAACAGTACCTCTTGTAAATGCATAGTCCTGTAACATTAATTTTATTACCGCGGCCGGTGGTATATGCGAGCAATTTCTAAAGTCCAGATAAGGCTTTTTAGCATTTTAAGGTTAGACATATGGTTGACAAAGTGTATGTGCACTCCCGCTAATGCATTTTGTACAAAATCACCGTTTAGGGTTTTGTACGCAACCGCAGGCTGGTGTTAACACATTCCCATCCGTTGGTTACCATGTATGGTGTTATCGGCCAAGACCTGTGGATGTTAATGCCACTGTAATATACTGCACCTACGACATAAATGCAGTTATAGACAGAATAAAGCCAGGCATCCCCGGAACGGTTTTTTATTCACAACTGTTAGAAGACAAACCGTAAACTATCTTCCCGCTAGAAATGGCTCATGCAGACATTGCGGAGATCAGTTCACACCAGGGCCCACTGTTTTGACTTCGCCTGGAATTACGCAATACCGTAGCTAATCCATTCGGAGTACTCACAGTAATAATGGAGCATACGCTTTTCATAACGCGATTGTGGAATGTGCTATATGTATTCGCTGATGACATGCATTACAACAGTTATGACATAAATATACTGACTGGTGAGATGCAAAGCGTCATGAAAAGTTGTCGAAACGTGCTGCCATAGTTAACAATTTAAGGAACCTATAAATTACGAATAATTCTTGTAAGTTCCCATAATTATAGAAATTTGTAGTTACATGAAGTTACGAACTCTATACTCCTAAAACATAAATCAAAATTTATTCTTATGAATGTTAGTCGACCGAGAGCAAACCTTGATTCTCAGATCCTTCCCGGTCTAATGTTTGCTCCTTATTCGTTATCTGCGCCTGTATTTACTGGAAGAAGTCCAGATCAACATTAGGCAGATCAGATTTTTTGGTTCTTACGCTGTAGTCTGTACGCTGTCGCTGTGGCCTCTCGATGAATTCCAGCACTATCAGGTCCGGTCGCTGTCACCCAGCCGAATATCACAGACTTTACACACAAGGAGCAGTGCGTGCGGCTACAAGTTCTCGTATACCAGACTGTGGTCCAGTCGCATCGAGCGGCTACCGTATTCGGCGTCATTTAAAATTTCAGGACCTCGCCTCAAATTGCAATCATCCAAGCAATGAAAGTTAAACAGTTTGATAGTGACTACTAAAATTTGCGAGAAGGCGGAGATTCCCTGCTACACATGTTAGGCTAACATAATATAGTACATGCAGGTGCCAAAACGTACAATCGAGCTTTCCAAATAAACCCACGAACAACAAAGCTTTGTTTGGTCTCGGGGATATTTCAGAGAAACCGGTTTTGACCGCAGCTTGGTAACAGCTAAGTCCCAGACATCAAATTTCACAAACCTGCGAAGCAATTAATTGTACGGACATTACGCAATATCATTTAACGCATGTCGGGTTTTGAGATTTAGCGTAATGTTTGCATGCAGAGGCCATACTGGATAATTTTTTGATCAATATCAGTCCTTTCGTTTCCTACAAATGCACTACAATTAATGTGCAAATTGCAGATGCTCGATAAGAATCCAACATACTTCTTGGTAAAATTTGACGTGGCACGTATTGCTAAGACGTGAACTATCGCGATGGGAAATGTAGTATTATCAGTTACTACTGGCATCGGCTTGTGCTGGTGTGGATGGTTAATCACTTATCCTGTATTATTCTGGTTACTGTTTACCGAATATTTCTGGATACCGTTACTAGTGTTTGGTTGGATGCTTCTGGATGACACGCAGAATCATGGTGGGCGCTCATGGCGACCGTTACAAAATTCCAGCATTACCAGCCAGTGGTGCTCGCATTTTCCCGTTAGTCTGCATATAACTGCAGCGGAGCAGATCACACCGGCCAATAATTATATCTTTGCATGCCATCCGCATGGGATCTTCGGGGCAGGCATTACTTGCGCGCTCGTCACTGACGGCCTACAGATCGCTAAGCGGTTGCCGGGGATGCGATTTACACCGCTGGTGTCGCGAGCGGTTTTCGCTTTTCCCCTCTTTCGGGAAGTGTTTCTGTGGATGGGCTGCGCTAATGCATCGCAGCGAAATATGGAGTATATTGCCCGGTGTGGAACGGGGAACGTGATGCTGCTGGTACCCGGAGGTGCCGCTGAAATGTATGAAGCAAGACCGGGGAAAAATACGCTAATCTTGGAAGAACGGAAAGGGTTTATACGAGTTGCACTGCAAACCGGGTAACATCTGTGGTTAGAAATCCAAATTCGTTCAGATACTTATATTATATAAATGTTACTGTACAAGATCCAGGGCGCACAAGTAAAAGTCACGACGAGAAGCTCGTTCCACTGACAAACTGTTCTGATAATTTCCCTGCTGAGTGCTGACATGGATAAACGAATGGATCAGCGCAAAATTTTATATTGGCTCATTGCTGCAGGTTGCCAAAAAACTGTTCAGGTGAAGAGCGTTTCGTTTTGAATTGCAGATGTCTTCTGGTGCCGGTGTTCTCGTTTGGCGAAACTAGCGTTTTTGATCAGCCTTTTTATGCTGCGGTTGGGTCGCGTCTGCGAAGATTCCAAAGGTGGTTTACTTCTTTAACCGGGTTTCCTATGGTCCTGGTTCATGGTCCTTCCAAAATTGTCTTTTGGCGCCCTTACAAGAGACCCATCCATGTTGTGGGTAAGAAGTCGCGAATGCACTACAAAATCCGTAAGCACTAATTCTGTACCTAATCGTTGTTTATGAGCTCTGAATCCGTTAGTTCGAGGTGTGCCGCTTTATGGACTTCTAAGAAAAATACTGGACAAATGATAAACCTATAATAATACAAATATTTAAAAATTTCAGTCGGCAGGCCAATCGCAGTTGGGAAAGTTTCTCAGCCTACCCAGAAGGAAATCGATGATCTCCATGCAAACTACAAATTAGCGCTCAACGATTTGTTTAACTCGTGCAAAAGTGTGTATGGTTTCGACAAAGCTCAACTAAAGTTTTCTTAAATAGTGAAATTTAGCTGCATGGAAAGCCCTGCTGTTAGGGTAGTAGTTAAGCCGGTCTTTGATGACTTCGTGTTACTGTAATTAATTTTCCTAAAAGGCGCAAAGCATTGTATGTTAATCGTGCTCCGTGGTTGAAATTCATGCTCCGTGGTTTTGCATGGTTACAAGGTTTCTAAACTGCTCGATTGGGCAAACAATGCTTTCATGTCTTTAACACCATGCGCAGTGTCGCCATAATCAAGTACCTAATGTTTTCTTCATCTCGAGCCTCGTTTCGCTTTTAAGTTTTGGCAACGGCGGCTGCTCGTTAGTCAGCAGTCACGAGTCCTATCAGCAATTAAAGACTGGTAAACACATCTGTCGTTGTTCTTACTTGTTAACGCACGTTCGTGCGCACCGGAACTGTCCGTATCTTATCATTTGTAGGTTGCAGCCAATAATTATATTGTTCTGAAAAATAGGTGGAGCGGTTGTTTTAATTCCCGCCTGTGCCATAGTTTTCGCTCATGAATGAATACTACTGTAATTACGCACCATTAGACAATAGTTTTGCAACGTTGCTTTTACATAACTTCCTTGACGCGGGATTTTCATGCACGTAAAAGTTTGTTAGTCTAATAAGACAACCACAAGCAACGAATATCAGGAAATTTAATACTAAGGAATCTCGATTCCGCAAGAGTATTGAATGCGAATTACTGATATTCAGCAGAGCAGAAACAACACATGAACAAACCTTCAGTTGCTAACCACGGATACGCAGACATTATGGTTTCGCCGCATATAGTTTTCAAAGAGAACTGTATCGGTTTGTAAAGAGGCAGTAAATAAATGCTGCTGAACGAACAATATTCTCGCTTCCTCCATATTTGCCAGTTACGATGCATCTTGATTCGTGCTTGCACGTCTTCCTTCGTTCCAATTCACACTTCATAACGCACAGTAAGTACATATTGTGCATTCTGCTGGACAGCTCTGCGCTGCCGACGATGTTTCATTGTAACAAACACGATACCAGCGACAAGCAAAGCACTTCCGACGATTCCGGCAACTATCCATGGCGCCAACTTTTGAATACCGCCTCCTAATCAGACAATTTAATATTAAAACCAACAAATCAAACAAGCGTTAACCAGCAAGTAACCTTTTGCGCTGAAACTACCTCACCATTTTTCGGTTTATTTTGTTCAACCGGAAATGGGGTTATTTCGATCCTCTGGTCAAGATTGTCATCGGCACGAAGTGAAGCGTTGTTTGGGTAGAAAAGTTCTGTTGGAACCAAAATTTTTTTGCTGTCTAATTTGATGGTTGCCGGATCGCAAGAAATATTGGTCACGTTAAGGAGCCAGCTTCGGGCATGTCCCTGAGCAGCATGATAACAAGAATACAAACCGTTGCAACTTCTATCCAGTGCCACAACGGCTATACTGATTTTCGATCCGTCCAAAGCTGGCAGAGCAGGAACCATTTGGCAAACACCGTTCTTTGTCGCGTACGTTTTCGTAATAATATCAGTTGATTTGTTGCGCCTGAGCGTCGATTTGGTTCCTTGGAAAATTTTGGTGAATGTCACAGACCGCGGGGCAACCGGAAACGAATGCGACTCACACCAGATCTCCATTTCTTCCGGCTGTAAGCATTCATAATGGGTATGCTCTATCACGACCGCAGATTACCACAATCTGCGTCATTACATCGAAATTCAGAAATCATTCCCATGACAAAAAATGCAGTCAAACCGAGAAAATTATTCGGTAATTTCGATAAAGTGTTCATTTTCACTAAGATTTCAAATCCAAATCGTTCACCGGTACCGTGGCACCTCGAACTGATAGACTGCAAGCGATCCTACAAATAACTGACAAAATACTAATGCAGTTTAATGTGGCTTGCTAATTAGTGCAGTACTGCTGCTTGTGAAAAACTGCAAGTTTGAATACAATAGAAGTTCTACCGTAGAACAGTTGAAAATTCATACCCCTGTGTTACCGCCGTTTTATGTACACCTATTCGAGCTGCATATACCCACGTATGATATGGCGGATATCAACAGTTGACTGGGACAAGCTCGACGTCTAGACTGTAATTTATTTGCTCTCCCTAGAAGATCACAATAAATATGGGCACGATTCCAGTAATTTTTGACAACTTACTGAGTTTCTGAAACACTGTACCTATACTGGTAAAGAGCTGTTTACGTACAGGTACGTTTGCACAGACGTGCTTAACAGCTGCTGAACAGGAAAGAAAACATGAATCTCAGCGGTTGATAATGAGTTTTTATAAGAACTAATTATGTGCATGCTACTAGCTGCCAAATCAAATTTACTGGAAGTTGTTTACAATTCTCGAGAACGCACTAATATCTTTGACCGTTGACTACTTATGAGCAAACAGAAGTGATGCGATAAGATAATCAGGTGCAATGCGTATGTGCGGCGAACGAACACCAGATAAGGCGAGGTTTCTACTTGTTTCCGACGTGAACAAATAGTTAAAGCGGAGAATTAGACCGAAAGGACTCAAACAAGTACTTCAAGTATGGAAATCATTGAATCCAGTGCAGACTGTACAGCATAACCTATTTGACCATAATTCGGCTGTCGATAAGAAAAGTGGAATCGTGCTGACGTTGCAACCAGCAGTTATTAATCTTAAAGAACCGAAGGTATACCGTTCCAATTTTAACAGACATTTTAGTTATTCTATTAGTATAGCATATTTTAAAAGAACAAATGTTTCAGTTTGACCAAGTGAGGCGCCTAGTGACCTATACAGTTACCGTGTTGCGTATCTTTACTTTTAAACCGTTTGCGCATGGCTTGCATTCTGTCTTAACCAGAAAAACTGTTGTACTCGTAATTTTCGTGCTAAATTAAGTGTGGTATGTATACGTAATAACGCTTTTGCATGTGTATCCTTTCGCATGTGTATCCTCTGGCATCTTTCTATTACGATTTGTTTTATTTGCGTAACGACACCATTATTACTGCCTAGTGCCTAGTATCTTTTCGACTCGTCAGCGGACCTTATCGAGCGCGTAAAGAACGTACCGGTATGCAGTCCCACTGTTGATAAAACCTCCGTTTATTACAACGTACTATCTGTACGTTTTAATGGATTTACAAGGTTTTATTGGTTGGTTGTGTCACCCACGGCTACGAAGAGCGTGGTCAGCGCGTGATGCGAATGTGAAATAATAAGGTTAAATCGCTTACCTTACCGTGCCTAGTTCGTTAACAGTAGACTCAATAGCCCTACCTAGCGCATATCGAAAATTGTAAACAGGTAGTAGCACCTAATCAATATTTTAGTCTCGCTTTTTATCACCTTATGCCTTACCCGATGTTTACCATAACCGGCATAGCGGAGCGCTGCATTTGCATACTTATATAAATTACTAAAGCTCCCATTTGGAGTATCCTAATCGGGTCCGCAAAACAAAATTAATGCAACTAAATGCCCTGTTATAACACCCTAATCATCGCAACCATACGAGCTTATTCTTTTAAATGTGTAAGTGTAGTATCAATCCTTTCGAGCGACCATGTTTGAACCCTCAAAACCTTGTTGGTGCACAAGACCGCCGTCCTTTTGTAATTACTTGGAACATGATTTGTGCCCTCAGTACGCTGCCTTCCCGTTTACCTTACGGCTGTACAAATGTCAAGACCAGACCTGCATTAAACCAGCACGAAAATTCGCATACGAAGTTCTACACGGTGCCTCATTCTTGTGGAGAATAATGCGTTCCGCACTAATTTGTACTATTATTATGGATTTTGCTGCAAGTCAAATGCAACCGGTTAACAGTCTGGTTATACGGTCAGTAAATTTTATGAACCGCGTTAACTGCTTTGTCAAAGATTTTGAAACGGGTATGGTATATGTACGAACTGGAGCAAACATTACCCATTTCGACGAGAATCTCAATTTTCTTGGAACAACATTAGCCCAGGTTTGAATATATTGTTTAGGTCTCCTTCATACCCCTAACAACATCAACGCAGCTAAAATCGGTTATATATTTTCAGGAGTTGACACAAAATGGTACTGCACATTTTACATCCAGATTGACGTCTCCCCGCTATAGCTGTTTAACCGCGGATTTGGCTAACAACGCCGCAGCAATCGATAACACAACGTTCAATGCCATCCCCATGCACGAGAAGGTGAACTGCTCCGACCGAATGGGGAACAATATTCTCTACAAATTTCCTATGGGCAACTATACCGTGTACATAGTCCGTTCTGAAAACGGTGACACAGAGCTTTGGTACAATATGCCGAATGACTGTTCCACTGAGTTCGTCATTAAACTTCTATGTAAAGTTCCAAGATTTGCTGGTGGTTCTCTCACGTTCACTGAAGTTACTGCCGCTTTGTACGTCCAAAGGATAATCCCTTCCAGCTCCTTGTACGTAACATACGTGCTGCAAAAAAATGCTACGAGCTCGGATAAAACTCGCCTTTCGGTCGTTTGTGAATATCGCCCAACGGGTGACAATAATTTCAATCAAGTAAGGTTAAACTCTTGAATGTTGCATAGATATTCACCTCATATTACATATCCTGCTTCGCTCTTTTAAAGTCGTGGCAACAAGTTGGAGCCTCGAAGCCGTTTACCTCACGTGGCGAAAAGCTTTACAATATGACGGTTGATGGAGATGAAGTCCTTCTTGTGCAACAACGAGAGCAAATTAAAATAGTACGATTCGGATAAGATAGTAATTTGTTACAGAGCCTGCAAAATTTCCTATACCTATAACTTCCATCGTTGATATTCAGCAGATATGGCTCCCGCTATTTAATAATACGGCACCGGCTCAGTCACTGCTAGATAGCGATTTTGGGAGAAATGAATCTTCCGACAGTAGAGACAAGAAAGTTTCTATTATTACGGCGATGACTCCCAATGGAAACAGAAGCGAAATCTATGTCGGCACAGAATCAATGGTAAATTACTATTCATTTTTTCATCGCTGTCTGATTAACAGCAATTAGTGCGCGGTTATATTAATAATTGCAATAACGTGAACGTCGTTTCCTTTGTAAAACATGAGTAAAAGAGTTTGATCGTCTTACTTGCAATTTACGGCGCTTGTCGGGACCTCCAAAACAATATCAAACATTGCATACTAGTGACCTTTAGGGTTTTGCAGATTGCTCTGTTGAATGTGAACAAATGCGCACAATACGTCAACTGCTCAGTTTGTTTGATGGCCGCTGATGCTCCTTGTGGATGGTGTCCTGCAACCAACCGGTTCGTATTGCTTATCGTAATTCATCTGTTTCAAACAAAAATGTAAATTGCCTCGGCAAGGCATGTAAATTGGCATGTAGATCGACCTCGGCATTGCCTCGGCATGGTTTCGAAGTAAAGACGTATTCTAGTACCGCACCATACCGGCTTGATCAAGGTTCCCTGCTCGATCAGAGGCTGCTGCTTTCCCCGTACTCGGTACTGGACAAACTGCATCGAACAACATGCAGGACTCCGTCTTGTAGTCAGGTCGATGAGGGGCTACTGTAAGTTCGTACAGCGATCTACTGTACGAACTTACAGTAGATCGCTGCATCCCACAACTTCTTAAAAAAGCAACAGTCCTTGCTGCACAGTAGCAGATGAAGTATTGGTCAAACGATGTTATAACTTGCATGCACCTTAAGACTAACAGCTCAACGACTTTATGCCGACAAGGACTTCGTCGGCCGTCACAGGTCGACCCCAGAAAGACGACCGCCACGAGAGGGTAAAAATTGAGTGAAATACAAAATGAGAAAAACTAACTAATCTAAACAGTATTTAACTCGAGAGGTACCCGGTGAAGCAGGAACTGTTAACACTTTGTTTTATATTTTGTTGTAAAGAGCATTTTGTAATCTAAAATCTAAGACTAAACCTAAGAATCAACCCAAGAAAAAATAAGAAAACTAAAAACCTACGAAGCCTAAAACATCTAAAAGCCATAACAAAGTCTAATAAACCTATCAAAAAAAGTCTAATAAACCTATCAAAATTAAGATGCTTGGCAAGGCGTTAGGTCGAGTTTCTGGCGGTCGACATCGTGCTCATTCGACTTAGCGACGGTCGATAAGTTTCCGTCGACAAATGGCGGGATACCAAAATTTTCTCAGCAACCAAAAACGTTCAACATTTGCGATATATTTTGAACATTTTGAAAGCGCTCAGGTCAGCCGACTTTCGCTATCAGAGCTAATTTAATTTTTCTGTTAGATGCTCTGTCATTCAGACCTGCAAGCTTCGCAACAAGACGAGTACTAAAGAACTTTGGCTCGAAAGCATCACTACTAGTAACGAAAGGTGTGTCAATCCATTCCAGTCGCTTATGCAGCCGACACGCAATCCACAATTTTTACGAAAGTTATCTGGGACGTCTGCCACCGCTTCAGGCTTTATTCAAAACGACCCTCGCATAACTTTAAACTCAAAGACAACGGTTCTACATACTCAAAAACCTCTGCCACACTACAAGCCCGGTGCTACAAAGCCCAAAGAAAGCATGGATCACATCATATTAGTTACTCTGATTATTGTACTGATTGTATTGTCCAGTTTGATCGTGGTGTACCTTGTGAAATACCTTCGAGTACGCAAGGAAAATCGTGTTATCGTACAAAGATTCCAAGGCAAATATCCGGAATGTATGGGAACAAAATCCTGCAGCAGAATTCTAGATATTTTGCGGAGCAGAAGTGTACTGATTCAGTATCAATACTCGAAGTACCAGGTGCAACGCCACAACAGCCAAGATTCCGAGGACGAGGAAGTGGCGCTGCCTGTGACTGTGGTTCCCTAAATTAATAAGCCACAATTGAGCAGTAACGTACTAACGCCGGATTCGATGCTATTGTAGCGGCTCGGGCACTTGTCGCCGACAAGTTGTCGGCGCACATACTAAAGTAGCAAAGCACTGCTACGCACATTTCTATAACTGTAAGCCAATAAAGTTGTGTATAAACAGACGAGCAGACTTTGAACACATCGGACCACATTGATGCATTTTAATTTGAATTTTTATAACTATGATCTGTGCACCGTGTTCCTCGAAATTTTGGTGATGAGAAAACGTTTACGCTGCAAAGTGGTTAGATTTGTAATTGTTTACACAGAAAGTACAAAATTGTTCAGTGCAACATCAGTTGTGCTAAAATAAATAGTTGTTCAATGCAATAGCAACATTTTTCTGTCCACTATTTTCTGCAATAATAGCTCTGTCGGTCTCATGTTCCACCTCGTGACAAAATTCCTTCGAAACGCTTTTTGCGGAAACTACATACATGTAGGCCCGTAGATTGGCTAGGAATAAATGCGGAAAAATAAAAAAAAGATTTCCTATTAATTTGTACTACGGTCTATGGGTAATTTGTATTTTGTACAGTACTGTGGGTACTAATTTGTACTATGGGCACAGTACAGTACAGTACACTTTTACCTACAAACGCTTTTTTATAATAATAACATCTAACTTTGCGATACAGCTCCTCTTTACTTCTCGTTCTCGAAACGGAATTTGATGGAGAATCGATAATGGAACAGATAGAATGAGGCGAAGCGAGCTAAGTTCTCGTTTCCTGCATTCCCAAAAATGGTTGTCAGTACATTATGGTAAGGAAAACCAATCCTTAATGGAGGAACATACGAAACTCCAAAGAAATACGATGAAACTCCTTAAACAGCCCAAAGAATCAAACAAATCTTAAAATTACTAGAACAAAACTAAAGATTTTGAAAATTTCGATGAACTAACAATTTAGGTACAATTCGCAGACAACAAATGGGTCTACAAATACAGTGCGTACTCTGTTCAATTGCAATCTTGCACAGTACGCCGTGCAATGTAGTGCTACGATCCAGTTATAAACGACGTTTACGCTTGAGCCGTTTTGGACGCTTACTTTCCGGTAAGAACGAATTTGATGCGGGCATCGCACTTTTTTGCCGTAACAAGTTTTTTGCTTCACCTTGACCGTGAAAGTTGTAACCTTTATTCGGATCACATCGATAGTTACTCATGTCCCATTCATTGTCCGGATCGTCTACCTGCGGAATATGAACCTAAGAAAATTCACAAACAGCTGCTCAGACATCAGGAAACTCCGTGAATTATGTAAATTCAGCATTGATCGACCAGAGCGCAGTGAAGGTTTTCTAATCCATCCAAAACGCGGAAATATATAACCGGTTCCGGTTTAAACGTAGCGACTGGAACCGGCCCCGGCCAAAAGGAGAAAGTTTTAGCCATCCCTGATTACTAACTTATTACAGTCCAACATACTTTCAACTGAAGGGCAATCTCTTGCGGAGGATTGGACAAGTCTGTTACGGCTAAATTCACAGTGTCATCTTGACCCATCATGATATAGCCACCTTCATCGGAATTGCCGGATGAGCAATTGTCCCATCCCTGCAGTAAATTAGCAAAACACATAAATATGTAACCAAATTCAGCAGAATCTAACTCTGGAGACTTGATCCACTGTGTATAGTTTAATACGTGCGATCAGTAGCGCATGCAACTGATTAGCGCTACAGTGTCTGCAAAGGGCATTCCGAAAGTATGCTCCCGGCCAACCAGTCATTAGAAAAAATATACACGTGATATTTTTTTGTTGGACAAGCCGTTATATGGTCTATTCAGAGAAACTAGAGCTAAAAGTTTTAAAACAGAACTACCTAAACGAAAGACACAACGGAGAGGATCCCGAGAAAAGCTCCTTTTCCGGAAAAACGATGAGGGAATGGGGGATGACTTTCATTGAGGTAAAGCGAATTCTGAAGCTTAACCAAGCGAATTCGGTAAAGCGAATACTGAAGCTTCTGAAGCTGAAGCTTCTTAAGCTTTATGAAGCTGGTAAAGCAGCAGAATGAGTGCGACGAAATTTAGCCGCACTCGTTCTGCTGCTTATTGTGCTATTGTGAGCGCATCCTTTAAACTTTAGAGGGTGTGATCACAATAACGGAAGCGTGCCAAGGTCGAGACTCGAGAGTGGCACGTAAAAACGTGGACCGGACCTCAAGAACACGGTGATGTGATCTCCCCTACAATATCACTGAACTGAGACAAATTTGCAAATGGTAGTGTCTGCCAGACACTACTGTTGCTGGCTCCCACACTGTCTGGAGCCAGCAATGGTGTGTGCATTTTTTCCGTGGTGGTGTCACGAGATTACGGTGTTGTATGCTTTAAAATTAAAAACAGTTAGACTGTGTTATCGGGAGACTTTCATTGTGAAAGGTGGTGTCCGGAGCCTTCCCCTTTATATTTTGTTTCTCGGATTATAAGAATACAACGATAGCTCCACTGTAAGTACATAATTTATGAACGTACGTACTAAAGCAGAGAACAAAATATATCTGTACCTTTAATATACCAACAATACGTACCGTTGCACTGGTTTTCATTTCGCCTAAAAATTCGACCGCTCCGACGCCTTCCACTCCGTAGCAGCCATTTGACGACTCGAAACTTGATATTCGAAAAGGCCCCATGCCACCACTAATCTGCAAAGTATAGCAGCAAAAAAGCAATGATACTGGAAAAATACCGTCCAAAAAAATTCGAAAACATCAATTCATAATACATGGCTGACCTCCAGCAGTGCGACAGTGAAATTCCTTTGAGGATAACACAGCAGAATTGCTTGGGAAGAATCACTGCCTGGATTCGATGGGGCAAATTTGACAGAGAAAGGAGAAACAACAATCGTTGTGACATCGCCAGAGCTGATTTCGGTGCCAGTGCCAGTTACGGGTGCTTCGCTGGGATTGCCGGTCCCGGGTGATTCCGTGGGATTGCCTGTCACAGGCGTCTCTGTGGAATTGCCGGTCACTGGTGTCTCGGTGGGATTGCCGGCCACTGGTGTCTCGGTGGGATTGCCGGTAACTGGTGTCTCGGTGGGATTGCCGGTTACTGGTGTCTCGGTGGGATTGCCGGTCACTGGAGTCTGGGTGGGATTGCCGGTCACTGGTGTCTCGGTGGGATTGCCAGTCACTGGAGTCTCGGTGGGATTGCCGGTTACTGGAGTCTCAGTGGGATTGCCGGTCACTGGAGTCTCGGTGGGATTGCCGGTCACTGGTGTCTCTGTAGGATTGCCGGTCACTGGAGTCTCGGTGGGATTGCCAGTCACTGGAGTCTCGGTGAGACTGGCTGTTACTGGTGTCTCTGTGGGATTGCCGGTCACTGGAGTCTCGGTGGGATTGCCGGTCACTGGTGTCTCGGTGGGATTGCCAGTCACTGGAGTCTCGGTGAGATTGGCTGTTACTGGTGTCTCTGTGGGATTGCCGGTCACTGGTGTCTCGGTGGGATTGCCAGTCACTGGAGTCTCGGTGGGATTGGCTGTTACTGGTGCCTCTGTGGGATTGCCGGTCACTGGAGTCTCGGTGGGATTGCCGGTCACTGGTGTCTCGGTGGGATTGCCAGTCACTGGAGTCTCGGTGGAATTGCCGGTCACTGGTGTCTCGGTGGGATTGCCAGTCACTGGAGTCTCGGTGGGATTGCCAGTCACTGGAGTCTCGGTGGGATTGCCAGTCACTGGAGTCTCGGTGGGATTGGCTGTTACTGGGGTCTCTGTGGGATTGCCGGTCACTGGAGTCTCGGTGGGATTGCCAGTCACTGGAGTCTCGGTGGGATTGCCAGTCACTGGAATCTCGGTGGGATTGGCTGTTACTGGTGTCTCTGTAGAATTGCCGGTCAATGGAGTCTCGGTGGGATTGCCGGTCACCGGTGTCTCGGTGGGATTGCCAGTCACTGGAGTCTCGGTGGGATTGGCTGTTACTGGTGTCTCTGTGGGATTGCCGGTCATTGGTGTTTCGGTGGGAATACCGGTCACTGGAGTCTCGGTGGGATTGCCGGTCACTGGTGTCTCTGTAGAATTGCCGGTCACTGGTGTCTCGGTGGGATTGCCAGTCACTGGAGTCTCGGTGAGATTGGCTGTTACTGGTGTCTCTGTGGGATTGCCGGTCACTGGAGTCTCGGTGGGATTGCCGGTCACTGGTGTCTCGGTGGGATTGCCAGTCACTGGAGTCTCGGTGGGATTGGCTGTTACTGGTGCCTCTGTGGGATTGCCGGTCACTGGAGTCTCGGTGGGATTGCCGGTCACTGGTGTCTCGGTGGGATTGCCAGTCACTGGAGTCTCGGTGGAATTGCTGGTCACTGGTGTCTCGGTGGGATTGCCAGTCACTGGAGTCTCGGTGGGATTGGCAGTCACTGGAGTCTCGGTGGGATTGCCAGTCACTGGAGTCTCGGTGGGATTGGCTGTTACTGGGGTCTCTGTGGGATTGCCAGTCACTGCAGTCTCGGTGGGATTGGCTGTTACTGGTGTCTCTGTGGGATTGCCGGTCACTGGAGTCTCGGTGGGATTGCCGGTCACTGGTGTCTCGGTGGGATTGCCAGTCACTGGAGTCTCGGTGCGATTGGCTGTTACTGGTGTCTCTGTAGAATTGCCGGTCAATGGAGTCTCGGTGGGATTGCCGGTCACTGGTGTCTCGGTGGGATTGCCAGTCACTGGAGTCTCGGTGGGATTGGCTGTTACTGGTGTCTCTGTGGGATTGCCGGTCACTGGAGTCTCGGTGGGATTGCCAGTCACTGGAGTCTCGGTGGGATTGGCTGTTACTGGTGTCTCTGTGGGATTGCCGGTCACTGGAGTCTCGGTGGGATTGCCGGTCACTGGTGTCTCGGTGGGATTGCCAGTCACTGGAATCTCGGTGGGATTGGCTGTTACTGGTGTCTCTGTAGAATTGCCGGTCAATGGAGTCTCGGTGGGATTGCCGGTCACCGGTGTCTCGGTGGGATTGCCAGTCACTGGAGTCTCGGTGGGATTGGCTGTTACTGGGGTCTCTGTGGGATTGCCGGTCACTGGAGTCTCGGTGGGATTGCCAGTCACTGGAGTCTCGGTGGGATTGGCTGTTACTGGTGTCTCTGTGGGATTGCCGGTCACTGGAGTCTCGGTGGGATTGCCGGTCACTGGTGTCTCTGTAGAATTGCCGGTCACTGGTGTCTCGGTGGGATTGCCGGTCACTGGTGTCTCGGTGGGATTGCCGGTCACTGGTGTCTCGGTGGGATTGCCAGTCACTGGTGTCTCGGTGGGATTGCCGGTCACTGGAGTCTCGGTGGGATTGCCGGTCACTGGTGTCTCTGTAGAATTGCCGGTCACTGGAGTCTCGGTGGGATTGCCGGTCACTGGTGACTCGGTGGGATTGCCAGTCACTGGAGTCTCGGTGGGATTGCCGGTCACTGGTGTCTCGGTGCTTGTTACAGTTACTGGTGGTGCTTCTGTTCTGATGCTGCTTTCCCATGTGGTTGTCGCATTTGTGTTGCTTGGTTTAATGGTTGGTTTAGGCGTAGTAATTGTGCTTGTTGTTGCTTCTGTTCTTTTTGCTGTTTTAGCTGCTGTTGTCGTCGTCTCGGGTGTAATGGAAGTGATATGGATTGTTGTATTCTGTGAGCTGCAGAAAGTTCGGTTGCTTGGATTCAGGATTTCTAAACTGCTTGATCACATCGTAAGCCGTTTGAGTATTGCAGGTTTACGTCAAAGAAAGCTACCGCTATAATGTTTGTTACATCTTTAAATTTAGCTTTAATAAATTTCTTCATTTCGAGCATTTTTTTGTTGTTGTACTTACGCTGTAGTTGCTGTGGTCAACAAAGTTGTAGTTAAAATCGTTGCTGGAGGATTGCGGTCTCGGTTTCCTAGTATCCCGTTTATAACCATACATCGATTAAATCTATCATGCTTTCGATATGGAAAAACACAGAGACAACGTAGCTCATCGATCATCCACCAGAGTAAATTCGACGGAGCACCAATGCGGAAGTTCTGCATCCTTTGGCGTTCAATTATGTCCGGCAAAATACATGCGGTTCCTATGTCCTGGCAGGATTTTCCAAAGTCACGACACCGGCAGCCGTAGGAAGAAAATTCGGTCTGCGGATAACAGTTTCCGCCAACTTCATCTCGACGAGGGATCGGATCCAGTCGGTGGAAAGGTCGCAGAGCAGACACACGTTGAACATTAAGGTCAAGAATGATTATGAACGAAGTAAGTAACCAAACCATCTTTAGGAAGGAAATCCATGGCGTCGGTCGCACAGGAAGCATAATGGGCTCCGAATACAAAATTTGTATTGCTACAATAAATCGTTTTAAGTAAACAAAGGTACAATGAAGGCAAGGGTGTCGCACATTAACAGAGACCAGATATTAGAGCCATTGTTTTCACTTTCCAAACAACAAAAAATAATAACACAGTATCGTGGTAGAAACCAGAAACGCAAGAATTCTGGGTATGCACAAACACGGTTTTTAGCATGCGAGGCTGTATCATGAAATAATTATGCATATGCTAAATTGATAAACAATGCAGTACCTGTCATTGCATTGTCGGAAGCCGCATTTTAATCAGCATATTAACCGCTATGTACACCATATTGATGTGTTGAGAGGGGTAATATTTCTGCCATTGTGATAGAATGATGTTTCGGTTTCACATACGTCGAAAGATGCTGCGCATATATGCATAAATTTTCCTAGCCTTTGTTCTTGATCTGCCTAATCAATTATGGATTGATGGTGCTGTATAGACATTCGCATATTAATTAACTATTTCAAAAAACATGTTCATGCCTTTCGTTCGTACACGCATGTATCGTGGTCAAAGATGCCGATGTGTGACATAACATCAAAACGTGCAATTATTGCGGCATCTGTTGACGTTTGATGTTGTTTACACAGATGCTGACAAGACATACGCATTCATCTAGTCGTATAAACGTGAATCACGGCAACTTGGCGTGTTTCTTTACTGACGCAGTTTGTAAGAAAACCAGGTCGACCACAATAGGTATACTGACAGTAGGTAAGTACTAATGTAAGTACTCCCTTCACAGAGAAGTTGGATTTTGACTGACCTACCGCTGGTTTGCTTGCGAACAGATTGTCGGTTAGTACTTTGTACTATAGCTAGTGTACCGCCATATTTCAAGAACTGCAGATACTCGTATAAAGTACGTGCAAAACTATTACAATTATCTATTTATATACGATTTGGTCATTGTTACAAATGTATACAGAGCGACGCTGGCAAAAGGTGTCAGTCGTCTCAGTTTTGAAAGTTTACCGCAGCCGCAGGTAAGGTTTGTCCACAAAAGGTCCATGTGTTAAAATTTTACTATGTATGCAGACCGCTATAAACCCATTGCCTCGGGATTAGCAAACTTAATATTGCGTTTTTTGTATACTGATACGTGATAGGTACTGAATGTCAGTAATTATCCGTCCTGTGCTAATCGGCGCGTCGCAACATGTGCAACAACAACTTTGATAAAAATAAGGCACTTAAACAAAATCTGGAAAGAAAGTCGAGAACGGAATCGCAGCTAGTACTCAAATCAACAAATCTTACAATAATTACTACTCTTATAAAACGTAACCGTAAAATACGTGCAGGATCCTAATTAAACGCCAACCGTATTTAACGGCATATTTATTTATCATCGCTTTTTTTATTATTGCCCCGCAATTTGATTTTTATAATACAACCGTCAAACTAATTTAACTAACTGCCAAAAACACCGATCCAGATCATATTAAACTGATTACAGGGTAAGTAGAAAATTACCACACACACAAGACCAAGGCGAAAACGATCAGTCATCATGATGGCTATCAGTTTCCCAAGACGAGCAGCACGATGCTATAATTCTATTACACTAACATTCCATGAAGCCGAGCACTGGGTAAAGTCTTGGCTGACACATTTATATATGCCAACATCTGATTCGGTTAACAGGGAGACCTGTTTACGATACACCGCTGTGGTCACCTGTTGGCCCTTCTTAAACTGCAGCTTGATCACTTCCTCCTTATCGGGTTTAACTTCGCAGATAAAACGCTGCGGTTCATCGGTAAAGTAGCACGATGCTGCGTGTATCAGCTTGTGGGGAATGATGCTGAATCCGTGAGGACTGTCCGCAGTAATCACTATTGTGCGGTTCTCTGAGAATTTCACGAGATGTTCGTCGTGCTTGCAGCGAAAATCCAGATACGAAGGCTCCGTTTCATACTGTTGGAGTTGTGGCACATCGACATTGCAGGAACAATCGTGAAACGGTTTTTCGGTTGGCCTGGCACATAAATACGGTATAATACCGATCAGAATCAAACTCAATGGAAAACGGATACTTGAACGATCCATGAACGGTCAATAATTTTCAATAAGCAGTCAGGTTTCGAACGCCAGAATTGGTATATTCTGCAAATCGGTTATAGGGATTAAGCAGAAAGGAAGAAATGGGGTACATTAGAAAAATTCAAGTAGTGCTAAGCGGGTAAGTGTGTTCGTAGCAAGGAGCACGCTATGCGCCTTCGAAAAAATTAAACCTTTACTGTTGTAGTGCCGGACCACTTTCGATGCATGCCGTGCATCCGTTACAGAAGCGGTGATTGCAAGCTTTGATAAGAAGCGTCAATCAGTGCTTGTACTTGTACAGTGTATTATTATGTCTGTACATAATAATTTTATTCGTTCTCCCGTTTCCCTGCAAACATAGAGCGATGCGCACTATTTACGAGAAACCGGAATGGGTTACTTACTTAGCGGCGTAGCATGTATACTTCTATGTAGGTAGATAAATGCTCGTACTTTGGTACAAAAATTAATACAGTTAGCTTTCTGTACTGCTCAGGTCTTCCTTTATCAGATCGCCTCAGTGACGACGTACCGTACATCATATTACTAACCTGTTGAAATTAAAATAAAATGCAGATGGCAACAATAGAGGTCTTATTTTCATGAGTGACTGGTAGCTATGATTAAGTGAGGAATAATCTAACCAAAGTGGTAAGTAAATGCTGAAAGTCGTATCAGTGACAATACATATACAGATTGGTGCAATATTTTTTTCAGTTTTCAGAGTAAACACATAAAGTGTAACTGAGCGGTGGAGATTTCGGAAGTGCCAGTAGGTGTACGCGGAACAAAGCAATGTCGTCAAACCCAAAGAACAAACCAAGTAGAATTCTTAATAATTTTCGAAACAATGACGTTGGATCGAACCGGATAGTTTATCTTATTCGTCGACTGTTAAACAAACTGTCAATATATTTTAATTACGATACCCAAAAGGTCAGAGATCATACAGATTATTACTTCGATTTTTCTCAACTCTGCTTCATTTTAACTGTACAGAATATTTTAAACAACGGATCACATACAATTGGCCTTGCAGACTACAGATCATGAATTAACGAACTTTTATTGCTGGTCGTTCGCAATACTAGCCACTCTAGCCAATATATTTATCTGTACGATATATTCTTAACAGCAATACCCGGTTTCCAGTTGCCTTACACAGACATTTTGGGGATAATTTTGTACTTAAAGGTAATTACTATAAAACATGTACCCATTTAAGAGTGATGATTAATTATCGATATGCCAACGACCAACTGCCAATTATTACTGATGATTTTGCACTTTCATGAGTTTTCCACTTAGTCTGCCAATTAGTACGTGCACTGTACGGTACTGAGAACTTGGAACGCCTAAATCTTCGGCATTCATTGACGGTTGGTATTTATCAGTGGCATTCAGTGCACTGATTAACGTGAACTACTTTTCGCTTACTGATACATAGTGTGTAAACATGTTACGTGCTTTGTTTTTATGAACTAGAAATGCTAAGCGGAAGCTGTGGCGATTAGGCAACTACGAGTATTTAAACGTTCCATGGGAGATTTCTGGCAAAATTTCAAAGCAGAATAATCGCCCAGAACACAGCTAATTCAAAGACAACTATGCAGATAAAGCTAAATTCAATCAGAAACACCGGTCAAACGCACTGTCAGTACTTTATCGGCCGCATTAGAACAAGGAAATTAAAAGCACCGGAAAGGATCTGAGCCGAGCCCGCATCACCGACATTAAAACAAAAACCACCTTTCAACCGTAAAATATTCAACCACTAATTTACACAGATTCGAAAAATTAATCTTTATCCTGGATTTCTTAGGCAAAAGCCCAATTTTGAGCGCCTGGCGGGCCATAGTTGCCACGGTTGTTTCGAGTTCCTGGGCGGAGCTTGCGGTAGACAATAAATATAATAGCGGCTGCAACACCGATAGCTGCAGTTACGCCTAGGACGACGGCAACTGTACCCCCGGCGCCCATGTGGTCCTGGGTAATGGCAGCTGCAGAAAACAGGAGAAATATGGTACCTACTTACACGCTAATAAAGAATTGCCTTCATTATTTTTTTTTGTGCCTATCTGTACGAAACTTAACATCAGATTATTTTATAAAATTAATTAAAGACTTCTATAAAAACATCTCATGTTTCTGTTTATGGTAATATAGGTAATACCCATCCATAAAGTTGTCTTTGCCTCACTTAATTACTTTGCATTACTGATTCAGCTGAAAAGCATTCCGACTCAAATAAGTACCACTTCTGTCTTACATTGTGATGGCAAGCTTTCCGCGGGCGATTTCTTTGCATGAAAATTGACTTCCACATTTCCTGGAACAAGATAATCATAGTTCGGCAAAGTCGCCAATCTATTCAAGGAGATCGTGAAGTTTTTCTTAATCTTACTTAAAAAGCTCAATAGTAACAATGCCATTGACACCAAAAGAACATTACTGGAAACCCATCATTATCAGAACGTTTCCTTCGGAAATTACTGTAAGTAAATCGAAATTGTCGTTTGAAATTGCACTATTTTTAAAAATTTACATGACTGTGATATTCAATATTCGCTTATTACATACTCCGCGTAAGCTTCACCGCAACACACGAAGCTGTATACCTGTTTATTTCGCTTTACGATTAGATTGTCTTTGCCTCACTTACACAGTTACCGATGAGCTCCTAATTTATGCCCTAATGTAAATAATAAATATAGATATTTGCCATGGCCATCTTGAATAAAGGATACTATCGTGTTAAAATTGCCGGGTGAAAACAAAACCTACCTGCCATGTTTTCAGCTGACGCGTTTTGTTTCAGAGATTGACTTGAGTAGGGCGATTCGCTTTTTTGAACCCTCGGTTGAACAGAAGTAAATGCAGTCTGCACATCTCCGCCGTTCTCAGCAGTGTAACTTTGCTGGATAAGGATTGGTACGCTGAGGAACCATGTTTCATGGCAGAGCCGGGATGTTGTATTAAAACAGCAGTAATATCCCTTGTCTTTTAGCAAATCTTTTAGTTGCCGCTGACGAACGTAGAATGTCTAAAAGCAGAGCAACTTTGCGTCATACCATACGGGAGTTTGCCAACCAATTTTGAAAAACACAATAATTAAGTGCAACGTAGATCTCCGAATATTACCTCCTGTCGATCGTAGCTCGTGATATTGAATTGTGGCACACGAATCCATTGCCCATTCTCATCTTCGACGCATTTTTGCGTAAACAAATCGTCTTCGCGGTAGTTGTTGGCTAGGCGTTGCCGTAAAGGTTTTGAGGGTACTTCCTCGTCGAAGTGCCGCCGCCCTTCGTCGTCCACAAAACGGCGTGGTAAAAGGTCATCCCAACATTTCACAAGAAAATATGAACTATCATCAGCGCAGACAGTCAAAATGTTCTTATTACAACGGCCTTCGTAAGAATAGCCGCCCACGGTGCAAATTGCGGCTGAAATAATGAAAGAAGCGATTATCACCCCACGCGCCGGCATGGACACTGTATTACGGACTCGACGCTAGAGAGAAAGCACAAAGACTGGGGTTCTGCTGCAAAAGAGATGAAGACGGTGCAAAGGATGTTTGTACAAGAATCGGTAAGATGCCTTACTTTCGAAGCGGCTAACAAGAAGGAAAATGTGAGTGAAGGCGAGAAAAGGTGTTTAATTCGTGCTTGCGAGTATTTATTGCCTGTTCGTGCCTGTTCGGGTAGTTCTCGGTAAGTTCCATGAAAGCTAGGAGGGGACGTCCATAACATGC
Organism: Paramacrobiotus metropolitanus; assembly: GCF_019649055.1. Classification (NCBI taxonomy): domain Eukaryota; kingdom Metazoa; phylum Tardigrada; class Eutardigrada; order Parachela; family Macrobiotidae; genus Paramacrobiotus; species Paramacrobiotus metropolitanus. The sequence continues at coordinate 440,866 of NW_026570241.1, read as the reverse complement.
GCGTTATCACAAAAATGATAAGAAATTTTACCGGAGGACCAATTACATATTGCCACGTAAACATTATAATTTGTGGTTTGCAACCAGCTTATGCAAAAATCGTAAAAATTGACGCTCGTCTTAGAACGTTGTAATATCGTAAACCGTAATTCCACCTACAATTTGATAGATGTAGTATTTCATATTGTAATCAGCTATCATACTACCCATCATAGTACTGATTAGCCCTTATCAGTTAAAGTAAGCTGCTTGAGTCTGACTTATCTACTGCTTAAGCTGTTGGAAATAAATATTACAGCCACCGCGCCATTTAATAGAACGAAGTCATTTTGATAACTTTGTCACAAACACTGAGAACTGAAATATCTTCGAAGGTGCGGTTTTATAAAAATATGATAAAAGTTATCTAAATCATAATTAACCGTTGTTCGATGCTGTTTATGTCTTTTGCGTTGTGGTTTTAACAATACATTTGCTGGTAGCATAAATAACCGTTTGGCGAAGCAAAGTCGCCGCTTGGTTCGCTTAGGAAAGATCACGTGTGCGGTACATGTATCTGTACGAGTACATGTGGCCGTATTACCTTAAGCAAAGATACGGTATTTCCGGTTCATGCAGGTTTAACTGGTCTGCTGCATCGTGCACTACGTAAAGATGCACCGGCTCGTTTTGTGTTCTCAATTGCAATATGGTACATATGGTTCATGAGTCCATAACATATGATTACAGCTGGCTGTATTCAGGTTCGAAGTCGTTTGACATTCAAACAACTTACCATGATTGTAAAGCTTGCAGATTGTGCTCGTATAAATAGATTTAGTAAAAACACTTCCAAGTTCGATTCAAAGTTCACGATCGTCTTGTATAATATCGTTTAAAATCGCTTTTCCTTTTTCTTCGAGGTAGCCGCAAGCCGGCCGTTATGCGATATTTGATCGTGCCTGCCTCCAGGAAGATCTTTCCCTCTCCAACACCACTGAAATTGGAACCAATGTTTGGATCACATCTGTAGTTGTCGAAGTTGAATTCCCCGCTCGGGTCATCCACTTCGTAAATTTGTACCTGCAAAACAGGAAAGCAAAACCTGTAAGAGCGCTGCCCAATATATGTGGGTGTCTAGGCGTCTGCACGTAGTTTGTACTTTCAGTTGGGAAACAAAAGTCAAAGGAGGATTAGAGGAATCTTGCACAGTAAAATCCACAGTGTCGGTTTGCCCAGCCATAAAGTACTCTCCGGTTCCTGTCCAGCAAGGATACCAGGCCTTAAAAGTTGAACATTTTCACAAATCAGTGTATATTACAAGTTACAACGTCTCTTATAACTGTAGCCGATCACCAGCTTGAGGGCCGTGTTTATTTAATTATGGTTATAATGAAGCTAGCATAGTTATTTGGCATGAACGAGACTTGTTTTACGGTGAAGCATAACAACCTACTTGAGCAGACGTCAGAAGGGCACCCTCGAACACAATATCCTTCTGGCTATCAAGCCCGTAGCAGCCAGTGCTGGAGTGAAAACTAGAAATTGTATATGGCAAGGTTCCGCCTGTAATCTGCTAAGTAAAACACCGATAACTGGCATTTCTAGAGCGATTATAGCGAAATTTGCAAATAATTATACCAATATACACACGCAGAAAATGGTGCAAACTTTTTCACGGCTTTGTTACTGTTTGGCATGAACGCAGTTTAGCATGTTAGTTATTGCTCACATTAATGGTGGCAACAGTGAAATTCTTTTGCGGATAACACTTCATCACACCCAGATTGGTGGAAGCACCCGGGTTGGTTGGAGTAAGGACGACTCGAAGAACGCCACCGCTTGTACTGGTTTCTGCTGACGTGGTAGAACCCGTTACCGAGGTTTCCGACGAAGGTTGAGTTGGAGTAGGATAGGTGATTGTGGTCCACGCCTCAGTTTCCGTGGCTGTAGCCCCAGCCGTTGTTGGTGTAGTGGTTTCCGCTGACGTGGTAAATTCCGTTATCGCAGCCGTAGTGGTTCCTGCAGATGTTGCCGTTGTGGTAGGCTTACTGGTTGTGGTCCACGCTGCAGTTTCTGTGTCGGTCACCGCGGCTGTGGTGCCAGTGTTTGTTGACGTAGCTGAAGTGGTTGTGCCAGTAGTGGTCGACGAAATTCCAGTGGTTGTCGTAACCGCATTAATGCATACACCGGGGGTTGTTGCCACGACTGCATCGTTGACGCATCTGTTAAGGACATCCGACTTTTCCCATGGGGTCACACACAAACATTTCAGTTCGTTGACCATTAGCAAGATGAAAGCAGCGGATGGGTTCTGAATTCTCAGGTATCCATTTTCGTCGGCAAGGGAACAGATAGTACCGGGATCCCTGCATGCCGCTCCCGGGTGCCGGCACGGGCATCCGTAGCCGGATAGAGATACCATTGGCGAACACTGACTTCCGGGTCCATTCTGATCAGAATAGACAAAAACAAAGGCATTCACCGCTGCACAGTTTATGCTGCTCAAGAGAGCACAAAACAACCTCAGCATAGTGTTGAAGGATTATTATTTGTAGTTTTGAACGGAGCAGATGCAATCAATTTGGAGATATCCTCTTAACACACCCAAAAGTAGTATTTGTTGTAGAAGCTTTTATCAGAAAAATTATCTGCTGATCTAAAAACAATATTAATGAACCGACGACTACAAGTCTGTAACACCAGTACAGTAGATGTCGAACGGTTTTACTAGGTATTCACCAATTCTGACAACTTCGATGTTTACAACAGATCTAGGTAGAGTTTTTGTACACTCAACAAATGAATTACATTTTTGTATACCGGGCGCTTCTCTCGACACAAATGCATTGTTTTGTATTAGATTTGTTCAATCAGAATTTGTTTGCACGATCTTCTACACTACGGAAGTAACTCACTGCGTGCTGTTTGATTAATTCGTTGCTTAATGAATGCAGAAGTCGGACGAAAGACATGAATAATACAGTAGTATATTATTATTCTGAATCAAAATATGCTGTGTACTAAATCTGTAGTAAAAAATATGTGCTTCTCCTATAGGTTTGACGCTGTGCACGAGAAGTATAACAGGACGTCGGTTAATTGCAAATTTCGTTAATCCATAGATTGCAGTTCAGATTATCTGTAACTTTGTATCGTCTACTTATACATACACCTGTGGCACGCTTCGTACCAAAGAAAAAAAGTGAATCGTTTTTTCTCTCCTTGTAGTCACAGTAGACATATGTATACAGCCTGTAGACTCCCTGTAGAACTATCGGTAGTCACCTAGGTTTCTTAGGATGTATACAGCGTGTCTACAGGTTGTCTACGGATGTCTACCGCTGTATACAGGCAGCCCTTCTTAGGTTCAGCTAGATACTCTGTCTGTATACACCGGTAGTCTTCTGTAGACAGCCTGTAGAGTAGCGTAGACACCACTGTAGACATACTGTAGTCACCTGGTTTCTTAGGTTTTCTGAGGATGTATACAGATTGTATACAGGGTGCCTACTGGTTGTCTACAGATGACTACAGTAACTACAAGAAGGAAAAAAACGTTCCAGTTTTTTTCTTTGGTACGAAACGTTCCATACATATCTACTTTGACTTTTAAGGCAATTCGGTTTGGCAAACGAATTTGAATGTGAGTAGATTGAATCTCGGCTGCATTATTAGCGGTTAAAAATAATTTTATTCCGTATACGTATGACAAAAATACAACAAAAAGTGGTTCGGCCGACTTTATGTTTGATAGATCCAAGTTGACGTTCCCGTATATATTGAAACTTCACTTTACACGTTTTAAGAACAGTTAAGAAACAAGAGCTCATTAAAAATTTCCGCACTCTCAACGGTACCCAAAACAGAAGCGGCGTACCCTGCTGTATCTCTAAACAGACGCTGCCGAAGAAATTCGTGTGAGCGGGCTTCTCCCGAATGAGCCCGCAGACGCTTTCGAAGTTGACGTTGGACTGTGCACAAAGCTTTTCCGAATCCAATCATTTTGATATGATTTCGACAACCGTAGGATGACATCAACACTTCAACACCAGCGTAAGGGATCGGCTACTTTTTTTCGCAGCTGTGAAAACTAGTAACCGCTGCTCTGTACCCTTTGACCATTAAATAAACACGTAAGCTGATATTAAGAAAAATTATGGAAACCGAACACTCGTGAAGAGATCTACGTTCTGCCACAAAACTATCACTTCCTTAACTACATAATATTGCTATAGAAAATCTTCCGGTTGCATTTTTCAAAGCCCACTATTCCTTGGTTTCAAGGTTAATCCGGTGACAAATTCCACAAATGCATGGAATAGCGACAGTTAAAACAAGAAAAAGAAATTGCAGAACACAACGTTGTCTGCATGCAAAACAGATTCTATGTACGGTACGGTAGTTATACCTTAGTGCGTAATAATGCATTAAAGTGCGCAAAATATGGATGGATATGGCTAGTAAGTAGTACATGGCAAAAAAATCTGCTTACAGTAATAACGTTACTAGTACAAAACTTAACACTTAGAAACAGTTCAAGGCTTTTTTGTGAAATATGTGTTATAACCATCTTTTATCTTTCTTCGGGGCAGTCGCGAACCGGAAGTCATCCGATACTTGAGCTTCCCCATCTCCGAAATGCTTTTTCCTTCTCCAACACCATCGAAATTGTAACCGGTGTTGGGATCGCATCTATATTGATCCAAATCCCACTTCGGATCATCGACCTGGTAAATTTATACCTAGATGCAAGCCCAAACGTATCTGAAGGTCAAGCATGTACGTGTAGTATGCGTATGCTCCCATACTTTTAACTGCACCACAGAAAATTGCGGAGGAACAGACGAATCCTGCACGGTGAGATCCACTGTATCATTTTGTCCAGTCATGAAGAATTGGGAATCTCCAGTCCAACAAGGATAAAAGCTCTGAAAGGCTTAACGAATTAACACGCGTACCATAGAATTTTAAGCGAAACAATGTCGAGTAAGCGAATCCTTTTAATAATCGCATGACAAGGAAAGGCTGAAACATTACTTAATTGAACTCTTGCAAAATTCTGATTATACGGCTTGCCGCTGAGTGTACTGAAAATTGCCACTTACAGAAGCATAAGTAAACTTTCCGCCTTCGAAAATAATATACGTCTGACCATCCAGTCTGTAGCAGTCATTATTGGAGTGGAAACCAGACATTACGTATGGCGCGGTTCCGCCTGTTATCTGCTTATCAGAAAACCCGTTTCTGGAACATGTTAATTTACGCAACACTATTACTTTTCCACTACTCGTTTAGTTTACAGTGTACTTAGTACTACTGACATTAAGAGTGGCCACGGTGAAATTTTTTTGTGGATAACACTTCATCACATCGAGGTTGGCGGTAGCTCCTGCATTGGTAGGAGTGAGGATGACTTGAAAAGCAGCAGCGCTTGTACTGCTTTCCGCTGATGTTATAGTGGTAGTCGTGCCAGTATTCGTTTCTGTAGATGGTTCGGTTGTGGTAGGCTTGCTGGTTGTGGTCCACGCTACCGTTCCTATGTTGGTAACAGTGGCTGTTGTCCCAGTCGTTGTTGACGTAGCCGAAGCTGTCGTGCCGGTAGTGGTCGACGCGGTTCCAATGGTTGTCTTCTCGGCATTAATACAGGCATCGGGTGTAGTCGACACAACTGCATCGTTTACGCATTTATTAAGTACTTCCGACTTTTCCCAAGGGGCCACGCACAGACACTTTAGTTCGTTGACCATTAGCAAAATGAAGGCAGCTGATGGATTCTGAATTTTCAGGTATCCATTCTCATCCGCCAGGGAACAGATCGTGCCGGGATCCTGGCATGGTGCTCCAGGGTGCGGACACGGACATCCGTAAGCGGATAACGATGCCAGCGGTGAACACTGACTTCCGGCTCCATTTTGATCGGAGTAGACAAAAAGAAATGCACTGACCTTTGTCAGGCTTATACTTAGGAGAGCGCACTTTAAGGCCAACATTGTTCCAATGGGCGGTTGGTTCTGACCACAGCGTATGAAATCAGCCTGGGAACGCTCTGGGCTCGGAAAGCATCCGCATATCCAAAAACAGATTTTTTATTGGTACAGATCAAATGTTTGGTTACGGTTTCGACTAACAAATCTTCACACTATCAATCAACAACAATTTACCAATGCAGATTTGATTTAAATAACATACGAAAGGAGTTAACACTTTAAGCTAGTAAAATTCTGCGAGGCAGTTACTTTAAGTAAATTATTAAAAACAACGAGATGTATGACATCAGACTGAAAAAAATGAGATGTCGAGCGTTACTCTGCTAGTAAAAACGTCTAAGGTCCATGATCTGAATAATTCTCTTAGCCCATTGCAACATGCAACCGTATTTACATAAATGAATGCGTATAAACTAAGCACCGGGCGCTACTTTTGACACAGAGGCAGGATTTAAATATGTATTTTATTTTAATGGGAAGTATGTTGCATAAAGCGCTACTTAACGTACTAAATGTAACTCGTACTTGCAATTAACTGTGCTGATTAATGTGAGCAGTAAATTTACTTATGGTCAGTGAAAGCTTTTCTTATTTCGGAATGTACTACCTATGCCACGAAAAAAAAGGACTTCAAGGCTGTTCAAAGCTCTTTCCTCGCAATCATGCTGATGTCGCTGATGTTCAGCTCAAAGTGGGTATTCGTATATATAATTATTGCCTCGTACTCCAGTTTCATCAAATCGTTAAAAACTATTTGCTTGTTCTACTGTAACAGCAATACCAAACACACTATTTTCCATCAACGCGGTTGCCGGTAGTTCGGTTTTTATTCGAATTTCCGTTTTATTAATTTTAATTTTCGGTATGAAGGTAAATGAATGTGCTCATACCCGGAAGTTATGTACAGTTTGCAATCCTGTATACAATACGAGTACATATTCGAAACTGCGTAGTGAAATTGCAGTAATCCGGTAATTCATCACGGCGCCCAGAATAATTCGAGTATATACTGCCACAGATGAATAAAGGCACAGTATATATATACAGAGTATACAACCGTATATCCTAAGAAAGCATCAAATATCAAATTTGATAGCGAAAGATTACATGGAAGAATGTTATCCGGCAACACTTCCTGCCAGGAATTGCTACCTAACCGGGGATTCCGGTGGTAGACTTCGTTGGTCTCTTGTTGACGGTGGTCGTTGGTCCCACTGTGCTTGTTAACAAAGCCGTGCTGGTCTCCGTTGTACTGGGACTGAGAGTAGTACTGGGTTCCGTGGATGTGACTGAAGATGTATCTGGTGGCGTTGTCGAAGCAGTTGTCGTATCAGCGGTTGTTGTTGCCATTGCTCCGGTAGTGGTATCGGTCGAGGCCGAGGGGTAATTGGTGCTACCTTCAGTTGTCGTGTCTGCCGAAGTTACAGCACTGTTAACCGTATGCTCCGTTATCCCCGTTGTACCGGTATTGCCCATTGTCGTACTTTTCGTTGGCCGCTTGTTTGCTGTAGTTGTAGATTGCGGTACGGTTGTCGTATCAGTGGTAGTGGTATCGGTGGTGGTTTCGGTTGTATCCGTTGGGCCTTCCGTTGTGAAAACTGTTGTAATCGCGGTAGGAGGACTACTGGTTGCCTCTGTAATCGTATTTGTGGTATCATATTCCGCACTAGTAGAAGTACTACTGTCAGTTACGGGTTCCATTGGCGTCGAAGTGATTTCGGTGACGGTTTCCGTCGGAGTGGAGGGGATTTCGGTGATGACGTTCCCAGTTGAGGTTCCCGGCTCAGTCGGTGTACTACTGATTTCGGTCCCGCTAACGGTAGTTGTATGTGATGTAGACGCAGTACTCGTGGTAGTGTCGGTAATTACAGTTTCGGTTCCAGTACCAGTTGAACCGGCGTCCGTTGTGGGTTCACTGCTACCCGTGGTAGATAATGTTTCCGTTGTAGTTTCTGGCAATGTGGTGACAGCAGTAGTTAACGGCATATCCGTGGTGACGGGCACATCGAGATCCCTGACGCAGATATTCCGTGTGCCGTCCTTCCTCCACGGGGCGGAACACAGACAGCGCTGTTCACCGATCATCCACGTCAGAAATGGAACTGCGCGTCCGAGGACCGGCAGATCCACGTTGACGCTGGACTGCGTGCAGACCGTTCCCGGGTCCATACATTCGGCTCCGGGTTGCCGGCACCGGCATCCATATGATGACATCGATGCTACCGGAAGGCAGCGGCTGTTGTCACTACCGTCTAAGCCGAATAAAAAGTAGGCAATACTTTGTGCCGTTGGAATGTTAACGCTCATCAGGAGGATGATGGCGAAGGCTCGACCAGCAATTTTTGTACTACCCGGCGAAAAAGACACTTTATAATCTATACATAAACTTGCACAGAAAAACATTTTTTCTATTTTTTTAGTCAGCTGTTTGAGTATTAATTTCTGGAGTCACAAAATTTTTTAAAAAGAAGTACGCATTATAATGTAACGTTTATGGTAACGAAGGAATTATCGTGAGTAACGGTAATACTATTCCCCGGTATTGTAAAAAGATCATTTCAAAAAGCAGACTAGACCAACCAGAATTACTGTAAATCTGTAAATCTTCGATTACGCAATGCATTACATAGTACATTGATTTAAATACATAGTTTTGCTTTGTGCGGCACATTGGCCAAACCTTGCAGTTATTCAAATTATTTTTAACATGCAGATGGAAACGACAAAATTTCTTTCTGTAGTAACGGAAAATGCTGTTCAGAAGTGCGGAGATACAGATACATATCCGAGTAAGTTTTTATCGTATAATACGTATGTAATTGAAATAGTGATGTTATGTATACATTTATTTACTCGCATGCATAATTGCTATTCTGTGCTTCGTTGCGTTGGATCTTACATTAAAGATGTATCTGTTCAAGCGTCTGATGGTACATGCAAAATTATTCCGTGTCGAGAAAACACTACAGTGCGTAACAAAAACCTAATTATGCAAATTAAAACCATGATATTCTCGTGTACGTCATTTTTCAACATTTGCATAATTACGGATACCGTACCTGGCACGTGCCGTGTATCGTGCCGTTAAAGTGACAGTAATAATTATGTCGGACCCATATGGCTGTTGCGCAAGCGATGCACCGAAGTAACCTACCAGAAACGTGCCTGCGCAGTAAAAACAGGAACAAAATTTGGTTTAAAACTTACGGATTAGACGGAATAATTTCATTATTAGGCCATCGATCCCTAATTGCTAAATAATGCGTAATACTATTATTAATTCTTCCTCGTGAGCTTGTTCCGATAACAATACAGATGTAGACGTCACATCTGGTTTTGTACGTATATATTATTATTTTAAATTACTAGTATGTACAGCCTATTCAAGCTTAACTTGCTTTAACTTACAAAAGAAGTTATTCAAACCAGTAATAATCAAGATTCAACTACGGTTGTTTGATCTGCTTATCGGTAAAAGCATATAATTCTCAGTATTTTACATATTAAACAAATAAGTGCGCTACCCGCTTCTGCTTTCTGTTAAATAAATAAACAGCCATACTCGTCAATTTCGTTAGTCCATCATATTATGACCATGAACTAAAGGGTGAAACATTCTTTGTGCAGTTCCGTTCAGCTGTAATATTATTCCTGTTAAAATTTCCTATTTTAGCAAACAAATCTGTAGAAAAAATGGCAAAAATTTCTGGAAAATACAAATACTTGCGCGATGATGGTAATTTTGGACGGTATCTCCGTGTCACCGGGCTGAGCGAAGAACATATCGGTACAGTACCCTACAGGTTATAAAAATTAATATGTATTGCTTTTAACATAGCATGAAGCCAGTATTTATCTGTACTATTTAGCAGCTTTTTCTTCGTGTTATAAAATTTGCCTGTGTACCGCTACTGCACTCAGTGCACTATGACATCTGCGATCGCGTTGCCGAAAATATACTTTGTTTGAATATTTTTTTCTCCGGGCGTTCAGAGATCGGGAAACAACTTTGCCCCATCCTCGAATTCATCAAATTTGGTGATGAGTACACCATGCGTATCACCAGTGAGGTCATCAGCAAGGATGTCAAGTTCAAGCTGAACGAAGAAGTCAAGGGAAAGACACCCAGTGGCAAGACCATCAAGGCCACTTACTCCTTGAACGGGGATCATCTGATCCAGAAGCAGACCCTGGAGAGCGGATTCACTGCTACCATTGATCACGAATTCCGTGACGATGGCCTAACCATCGTAAGCATATCTTGACAATATGAAAACATCAAAAAATAAAATTCGCTTGCTTTTTGTAGCCTACAAATGGCACGGTGGCATTTGCGCTCGTCAATATCGCCGGGTAGATTATAATCCACGAAAGCGACAGAAGTGTTGTGTTCTCGTGTGATGTGAATGCCGAAACGCCGTCTGGCAAATTCACAAGAAATATACCGTGCATAATTGCGATCTTGAGCGCATCAACGCACGAATTTTCAGCGAAATACAGTAACAATAATTCTGCAGTATATAAATTCTTGAATTTTTCTTTAACTAGTCACGCAACTCAAGGGTAAAACTTCCAGCAAAAAACATGTTAAAAATTTCCACAAAATATAACTAGAGTCACTAATTTTTGGATTAGTATCTAAACCGATTCCGTGTGTTCCTGCACCCAGCGCTGCGCTTCGGCTTTGGCATGTTCGAGCGTGGCGGCATTTCCGTGCTGCTCTTCGTATTCCATGTAGCGCTTGAAGAAAGTCTTCATTTTCTTGGCAGGGAATTTCATCACGATGATCCGTTCAAACAAATTCCTAGAGACCAATATCTGCGATAAACGACTGAACAAGATACGCAAATAACAGAGTTACTCAGTGTTGCTCTCAAAACAACAAGTTTGCAACTTAGCAAAGAAATCTAATGTCAAAATTCACAAGCAAAGTCCACGAGTCAACCCCGAGATGCAGACTACAGACGTGGCTAGCCTTAAAATAAAAATCACTTCAGTACTGATCCGATTAATGTAACACAAAAACAGCAATATTTATCAAATGAAATCAATTATATATAACGTATAACTTTAAATATGTATAACGTTTAATTATGTACAACGTATAATGTATAACCAGCCAAAATATTCTCAAATTAATTTTAGGAAACCGTTATAGGCACCCCCTAAAACCCCCGTTTATTATAGGCACCCCTTTTCACACCCCGCTTATTATAGGCACCCTTTTTTGAATTAAAAGTTATAATAATATTATGTGAAAGGAACATAATTCACATAACAATATTATGTGAAAGGAACGCAAATCAGCCAGCCTAGAACGAAGTAGTATCGCGTCTTCTACTGTCGCTAGAAGGTCATCTTTCGCGGTAGTCAGCTCATTCACTGCCTTCCTTCCAAGCCGTTTAGGACATCGTGTTTCGTGTTATTTTCTCAGCCTGTAACACTTCGTCCAACCATTCCCTTTGAGAAGAGGCTTTCGCGAATACAGTACTCGCTGGCGATACTCCACAGATTAGTTCAGCAATGTAGGAACACACCATCGGGCCGTACTGATTGGACCCGATAACTGAAGCTGGACAATCGGAAATACTACGGTGACCGGATTCTGTTCGCCACCGTACAACATGGACAGCTGCAGTGGGACGTGCGGCGACAGTGGAGCATTCATACTGTTATACAAGCGAACTGTATTCTCGGATGGCCTTTTGTGTGACAGTACAAAATGGTTTGAGCCATACAGGGCCTGGATGCATTCCATTCCTGCCGCCAGATCATTCTGTATGCGCCGGACCTCCTCCGCGTCGGGATTGCAGACGGCAAGGTCGCCTGAATCTGCGAGACCGGTAAACCGTCCTTCAGGTCGGCAACGTTGTCGAGTAGGGGGAATATTAAATCAGTTAGGGCTTCCGATGGCCCCAACGCCAGAGGGCTGCTTGAACCCGCCATAATACGATATTTGCCGGTATTGAGAACAAAATTATTGACACATATGTAATATGTACGTATAACCCTATTACACTGAACTTTTGTCCAAAGTAAGTTTTTACGGTCATAGCAACTGTACAAAATGGTAAAATAATTTTTGGAATATGTGAATTATATTCCTTTCACATAATATTATTATAAATTTCAATTCAAAAAGGGTGCCTATAATAAACGGGGTGTGAAAAGGGGTGCCTATAATAAACGGGGGTTTTAGGGAGTGCCTATAAGGGTACCCTTAATTTTAATCTGCTGCGCATAATGAATATACCGCTGTGCGGTGGACAATGCACTACGCGGGTAGGGAGAACTGGGTAGTGTAGTGTGAAAATGTAACAATTTTGAAAAACGTGTGAAAATGTAACAATTTTGACTTGGTTGTGTTTACTTTCGTATAATAGTTATCATCACTTTTTTAACAAATACGCTATTTGTCGGTATTCGGAAAACCGGGACAACTGGCAGACTCTGTTTGTAGAGACTCATGGAAAATAGAGACAAACAAACCATCACAAATAATTACATCGATAACAAACAGAAAAGATATTTTTATTTTAATATAACAGAAAAGACTTACGTTTAATATTGCTTGCGTTTTTGGAAAACATAAACCACTAAATATGATTTTTTTATTAAACTAAGTGTTTTCTAGTAGAAGTACTTTGTGCTGTGCAGTGTACACGTAAGTATTTTATACTTCTTGCACTGCGTACCTGATAACAGGTGGGCTTTCTTGTGCTTTGATCAGCTGACTCAAATACATGTGTAGCAAATCTGTTCTTCTCGGATAATTGGCAACCAGATTCTCAAACATGGTTTTCGCTCGCTCTTTCGATCCGTGCTGCAGTTCCAGCAGGGCAAATTTTACGATAACATCCACCTCTAAAATCCCGAAAAAAATTCAGGATCAAAATAAAAAAGGGAAAATATTTCTCTTTCTTGTCTATCTGTACTTACGACTTTTAGCATCCAGGATTTTTAAGCTTCTCTGCATCAACTGGTGCGCTTCATCGTTCTTCCCCGTCTTCATCAGATATCCACCGTAATCCATCCAGACTTCCTTCACATCTTTGAAACGACCGGTCATTTTCTTGTACGTCGCCTCGGCTTGCTGTGAAAAAAATTTCGCAAATAAATTACGAATATTTTTTTAGTTATAAAACAATAGAAGGATAAATGTACGAAATTACTTATCGTACAAAGTAAAACATAGAACACAATGATGGCACAGACTGGTATCACAAACAAAAATACAATATGGGTTAACCAAACACCACAGAAACCCACCTCGTGTTTTCCAGTGTTGACAAAAATAGCCGCCATCTGCCGATAGATCTTGAGAGGATCGTTATGCTGAATGGCATTCTGCAAAACGTCTTCCAGGGAATCTTTGGTGCCGTGGAGATTCTCCAGATTTAACAACGCGATCCATATGTTGAATTTCTCTGTCTCATCACTGCAACCATGCTGTCATTGCAATGGAGCAAATTTCCTTTCAGTCATGCGTTTAATTTCGATGAAACAACTTCGTTATTGAAAATTTTGAGAGAAAGTATTTAAACGCTTCGCAGACAAATCGTCCAAATTCCAAAGCAGTTTGTTTTATTATTAATGTAACCGTACGTAAAACAGAAATAAAATTGCTCACAATCCATTCTCTTTAAAATCACACTACTTAAAATTTGTATTAATGTGAAGAAAGATTAATCAAAACCTTCCACATAAACTTTACTGAGAACTGAAGTAGGTAAATAATAAAGAAATCATAATAAATCAAAAACAGAATAAATCACATAATAAATCAAAAAGTGTGCTCTCCTTTACCGGAACGATACGGCTTTTAGTGCGCGCTGTCCCACAGCCTTGGCCTCAGGAATTTGCCGTTTCTCCAGGTAAAACGCCATAAACCGAATCCAGGCCATGGAATCATTAGGCGTAGTTAATACAAGTTTCTCAAAATCATCAACTGTTTCCAAGGGATTCCCGTTAACGTCCCTGATGCGTTCATTCTATGGTCAAAAAAAGTTAAGGATCGCATAGCACCGCACCGCATACCCAGCGCTTAACACTAACATCGTAGGTCTTCCGCTCTTCCGTTCTACTCAGCTTTCTTCGTTTTCTTGATGATTCATCCTAAAAAAACACAACTGATCAGTGAGTCATCTTCCAAATGCCAACAGCCTTGGAGTTTTCTACGAAGTACGCAATGCATTTGCTATTTGATCGATACTCCAGATATTTGAACGGTATGTGCTATTTTTTCCTTGGCAAAAAAAATTATGGACTCAAGCCAAACACAAAACAAATCTAATTAATCTGACAAAATAACTAATCTCTAATCAAATCAATAAAAAGTTGTTCCATTGTCTAGGGTACGAGATATTTGTGTTTAAAACGTTAAGAAAGCAGCCTGACGAAAAAGGAACTATTTAAGCCCCATATGACAAAATTACTTTGTAGTCAAGAGAAACGTAGATGAGTGGCTGAGAGCAGTCCGTACCCATAGTACAGACTCAGCATACGGAAGAAATACAGCATAGAAGCACTTCAACTTATAAGAACATGCAAGTAGATTAAATTTTTTTATTGGTGAACCAATGGTGGTCAATGCTAGGGGCACGCCCAATTCACTAACCTCGCTGCCAGTATTAAAGCCAAAATCCACACCACTGTCGACTTCTGCGGTGTTCTCTTCATCCCAAGAAAACGCTGGCAAGGACGTTGGCGCCAATAATGAAGTAACATTCGTGCTCGGCACAACTTGCTGCTTCTGTAGAAACGGCAAAGAAGTTTCTAAAAATATGTAGCTGACTACGACATAACTTTTAATACAACTGGCTACAATGACGAATATCCTGAAACTGAAATAATAAAATAATCGACCAAACATTACTGAATTAAATCAACCGACTCTTATCCTACTACATCAATAAAGAACGTTCAAATTCCGACGTTAAAACTAAGATTCAACGTTTAAATTGCGATAATTTTTACGTAATGTAAATTTGCACCGGCGCAGCCTGCACATTTCTACGTGTAATAAGTTGTCGAATAAAGATACAAATTAAGAATGTTAACTTGATTAATTATATCGAATACCACCCGTCTGGCCCAGTAAACCGGTATCTACCTTTGTTTTCCTGGTATTCTTCAGTTCCACGATGCTCCTATCCGTCACAGTCAATCCCACAAATTCCGCATCCGGTTCCACCTTGATCTCCACACCACTTCCGGTCTTCTCCTCTTTCACAATCTGTCGCAGCTCTTCCACGTCTTTAGCGGCCAGCACCGTGTGCCGGATGGAGAAGTCATACACCGGTGGTTTCGGAATCACTTTCTTAGTTAATATTCGCTTTCCCTTGGCCATCCGCACCGGCAGCATCTTCATCCCGATAACCCGGGCTATGACAATCTGATTGACGTGGTAAAATTCCAGTTTGGCTTTCTTATTATTAGCTTGATCACAGAGTTCCGTCTGCCGGATATATCCCACCATTTTGGCGGTGGTGCGGATTTTTAGCCGGGTCTTTTCCACGGCGATTATTTTAGCGGAAACTATGTCGCCGTAGGAATGCTTTCCCAAATTGACTGGTGGTTTCTCGTCCGCTGAAGGCTTAGCAGCGCTTTTACTATTCGGCTGCAGCAACAGAAATAATAAATGGAATTCCTGGCAACTTTTATTACAATACTATTCGTATTAAAACTTCTGTTTTATTTCTGAATAAACAGGTGCGACATACACGAAGAAACATGCTCTTCTGCTGTAAAATAATGAAAATAAAGGTAAAATTACTGCTGTAATTCATTCAAACAAAACAGCAAAATAGGTATGTGGAAAATTTGTAGAACAATGGCCGTCGATCAACGGGTTGGACTTCCAACAAGACGTGCCAAATATAGCAAAATTGATGCACTACGTAGTTTTAAAGAAACGAAAATTCCCTCTTTACAACACAAACTGATGACTTATTTTCATTAGCCATATTAACTAACAAAACAATCTCGTATAAAAAACGGGAGTTCCGCGATCGAAACCTCCATTATTCCACACACAAAAAAACAGTGCGTCGATCCATACACATAATTAATTTGCGAAAACACAACAAAATCGGCCTGATCAGCAATTTCAAACATTTCTTTACCAGAAATGTCGAAATATTAATTTTCAGTTAAAATCCGTACCTTCTCGGCCTTACTGGCGCCGCTGGCATCATCGCCAATTTTCTTCACCATTCGAAACAGCACCCTTCTCTTTTCCTCATCAATCTGCTCCGTTTTCACAAGCACACTGTCGCCCAGATGCAGCTCCATCGCCGAATCAGTCATTAAGCGTTTCGGCAGCAATCCGCCTACTCCATTGGCCACCTCCACAAACACCCCGTAGTTCTTGATGTTGTTCACCGTGGCCACGGTCTCACGTCCCAAATGGAAGTCCTCAAAGGCCGTCGGTACATCGTGATGCTCGGCGGCTTCGATGTACGAGGGTTTGATGGAGAAGGTCAGGGGAACCAGTTTGATCACAACAGCTGTTTTGATCAACTGGTTCACTTGAAAAGTGGACAGCGATGGTGGAGCGGAAGACGGCGTGTCGCTCAGATGAACCAGTGGAATAAATCCATTGGCTTCGGACGTGATCAAACGAACTTCTAATCCGGTTGGCGTGATTTTATTCACGCGACACTGGACGATGGAAGCCAAGCCAGAGGACTCCTGGAAAAAAAATCAATTTACAAAAAATGTAACATCCGTAATACAATACAACATATTTATTAGATTCTTCTTTCACTGTTTCGTCGCCAGGTCGCACAAGCAGCGCGGAACAGAAATCCGTCACATTTCTATTTGGCAGCCGTTTCTATTATGAAAACAGTGTGAGCTTTGAAGTAATCAAATGCCGATTCCAATAAATCAAATATTTAAAGCGCAAGATTTTCTTCCCAAATACTGGTAAGTTCTAAATTTGTGCTGACGATACCACATAGAAACTACTAGTACAGTTGGAACATAAGACGTCCATATTGTACTACAGATTTCATCTTGATCAACGGTCATGACTGTAGTGAACTGGCGAATCAGAAATCGTTACTGAACACTTTGACGGCTACATCCGTGTCCCGTGATACAATTTGGTCAAGCTAATCATTTCAAATTTCTCTAATGATAACACGAATAATATTGTTTTTTTCGCTTGTTGATAAAATGAATTACTGACGACAAATTACCTCCACTACTGGCAAACCGCTTTCTACCTCGTATATTGAATCAGCCTACAATTCCACTTACCAACCGAGCTGAACTCACCTGCATTTTAGCCTGCGCGTCCGCTTTAATCAGTCTCAGCGACAACTGCAGATTGCTGGTCTTTTTATCACAACGTAGCACTTTACACCGCACCGTCTGTCCTTCATAGTACAGATTCTCCAGACTGATCCCCTCCACAAACTCCGTGGCCGGCACCCAGCCGTGCACCCGCTGGAAGAAGCGGATCAACATCCCGCTATCCCGGATCTTCCCAATGACTCCCGTGAACACCTTCCCCGCATCGGCGTCCTCGTACGACTGCAGCACGGGCTCCTTGGAGTCCAGAAGACTTTTCTTGTGCGTCAACACTAAACTGCGCCGTTCCGGATCCACATCCATCACCCGACAAGTCAGCTGCATGTTATCGCGGAATTTCTTCTCCCACTGCTTCAATGGGACCTCGGTTAAATGAGCAGCCGGAACAAATCCTAGAAGAATATCAAAAATCCAATCAACAGAGCAAACGGCATATTTATTGCTTTCTTATCTGTGTCCATTTTTGATAAACAGTTTCAAATTTCAATGATGTAACGAAAGATAAATTCTGACTTTGGTATAATTTAAATAACTAACAAAGCTTCCGTATTACGTACATGCGCAGACACCAGTTTCGATTATTTTCTGTAGCAATAAACCGTTTACTTGTGCGCCCGTATAGTCAATGTATTACAAGTGCCCAGTAAACTGAATAAAGTATGTATTGCATGCAACACTTGAAATACGACATACGAATTTTAAAAAAAACGAAAACACTACAATTCGTAACACACTGATGACCGCGCCGAAATATCTTCGCGGGAAGTTTATTTCATGTGACGCCATCGTTCTACGACATACACGTTATTTTCACAAGTTCAGAACCACTTAACAGAAAAGTGAACAATGAGTACGCTTCAATCTAATCTGACACCTACTGGGTAAACTTTCTAAAAATCAGCGCGCTGCAGACTGTTTTAATCTACAAAAATTTATTAACCTGTTCTATCACTCACCCTGTATGCGCTCGCCAATCACCACCACAACCCCACCCGGCACCAATCCGCGCACTTTACACTCCAGCACTTGTCCCACTTTGACGTCATGATACGATAAGAGCGGTTGGCTGATCAGGGAATGCTTCAAACTGACCAGAACAATCTCATCCAGATCGTTGAAGCCCACCACCACGCATGGATGCTGCGTACCGGCTTTGAAGCGCATCTTGACGCTGTCGGTGGGCGGAATGCCGAGATTCTTGCGCGACGCGAACGCCACGCGGGTCTCGTTGAGAGTGAAGTACACGCCCACATTTTCCACAGCAGCTAGCACAGTGGCTTCCTGTATAACCACCCCTTCGTACAGGTCTCCGTGGGAGATTTGATTCCATGTCTGGGCGTTCCACAACGATGTTTTCAGCGAGAAAGCGGTCTGTTTGGTCACTGGATTGCTGTAGAGAACGCGGGCGGCCATTTTTTCCTTTTCATTGTGGTTTTCCAGGGAATCGATGGGACCGATCAAATGGAAACGGGAAACGAAGCCCTAAATAAAATAAGACCCAACTGTATTGTCGGCTATAAAAAAGCTATACTACTATTAAACTAAGAAAACATCACCCACGCACATTTCTCGATACCAGTAGGACAACACTGAGACAAACCTCGAATGTACTCGTACAAGGCCACTTTTCTACACTCCACCACGATACAAACTGGCATTAATCCAGCATGATAGCAAAAATTAACAGATATGCGAGAATCGAGATTAACAAAACAAATCGCCTACATTTACTGACGCCATGACGTGCAAATTAAAATTAATAAAAACTTCACCAAACGGTTATAAAAGCAGTCCTAATGGCTAGAACAATGAAGGCATACATTCAAACAGAAGATGTTTTCCAGTAGGAAATTCATTTGCCGTTTTTTTCACAAAACATTATCACTGGAAAGTCTGAATGCGTAAAAAGAGGCGTAAAATGAAAATATATCCAGTACATTTAACCTATCACTGAAATTTGGCCGGCGCGTGCCACGATTAACGCTGACAAAGATATGCTCATATTAAAATTCTTCACTACATATTCCACGCTGTAAACGAGTATCACAAAGTGTTTTGTAATACGTAATTCTTTCATGAATATATCCTGTAGGCTGTAGCCAGCGAAAGAATTAAATAGCTCGACAACCGAACAGCTCACCTGAACCGATCCACACGCCACCCGCAAGCCCGTCTCCATAACTTTCTCCACGACCACATCCACAATGGCCCCCGGCAGCAGATTCGCCGGGCTGATATTCTTCCCGGCAAACTCCACCGCCGTCACATTGCGATTCAGCTGCAGCGCCCGCACCGTGTTGTTTTTATTGCTTAACCCGCCCGCTTCCACGCAGCACATCACCACCTGCCCGGCCTCCATCACCGGAGCATTCACCTCATCCTCCACAACCCCCTTCGCACGGGGTAAAAAGGCGCGGATGGACTGCGCCTCCAGTCCCACATCCATCGCGTAACCGTGCTCCTCCACGCTGGCGATGGCGGCGGGGATGACGGTGCCGTTGAAGAGGTGCTGGCTCATTTCGGC
Organism: Paramacrobiotus metropolitanus; assembly: GCF_019649055.1. Lineage (NCBI taxonomy): Eukaryota > Metazoa > Tardigrada > Eutardigrada > Parachela > Macrobiotidae > Paramacrobiotus > Paramacrobiotus metropolitanus. The sequence continues at coordinate 421,054 of NW_026570241.1, read as the reverse complement.
CAGGATGTCACGCGGGTTCAGCGTCAGATGGACGGTGATGCGCTCGTGGTTGTGGGCGGATTTTGTGGGGTCTTTGGCGATGGATTTGATCTTGCAGATCATCATGCGACCGGGCGGAAAAAAGCCCAACAGTTTCTGAATCTGGAATAATTTCCATAGAAGTGAACCGACACAGCCTTGGCAGCAACATTTTAAATTTGCAATTTCAGAGATTCCAAAAAATTTCCGAAAGTGATACGATACTGTTGACATTTGCACGCACAAAAAATACAAACTGATATTAGTTATATATTCATGTAAGTTAATAAATTATGTAACGCATGCGTCTTGCAAAGTTTCAGGATTCTCACTCAATAAGATGTCACTTATCTACGATCCACCATGCTGTCTGGCAAAATCATCATTAATCATGAGTAGCAAATCACTGAATACCTAATTGTTTTCAACTGGTTGTTAACGTTTGCTTCAAACACTTTACAAAATTACCGAAAAAAATTTCCTACGAAAAAAATTCCTACTTAAACCACTACCAACAAAACGCTGATATGGAACGCAAACTTTTAGAAACTGACAAAATGTAGAACCAGTCATGGTGCCTCTAACAATCCGCTAACTGAGATTAACACTGACTCAATGAATATTCAAAAATGCGGAAAAAAGCCGCATCAGAAGAACATAAAATAAAGATGAATTTTTCCAACTTACTTCGCCGTCTTCCGATTTGGTTCCATGTTCCAGGCTTCGCAAACGCTGCGAAAACGCATCGGAAATGTCAAACGGATTAACAAATCCACGAAGGCCTCCCGGGAGTGTCAGCAGCAATTCCGAGCCCAGGAATTCTTTTATCCGTCCCAGCAGCACCATGCCCGGCACCAAAGTCTTCAAGCAAAATAAAAACAAAAAATAGTACCAGAATTAATTTATCAATATTTAAAAAAAATTTACAAATGATCTCTTACCCGAACACTCGAAAACAAATATAAATACAAATTTTATTTAGAACAGTTTTTTTTTTAAGTTACAGTGCTCAGTAATTTACCGTGTAGGACAGGTGCTCAATGATTTTCTCTTCATCGCGAACCAGCTGTTCGGGTTTAGGCCTGTTTTTCTTCTGTTCTTTCACGGCCGCTTTACGCCGTTCTCGCGACAACTTCTGCTTTTTCAATTTCGTGAAAATGTTGGATTCGCGGTCAACTACTCGCTCAGTATGGGAAACATCCGCTCCTGCGTCCCCAGCTTCGCCAGTCTCGGAGAATTTCTTGTGAATGCGTCGCGGACCCGCGCTGGTTCCCTGCGATCCTTTTCGCTTTCCGCTGGCATTCCCGTCCGCAGACTCGCCGCCACCACGCGGAAAACACTTTTCCGCCATTATATTCCAATATCAATCAACCAAGCGATGAGATCGTTAACAACGATAATAAAAATAAATTAGTCCGGCAATCTGTGTAAACTTACAAAGTCGAAGAAGCAACTAATAAGAAGCAAACTGCAATTAGCAAGTCGCAATCATCGCGCACCGACTTCAGAGGAAAACCGTAGATGTTTCCAGACACGCCATAAAGAAAAGAAGCTGGTCTCTTTAATTAAAAATTCACATTTCCGGAAACCGGAAGCAAATTCAGCATCAAAAGCGAGAAAAGTGAAACGGTCATCAAAAGTTCTGGAAAATGTTAAAAGTATTTTGAATTTTTGACTTTGCGCAATCTGCGACTGCGGCAATCTAGCGAACAACCATCTGGCTTAGGTATCCAATTCCAAACCGCTGCGCTGGAAACCCAGAAGTGAGAACATCAGCGGTTCACTTCCAATTCCACTTACAACTGGCGCTGGAGTTCCGGTTGTTTAGTGCACCGTTCGCCGTGCGGTAGTGATGTGGAACACGTCTGATCCATATCGCGCGTTTCTTTTTATCGCCTTCTCCAATCGGTTCCCACAATCACCAGTCTAAAATTTATTGCGACAGTTCACACTTCATATTTGCAGTTTTTAGCATCACGCGCAATGCGATATTAAGACTTTCATGAGTGGCACATTTTCATTATTCACTCTACTTTTCAGCACTGGATTCTTAAACTGATTTCTGATATATTTTGTGTTGAATGTGGAATTGGCGGCGGATCGGTGTGGTGGGCGCCGTGATCACTGGCTCCTCCGGATTATTCTCGCCTCCCTGGAAGCGCACGGTGCATGCGGACGCCGCATCCGTGCCCACTGATCCCTCCCAGCCGCACGGCGTCAGTCGGGAACGTCCGCAGACGCCCGTGTTCGATACGGATGGATCGGAAATCCGCGACATCAACGAGGACAACATTCCGCGGTCGGAGGAGCTCCAGCTGCGCAATGTCCAGGCCTTCTTCCGGCATGGAGCGCGTACCCCGTTGAGAATTCTGAAATTCCTGGATCAGGTGAATGCCGTTGAAACTTGTTCAATTTATTACCAACAAATTGTTCGTGGTTTGTGCATTATATTACTTTAAGATCTATTACTGGGTTACTAAAATTCTAGAAATATTAATTGATTTTTTATATACTCTGCTTTGACAACAGCTTTTACGTTTGTAAAACAACTCTCCATGAACTGATAAATCAAAAAAATCAAAATAATTCGAACTTAAATTGATTATGCTTATTTCGTGCCAGCAGACTGAGGAAATATGCGATCGCAACAAAAATCTGAAAAATATTTCGTTAGATTGTAGCGTAGTGGCTCGGTATATGGTTGAAGGTAGCACGAATGTTAATGTTTGGCCACATGCACTATGAATGTCTGTGCACATACACTCTGGCATTTCCTATTGATAGATTAAAATCAATTAATTTTTGGCAGATTTTAAAATGCTTTAATCTAATGTCTTTAATCTGTAGCCTGAATGGCCGAAGGAAAAGATGTTAGCCGATCCTCTATTTCCGGCGGTAACGTACACTGTACTGGATCTACACGGGCAGCAGGTTCCGGTTGGACCTTACGAAACCATGTATCAAAAAATACTGTTTAAGGTAAAATGTAAATATTTTTAGTTGATACTTTACATTGTACAGAGTACATATACAGTGTGCATTAAATCAATGTCTGTATTGCCGTAAGATAACTTTTTGATGTGCTCGCCAAATACGGTGTTTCATATACTTTTTCCAGTTACGGTGCTGGTACAAGTAATATGGTTCTGGTAATGTTTAATAGTCACAATTTATACCAGATTTTTTCTCCCGCAGTTCCGAAATATGGAAATAGTGAAGAAATGATCTTTAAGCAGTGTTAATTTCTGACCAGATATTGTTTTTTTTGTGGCAGGGCGGTTCTCCAGCCGGACAGCTGACTAAAACAGGTCCGAAAATTTAAAATGCCAAAAAATCGTTCTAACTAAATCAGCATCATATTGTAAGTTTTTATTGGTTGCTGTTTATAGGAAAGCTGCAAATGTACGAACTGGGTCAGCGATACCGGAAGCAGTACATCGAAGATCGCCGGCTGGTGCGACCGATATTTGACGCCACTCAAGTATAGTAGGCCTTTAACTGAATGTGTCTGTTACTTAAGAAAATTGAAAATACACTGCCTAGAAATTTTACTGAGCAATAGCTAAGTGAAACAAACAAGAAGCAAGTGCTATCACACTATTTTGTGACTACAGTGTAGAAAATTAGTGCAGAATACACTTATCGAGTAAAAATAATGTAAATGTACACGTGTAGGTATAGTAAATGCTACGGCAAAGTTATGTTCCGTACGAGTATAAGTAGTTTCGTAGGATAATGGCAGCATTGAGCCGAAGTTTAATGCCGTCCATGGCTCATTTGTGCATTTGGTTTAAACATGGATTAATCGATAATACTACTGAGCGTAAAATATTTTTGAATTTTTCTTCCTGTGGGCAGTTCTATGTTCCTTATTAAACGTACAAAGTTAGTTTTGAATAGGTATGATTAGGCTTCGGTATTCGGTACGTATTTACGGCTTTGTACAAGTTTCTAACACTAATGCAACATGCTTGTTCACGTTTATTCTTACATGCCGGAATTTTGTATGGAATTGTTTGTTCGATCTAGTATTCGTTCTACAAACATGACGAGAACGATTGAATCCTGTCGCTGGGTGTTAAGCGGAATGTTCGGCAACAACATTCGCCGCGGCGGTAAGTTATTCGTTTGGATAATAATTCATGTGCGAATCCATTTCGACAGCATCAACGATAATTCAGAAGGATGCATGTTCCTTATTATTGCAGACGCGATTATAATATATACCGAACCGGCTGAGCGGGAAATTCTTTATCCCAACCACACATTTTGCCTGCAGCTGAAAACGCTGAACAAGAAAGCCTTTAAAGCACTGGATGATCTTCCGGGACTGAAAAAGGATAGACTGGAAATGCAGAAACTGTTTAGTACGTACTGACGTCGTTTCGGTTATCGGTCGCAGTGTTTCCTGTGTTGATTTGATACCTGGGTAGCTCGTATCGGTCAGTGGGAGCGTTTCTTTTACAGATTATGCAGAGGAGAACAGCAAGAAAAATTTAAATTTTGTGGATTTACGAGATGAACTAATTGCGAGAGAGGTATGGAAGTATGGAGCAATGTGCTGTACATACCCTGCATATGCCGCTTTATTGATCTCCTGATTTTCTTATAGTTACTGTATGAATTTTTTACTAATTACAGTGCATCTACAAAGCCGGTAGTGAAGATTTTTAATATATTCATTGATATTAATTGAATTGCTAACTATTTGTTGCAAGTTGAATTATTGTTAGTAAAAGTTACTAAACTATTATTAGCTAATAAACTGGTGACCAATTTCTGTCCTTGATTTGTTCTGAATTTTATTAGCTAGACGTTCCACGATAAACAACGGCATTGTGTATGTTGTTGAATGTCAATAATTTTTGTAGTATATGGGCAGCTGTGGGTTGCTCGCAAGGATATACGAGTACTATGCTTCAAATGTTCTTAGTGCGACTTTAATAAAATACTGCACCCGCCAAATCAAAATTGATGTATTAGAATTAATATGAATATCAGACTTAATGTTTTCCTAAATAGTATTACGAGGATTTTGAATTTTTGATACACGCTTACCTGGTAAGCAGATTTTAAAATATTTTTTTACAGTATAATGACTGATGTAGGCAGCGTTCCACAACATCCACTGACTGTAAACTTGCTTCTTATCCCATTATCGTTAAACATTTTACGAAGTACACTACGTCAAAATACCCGTAATATTTTATGAAACTTTTAGGAATTCCGGTTTATATCTTCCGTATTTAACCTTATTTGAGCATGCTAGCATGGTGCTGTATAATTAATTTTGAAGGCGCATGGTCTGAAGTTGCCCGACATCATCGCCAGCCGCATGGCACAAATTGAATCCTACGCCGTCAAGATGCTAACCTTCATGGTATCGGATGCCACAGCCAAAATCCGACCCAATATCATGCGTCTGTTCTGCGGGCCGGTGCTGCACCTGATCCGCGACAATATCGACTACTCCCTGGAACAAGAGGACTACTTCCGGCTGCAACTCTACGCCTGTCATGATTCCATGCTAATGGCTCTCCTAGTGGCACTGGACATCTTCGACGATAAATGGCCGCCGTTCGGCGCGGATCTGGTGTTCGAGACATACGAGGATAAGAACGGGGACGCCTGGGTGCGCGTGGTGTATCAGGGAGCGGCGCAGCGCCTGCCGGGGAACGGCGGTGCGGAGTTGATTGCGCTGGACCGGTTTAAGCGGTTGATTGGCCGGTACACCATAACCATGGAGGTATGATGCACCATTGCCGAAAATTTGTCGCAATACCTGGTTAATTTTATGTGTTTTGTCAATGGAAAAAGAAAATAAATATTGCTAAAATATGTAATTCGTTTCCTTGCGTAAATAAAATAATTTGTTTTATTTCTCAGGTCTAGTAGAAAACTTCGTTAACGGACATTTATCTAAACTTGCTAGCATTTTTCCTCAATTAATTCTGAAATGTAAGTATTAGTTACCATCTGCATAGCTTACGCACTTTTTGAATAAAAGTGGTAGAACAGCGGCACGTGATTTCGTTATCAGCTTTACAAAGCTAACACAACAGAGACAATAAACTATGGGTATAACGGCGGAATATTAGCAAATATTTTTGATTTTACAATTGTCGTTTCGAAATAACCGCAATTTGAGTTTGTTGTCGCTGTCGTAGGAATATCGGGAAACTTGTCAGGATGTGGCCCGGACGGATGTGGCGCGAGCTGTGGGCGGAAGTAAATAGTTGAGTTGCGTTAATCGTGCTTGCTCGATAATGCTGCCAAGAAATGCTGATGTATTTCGCTTTTTAATACGATTTTATTTTCGCCATGGATTTTAATTTACCATGGTGTTGAATCGTTTTTTGGTGAGAAAGCATGGCTTATACCGGTACAAACTTTTTATTTGTCAGAAGTGATGTTAACGTTTGTTGTAGGAAACGTGAAAACGTGTATCCCGATATTTACACTGCAGTAAGTTCGTAGAACAACGGCAGATATGTTAAGGGCAAAGTCGGATATTTCGATAATTTGTAATGTTTTTGTCGAGAACCAGGCTTTAACACAGATTATTAAATTTTACTTCCTATAAATCATTTTTAGCAGTTTATTTGTAGCAGAAATCACCTGTTTTTATTATTCCCCAGATTTCTTAGGAGTTATGGCTCATATAATATTAATTGTTTGATCGTGGTGTTTAGTCGCTCGTGTGGTTGCTGTTCTGATTTTCTGACAATATTTCGCATAATAGCCGGAATATAGCACGGAAATGCTGACGATAAACATGCATGTTTATCGTCAGCATTTCCGTGCTATAGATTCGAGCCGACCAAATCAATCCAAGGTGTACACCTTGGATTGATTTGGTCGGCTCGAATCTGTTCTCAACAATTCACCGACAAGGAAAGTTCCTAACACGCATAGTGGCACGCAACTGTACTCGTAGGCTGGGAGATGCCGTCCATTGTGCGCCTTAAATTTCAAAAGATAATTTTAGATACGATACACCGGAAATGGTCCACTTAAGCCGGTAATTAGGCAATTATTTTTACACGCGTAACGGTTAAGAAACGACTCATTCGCATCAGATATGAGTAAGACATATTAACTATTAAGCCGATTATGGATTTTTTTTAATGAGCTGGCCAGGCGTATCAGAGAGCAGACTGGTGGAATCCGCGCAATGCATTTTCTGTTACAACGTTTTAGTGTAGAAATTCAGCGCGGTAATGCTGCTTGAGTAAGGAACGGTCGAGAAGCAGCATCAGCTAGATGGTTTGTTTTGATCTGCTACTTACCTAGTGTTTCGTTTTGAGTCGGTTTTCCTTGTGTTTGATAAGGAAATTATTTAATATCTTCAGTATTCTAACCTAGTAAAAGTCAAATATCTATATTCTTAAACCGCATTCTTGATTGATTAAAGGGGCCATGCGTGTTACCATATATACCGTATACAGCAAATTTAATATACAGATACACAAAGAACCTGTAATCAACTCTTGCACAATTTGTTAGTATTTGGCCGTATAAATTTCTTAGGAAATTTCGCTGTGTTTAACATCTTTTTCATAGGTGGACATGCTACCTTAAGCAAACGGAAACGCAAAGTAGATTATTAAATTAATCTACTTTAGTTATTGTTATTTCTGTAGCAGTTTTTAGGGAGAAGTACAGTACTGTACTCGTATTATGTTGTAAATTGTAACCTAAGAGTACGTATACAAGTATTGATGCAATATTATACCATGCTGTATTACGTATTACTGTATTACGTATACCGCGCTGTTCCTATTTATAGGCGTGTTGGTATTCCTAAACACTGTTCTTCAAACATATCTGACAACGAAAGATTTGTGTGAATATTTTAAAATTCGCCGAAAATATAATCGTTTCAGGCGAAGAAAACCATTAACCATGCATCCATTAATCTTGACGTAGATTTATTCAGCCCACATTTTGAGGGTTATGGCAAAATACAGATATTACGAATGACGTAGCGCAATTTATTTAATATTATATGAAGAATATGTGCGATACGGATACTGTGACTACTGCCTGATGTTACATTTTAATACTCGATCTTTCGATCCAAAAGTCTTAAAAATAATTTAATGTGGCAAAACTACAAAGAATCGCATCCAGCACCCTCTATAATTTCAGATCTCATAAGCGCTGTTGACCTTTAACACACCGGTGCATCACGAGATTGAATTCACCGACATTACTCTTTAACCGCATTAATTACAGACCGCTAAGTTGTATTGCGTCGGCAGTGCTTCCGCGCCGGTCCCTGCATTACCTGCATCCCAAATTAGCCTGCGTCGGGAATACCACATTTCATCTACCTTTGCACAAAAACGATACTTTTCAGCATCCGTATTGACAAAAGCTGTCTTGCCTGACAACACACCGACCGTTCCACGAATTCCCAACCCGCATCGTGTCCTAATTAGACGACGGTATCCCGCACTAATGACCGGTAAATAACCATACCCGCAGAACCAACGCATTTCCGGCCCTGGATGATGCGCAGTCACTTAGTCCCGCAAACGATCCTCCTCTCCTATTAATGTTCGACATAAAGCCCTATAAGAGCCGGCACGCACAACAAAGCCACTTGTCATTTGCAATTCACACAGCTATTACAGCTCTCGGCTTACGTTACCTGCATCTATATACTCAGAACAACTAACCACCAAAGTGTGACCTTTCCGTGGAAAAGGTCACCGGATCACGGCGGCTGCAAGATCCGGCCGCAGACGGCACGAGCGGGGTGCACAAGTTGCGAGACAAGATGGCGACATGGCACAGTGTGATGGCCATTGTGGCGTACGCGGTGTGCGGAGTGTACAGTCTCGAGCAGAAGGATATGGCGGTGGCGGCGGCCGAGGGCATCCCGGTGCACGAGGTGCCCAGTGTTATCCTGCTGGCGCCGGATCAATTGTCGGTGTTGAAGGTGCTGGGTGATCGGTTGAAAATGGTGAGTTGTAATGCTTTGGTGAAAAATTAATATTAATCATTTACCGTAACATATGCGTGGTAGTATTGAGTCACTGACGTTAAGTTTGGTCACGTGCATGCCGGTATGTACTGCGCGTTTAAAAATACACGTGCATATGAATTAAAGCGTGCTAGCCGTTTTGCTTTGTAGACATATTATCCGCGGTTTTTATTATGGTATTATTTGGTTTTAAGAACTAATGCCTGGAAGTGTTTTCCGAATAGTACAAATTTTATAAAGCACAATTATGTTTACCTCACAGTTTTCAATGACGATTATTTATGCGTAGGTAGTTTTGTTAATTTCATGAGCGACTTAGATTTAATTATAGGTATGGCCTTTGCCTGCAGTACGATTATAATAATTATGGCCTGCCACTGGATACTGTATTTTGTTGGGCCTGTAATATTCATTTAGGACATTTGTTAGTGTTTGGATAATTCGCTTAATTGTGAAACGAGTATGTGTGCATGTACGGGTGCCGCAGAATAATTTTTCGTATTAAAACCGAATCGTTTTCGATACTGTGTCTTGTATCTGTATTGCCTGGTCCCATTCTAATGGCTTGTTTCAGTTTGTCGTGCTGCCAAATATTCGTAAAAATAAGTCGCGTGGTTAATTTAATAATACGCCGGTTTTTTTTAGCACCACGTCGACACCGACCAATTCCTAATGGCCAATCACGACCCTGATGGCGAGGTGCTGGATGTCGATATGCCGGGAGTGATTGCTCAGAAGAAAGACAAAACCCCCGGCAAGCCGTTCAACGCCAACACGGACCCGGACGGCCGTTATAGTGCCATCGGCAACTGGGAGCACTTCCTTCCACCACTGAAGCGCCGCGCCGGAGGGAAACTGTGCTACATCAATCCCATCGCTTGCTTCGGCCGTCGCCAACGGGAGGCGGCTAATTAATGTGACGACCGGCATGCAACATGCTTTGAAACTGAGACAACTACGACAGAAGTATTTGTAGCCGTTCCTTTTTTACCGCGGGACTAAAAATTATTTATTTTGATTGTTTTCCTTAGGACGTTGGGCATAATTATCTTTATACCGGGCAATAAATATCCCCAAAAGCAGTTTTCACGCAAATCTTACACGGCCTATGATGCCTATCATCATTAAAAACAACAGAATAACGAATACAATAATCAGGACTTGCGACGAGCCAAACATCATGAATGGGAAAATCGTTCAAAGTAATATTAATATTTTACGAATTATTACCAAAGTGCAATATTAACCCCAGCTGGCCATTATCAGAGATATGACTATTACACAAACACGGCTCTAACATTCTTTGTCTTAATTGTTGTACGCGCTATCCACTATACGCGCGCTATCGCCCTCCACATTATCCATGTACTGGTACCATATTCATATCCTCATTGGTACCGCGTGTTGTACTCATAATATCTACGTCTGTTTGCCTACTTCCAGTAGAATTTTATTCTTCCATTGCAAAATAGCATTTGCTTCGCGTCTAGACTAATGGTTCTCTAATTAAATTCATAGCCGCGTAAGACAATTGTTACCGGCTTTTCGCGAAAATTTTCTGTGAATCGATGCGAAAATAAGAGCCAAGCGGTAGATCGTTCTGTGAAAAGCTAGACGGGTACCCAAAGCAGCTTGTATTTAATTACTGTACTTCAGCACAGTCTTCTAGACAAAGCCATTCAAATATTACAGTGATATATTGAATTTGAACAAAGTACTTCAACAAAAGTTTTCATGACCAAATCTGTCAAATATGGCAGTTACACTTTACTCGTAAAATATCGGCTAACAAATATTCGTAAAATATCGGCTAACAAATGTACGAGGCAAGCGACAACTCTTTCCCATCGCTTTAGAAAATCACCTCACTTTCCCTGCTGCATTTTTCCCGTATGCAGGCGCTCACGTGATACTTGATTTCAGCCGTTTCACGTCTAAACCGGTTTGCAGCTACAGTTGATTGCGCAACTGATAACGAGTACAGAGAAGAGCGCGGCAGGTGAGATTTTATCGCCGGCTCAGTAAGCTCTCATTACAATGGATACGACAGCATGCACTCACTGACTACGGTATTCCGTTCATGATCGGATACACAAAATTTTAAAATTCATTAGTAAGTAGTAGTGCCGTCAGTAACAAATCTGGTCAGTTTTTTCCCAAAATTTGTCTTCCGGTGAATATAAGGTTTTAGTGTTGCTGAAGTTGCAGTAAAAACGTTTGTTGCTTAATCGGTAATAGACTGATAAGCACTTTAAAGCAGTAAAAAACGATATGAATTTATGAGTTCCGGGATCACTGATGACTGCTACATTCATAAATCTCTACAGAAACCACACATAAATCTCTGCATATAGATCTCTAAAAAAATCAAAAACCTAAACTTCATAAAAACTAACCTGTACAGGAAATAAATTTACAAGGCAAGTATTCATTAATCGTTAATAAGCGCTTTCACGAACTCGAACCGAAAACTTCCAAAATTTGGCAAAAAAAATGAGATAACCCCGACTGATGCTTTCGGCCACTGATTCTCAAGAATTATTTGATTTCTTCATTCTTCTCTTCTGCACCCGTTCCTTCTCGCGGTCACGCAATGCATCCATAAAAGAAGACTCGGTGAGCACGCGTCCTCCCGCAGTGGAAAGGCGGGCATCTTTGGGAAGGCGCACTTTGGGCGGTCGAGATGCAAGCAAAGCGTTTCCGACATTTAATGCTGTTTCTGCCGCGCTTTCCGTTGGAATGTATCCAGCCGCCCTCTCTCGCATCGATTTCATATACCACTGCACATCTGCCCGAGATAACGAGTAGATCTCTTTCAAGTTTTTTTCGATATTATCAAATTGTTTTTTGAACATTTCGTCGGCAGAAGGGACAACTGTGACAGCTGGTGCTACTTCCTTTGTGTTCAGCAATTTGCAAACTTCACTCGGTTCAAAAGGAAAAATACCCGCACGCCGAAAGCCCGAAATAATATTCTTTTCTAAGTTGAACAGAGGAAGGATCTCCACGAGGTGAAGCGCGAAGCACTGCTTATCTACCTAAAATCCATAAATAACATGAGCAATACTGACAATTTTCAAATTTTGAGGCGGTTTGGGAGAATAATGTTCAGGCACAGAATTAACCATAAAAACATTCGAATGCTTGTGTGACCTACCTTCGTGGAAACTTGCATGGACACAGACCGCAAATAGTTGCGCCATCGCTTTTTAACAGGCCCAAATCCGCTAACGTCAAGGGGTTGTAAGTGGCTAGTTTGGCCAGCTGGCAAGCAGATCACCTTGATGTCCTTACAGTTCTCGGTGCAATCCATTAGAAACCGCAGGTTGTTCAGATGAGAAAAATGCCCATCGACAAAAATAACATTCTAAAAGTGTAAAATAAAATTAGTAAGCATTGCTTATCAATAGGTACATTCGAAATCACAATAACCGGATTGAGTAAAAAACTCTTAACTCATTTACGTAGCTATCCGTTTAACTCAATCTACGAAAGTAATGACAACAAAGATTACCCGCCATTATTCTGAATGCTTTACTTCACTGTTGCACTCGCCTTTTCGATTATCATGTTGGGAAAGATTTCTTTTCGGACATAGTCGGCAAAAATTTCTTCGTCCATACTTCCAGAATGGTTGTACGAGATATAGCAGCGGTCCGCAGTACCAGCTATGCGTGAATGTAAATGCTGCATACCAGCAAAAGCACAAGTGGCCGCAAATTAATCCATCCGCTCTTCCACAAAACAGCGTCGAAACAACATCTCGGTCCGAACCATCAGCATAAGAAAGAATCTCTTTCTGACCTCGCGGAGCATACACTTTTAACTTTCTCTGCCAATGTGAATCCGCTCTCATCCAAATTAAAAGTCCCTCGGATCGGAGAGATATCCAAAAGCGTGCAGTTCACTGAGCGTCGTTACCCATTCTGTGCAGTTCTCCACTGTCCACTCTCTCGCCTTTTTCCGATCTCTTGCGTGCGTTATTCGTATGGAGATTTCCGGGTGCCGGTGTAGAAAAGCCCGATGCCAGGTGTCCGTCATGCGCGCCTTCTTGTGGATAGCCTGAAAACATAAAATAAAGAAAGCGTCAATAAATATATGATTATAATGCACTTAACATTCGGCTGCACGCGCAAATATTTTCATAAGGAATCGTCCCTGAATTACGTTAACAACGCATCGGTGGGTTAAGGGGTGCCAAAAGTGACGGCCTCGTAGACTCGACATACGAAAACCCGTAACAAACAGAGGGGGAGGGGTCAAATTTTGCAGAAAACGTGCGTACATACATAGTTTATGCATAGTCTCTAATGCGTGAAAATATTTACTGAACTGAGTTGACTTTTCAGCCATTTTCAATAGATTAAAGTGACACTAGTTTTAGAATTAATACCTTTATTTATCGCTGCCACTTCCACAACTTTCTTAAATAATGGCTTGTCCAGCGGGACCCCAGCTTTTGCTAATGCCATAAGGAGATCAGCAAAATATTTTTCCTCCGAATCAGAAAACTTCCTCGACTGGTATCCAAGAATACCAGCATGCTCCCCTTTCAGCTTGTAGCGCAAAGTGGTCCTTTCAACCCCACACTGCCGCGCTGCCGTTGTTATTGGCACTCCGCTTCTGCATGCACGTATAGCTGCTTCCATGCCCCCTAATTGTTCTGGTAGGTCCGCATTCTGATCTCGAGATTCTACAGGTGGCAAACCGGGTAAATCTAAGTCGCACTCCGATGGCAAATAGTAATCATTTTCAGGATACCCGACTGATCCAGAAGGTACGCTTTCGTCACTATAGCTGCCAGTATTTTGAGCCATGAAAGGAAATAAAGGATAAACACAAAGGCAAAAGACAAAATATAAAAAATTCGCACTTATCTATCAGAAGGATAGTCAGTGAATCAATGAAAGTGACAATCAATGAGCGCATGCTAATCGTATCCATTGTAATGAGAGCTTACTGAGCCGGCGATAAAATCTCACCTGCCGCGCTCTTCTCTGTACTCGTTATCAGTTGCGCAATCAACTGTAGCTGCAAACCGGTTTAGACGTGAAACGGCTGAAATCAAGTATCACGTGAGCGCCTGCATACGAGAAAAATGCAGCAGGGAAAGTGAGGTGATTTTCTAAAGCGATGGGAAAGAGTTGTCGCTTGCCTCGTACCCTTTACATCATCGATGCTGCCAGGAAGAAGGCGTTACACAGCATTTCCACTATAGCTCATAGGTCTTAACATTTTCACAGGTCTTAAAATGTTTTCCAGCGTCTGACTTGTTACGACCTGTACATGATCTATCACCGTCCGCGCTTCTACTGCGGGAGGGCTGCGTTTCATGGCTTCGGCCTCCTGCTGCCGTTGAATTTCGTTCCGTCGTTGATCGAACAACCGGCGTAGTTTCTGAATGCGAGAGGAATCCGTGCCGGCTTCGGCCTGAGAGTCCAGATAGGACTGAAAGTCCGCCTCGACTTTCATCTGCCTCTGGAGGGCCGCGATATCCTAGCTTTCTTTCTCCTTGGCGAGGTCACGGGCAATGTTGTCACGGCTCTTATGCAGTTGTTGCGATGAAAAACTGAACCGAGGAATGGGGCCGGTCAAGTACCAATACAGCATGGTTTCCGTAGAGAACGGATTGGCCTTTAAAGCCGCTTTGTCAAAGACATCGGAAAGGTCACTGGCGAAGGTTGCATCTTTCTCAATGGATGCACTCCACACTTGATTAAGCGTTGCAAATAGCTCGATGGCCAGGATGAGTACTATGCTAAGTTTACTCATCTTGTCCCAATTAAGAATCTGCCTTAGCGGCCAATGTTTCAAATAAACCGTAAACTGGGCACGCGGTTATGTTACCGATGTTCTAAGTTAAGCAGAGATTAAGAGAAAAACACCATAGGTTTTTCATGATTATTCTGTCGCAAGCTACATATTTATAGTTGAGTTACGAGGCGGCGATTGTGCAAAGGAAGGGGATAGATATCCGCAAACTGTGAAAGATGCCACGCATCCAGCTTTGCGATTACGTATATTGTTTCATCAAAAGATTGTTGGACCAGCCGAAATTTTTAAAGTTTTGTTTGGGTTGCATCAATGGAAACGCGGTCAGCAGCAGCGTTTCCATTGATGACCGCCAGACAATATCTTTGCCTCGACACCGTTCTTAGGCGTTGTTGGATGGCTGAAATGCTCTATCGAAAATGAATGGCTAACATGCGAAAAAGCACTGTTTTTTTTTAAATTGCAAAATTTTATTAGTACAACATGCTAATAAAACACTACTCCGTCAAACATACGGCGCTAACCCAAAAGCTGCTTTTTCGTGAAACGTACAGTGTACAGTATATGAGTTGAAACAACAGATAACAAGTAACAAATACCATAACCAGCAATACATTAAGTCAAAGATCATGATTATGGGAAATACTTAAAACACAGTAATATTTTACGAATTCTTGTCAAAATTATTTCGATATCAACGCCACCAGACCGTTGTCACATAGAAATTATGGCGATTACACAAACGCTACTCTACGGCAGCGATTTTAATTTTGTCCGTTAAATGTTGTACGTGCTATCCATATCCTCGTTGTCTTGCTCTCTTGGCACCGGTGTTTGATACCGCTCTGATTTGTGAAGTTGCCGCACAAAGTATCCGGTTACACAGAGAACAATCGCGAAATTCAGCACCCCAACTACAGTAGCCGTTACAGCAGTCTCGTAATGGCTGATACGGACAGGTTCCTCTGTGTTGGAATAAAATCATTTTAAGCCAAGAATGCACACACATACAAAGTACTATGATGATATCTGTGCACTGCATAGTGTATGTTTGGTCATCGCACTGAAAGTTCATATTCCTTATTTACGAAATAACAACAACGTCGTTCTGGTTCTTTAATTAAATTTCTAGCTCGCTTAAAATTACCACGAGTTCTCCGTGAAACCAGCTGAAAACTGGTTCAAAAAAGAACTGGGCATGACATCATCCTGCCAAAAACGGGACACGGAGTTGAACACATATTTCAGAATAACGCACGTAGGTACGAATATTGCTGTTATTTTATATTACAGAATTTAATTCTGTAATATACTAGAAAAATGCACGTTAGCGTGCATTGGCAGACCGGAGCGTGACTTACCAAGCCCCGGTCACCGGCCCCGAAAAATTTGGTTTTTTGCAGGAAGACAGAGTAATTTTTTGGTATACTCAAAAAGGTATTTTCATCGGCGACGGTTAAGTGGGCGTGGCAAAATTTAATTCCAGTGCATTAATACATACAGCACTATGTACTGGGAATACCGAAATAGTGTACCGTACAATGTCAGAGGTTTGTGACCAATACGTGTGATCAAAGTCAGATCCTTCTAAAAATTACTATGGAAATTATCGAGAAGAATTATGTAGTACAGTGCTAGTTTGTATTGGAATATAAGAATGCGCCCCGCGATATACGTAGTATCATACGTCATGAGTGTTGGCGCAAATACAAAACGCGTTATCACTAATCACTAGCTTTACAAGTTTTGTTAAGTTGTTCGCGATTATTAATAGCAGTAATTTTCAGAAGAATTTTTAGAAGGATCGGACTACTGACAACACGTATCTGTTGCCACTATTACGGTGTTCCCGATACATACTGTTGCATGTATTGTGCAATGGAATCGAGTTTAGCCACGCCCTCTTAACCATGGCCGACGAAAATAATTTTTTTACGTAGTTTTTTTTAAGTAAGTAGGTTTCCACAAGATGCACGAGGTAGGGGACGCACGGACGAGGATGAGCGTACAAGTACGCGGCCCAAGGTTACTATTTTAACCATAAATTAAACGAAAACCCATGCCAGTCCTGGGTTTCGCCATCATGACCATTATGACCTACTATTTCAGCGACGGTAGCATAGGGAACAGGAGTAAAATTTTCAGAAGGAAATTTTTGTCGGGAGCCATTTATTACAGTTGATCAGACCGATGTGAATTGTTGAGAAGCAAAGAATATTACGAGTATTTATGTAGTGAAGCTGCGCTGGATCACGGCAGTCAAAAATGACGACAAAGCGGTGAGCTTCTAGATTTCGTACAGACCCCCAGCAACAGGCACCACAAGTGGCATTAGGTTAAATATCCTGAGGTCATAGCGTTATCCCGTAAAAGTCTTTTGTAACGGAAACAATTCAAGGGTTGCAGTGCCGCTGCGTATTCTGTAGCCGAGACGCCATGGGCAACGGCAGCGAACCACGATGTCGTAGACCACTGGCTGCGACTGCATCACACCGGTCAGCTGCATGATGCCGCAGTCTCACTTCCATATCCAACTTCCGTAACGCACTTCCGTAACACACTTCCGTAACAAACTTCCGTAACGAACTTCCGTAACGGATTTTCGTAACGGACAGAAATCAACCATTGCATTGGTCTTGAATATAGAGGACCTTCGCTACGCTCCGGTCGAAAATAACAGCAATATTCGTCTGAGAATTTCCAAGTAAGACCATCTGCCAACGAAGAAACATTGGCTACCACGTCTGTCGTGTTAGCAGCGGTATACAGGCGTGTTACAACCAAACATCTGTTTATGAACATAATCTTGAAAAGCTACAGGATCAAACCGCCCCCTCGCTTCCAACGCGCGGGGTGGATTGAACACGGTTCCGGCACTCTGCAGCGGTAGACTCGCTGCCAGTACGGGCATAAGTTCAGGCTGCTTCTTGGCTACCACCGTGGGCGGGTGACGCTTCATGGCTTCGGCCTCCTGCAGACGCTGAATCT
Source organism: Paramacrobiotus metropolitanus (assembly GCF_019649055.1). NCBI lineage: Eukaryota > Metazoa > Tardigrada > Eutardigrada > Parachela > Macrobiotidae > Paramacrobiotus > Paramacrobiotus metropolitanus. The sequence continues at coordinate 403,284 of NW_026570241.1, read as the reverse complement.
CGTTTCGGCGCCGATCGAACAGCCGGCGTATTTCCTGAATGCGAGGGGAGTTGGTGCCGGCCTGTAAATCCAGATAATTCTCAAAGGCCGCCTCTGTGTTTACATCTTCTACAAGCCATGCTGTCCCGATCGCTAAAACTGCTTGGGAGCTCCCTCTTGCAGCACGATATCCATATTTCTGTACTGTACGAAATTCTTTTATTATTTACGAAAAGCATACTGACCGTAAATCCACATATTCATCTTGGTGCCTTTGACATCCAGCGTGATATTCTGTAGGAGATTTTGATACCGAAGGGTCGCCAACATATCATCAGCATTGAGTGAGGTCACGTTGATGCCGATCGACACAATTACCACAGCTGCAAGATTAAAACGGCTGTCTGCTTTTAGGTCACATGTGTAAAAAATTTATAAATGTGTTTAACAAACCACGAAATCTTTTCTCTGAGAATAACGCTAATATTGTTATTCTGCAAGTAACCCTCTGATATGAAGAGACGAATGGGCTCACTCACATTTGCTTATGGGCGGTTCGGCATTTGAATGGACCGCTAACAGATTGTTCCCCATATCATACCGATTGTTAATGGCGTGAATGAAGCGCTGAATCTGCTGCAGCCACCCGTCCGTAACTATACCAAAGATAAAGCGATTATGGAAGGCTGTTTGTTTGTCATTGGTCCAGTTCGCCACAGTGGGCATCAACATCAACGAGGTATCGTAGATCTCTTGTACCAAATCGACAAAGGTAGTGCGCGCAAACCATTCCGGACAACACGTGGACAAAACGTTATACAAGCACCAAGCAAACACTCCCGTTCGATTCTGCAGCTCGAACATCAACGCGGCGGTGGCATACCGCGCCGTGTAATTGGAGCACCACGCCATAACCATAGCCAAATCGCTTGTATTGGTAATTCTGACAGTAGAATTGATGCGCGCGATGAAGCTCTCGTAATCCTTCGCATTGCTTCCAAAATCAATCAAGCTGGTTGACAGGCGCTGTTGGATGGTTGAGATATTCTGACGACTTACAGTCGCCATATTCTGGATAACCTCTGTCATGCGCCGTAAGAACCAGGCATGCGCGGTGTTGTTAATGACTTCCTGTACGGTGAGAAAGGTCACTATCCCCAGCTGCTGCGCATCCTGTCCGTAGTCGTACAGACTGGTCATCGTGGCCGCTTCGATACATTGAATTTTATTGGTAAGATCCTCCTCCAGCGCACTATGCCACTGTTCTGCAACGACTTCCATGTCGTCCACGGTGTAGGATGACAAATTCTTAATGTCCTTTTGGCTGGCGTTGTTGGCACTCCAGTCCACGACGTGCATGTAGCTGTCTAGCGGATCGTATTTGCAGTCCGTTGCCCAGTCGCTGGCGGCGGATGCCACTGTGGAATTCTCAATGTGACCACTAAGGTTGAAGTTGACGAAGAAGTTGACCATCAGCCATTCGTAACGGCCAGTTTTGTTGACGAACCCGGTTGGACCAAAGGGCAACTTCTGATTCGCTGCACAATAATGTAAGGCTGAACATCGTCACCCCAGAGCCTTGGCATGTTCTATATATAATATGGTTGATTTATTACTGTACGTATTCTCTTTAATATGCCTGAAGTTTATCTGCATGCCTGCAGTTTATCTTAAGTTTATTATTTTAAACTTGCAGGAAACGTACCGTATAATACTGAGACGAAAACCCCCAAAAGAAAGGAAAACGTTTCAAGAACGCCTCTGTGAGACATTTTATTTTGGTGGTATCGTCCACTGTTTACTCGCGAGACATTCGCAAAGCTGTTGCAGCGTTTATTTGCAGACTGATTTTCATGCCGGTAATTGAATACTGAGATTATTCCGTTATGGAGATTTAACTGACATCTAAAGTACCATGAAGTTTTTAAAGCAGTAAACTCCAGTACGCTGCTTCCTCGCATGCATACTAACTGTGAGCGAAGAGTCGTTCGGCAAATAGAGCAATCATGCAGCTCACCACATATTTCACATTGCAGTGCGTAAATTGCTTGGTGTCCTGCCACTTGGGCCACCTGACATTTGGGCCACCTGACATTTTGGCCACCTGACACTTGGGCCACCGCACATTACGGTCTCTTGTAACTCTTCTTCCCCTGTAGTTTTTATGTTTCTCAGTTTTCTTAGGTTTCTTAGGTTTTTAGCTCCATGTATTAATTGCAATTTTGATCAAATAGAAATCTGATCAGGAAGATGTTTGATAAGTAAAAGGAGGCGGAGTAAATTCAACGGCAACTGCTGACATCGTCAGTGCGTGAGTTCGATTTACTTGCAGAGTGCAGTGATCGAACCCATGCAGCCCGTGTATCCGCTTATATGCCTACAAATACTCCATAATATTAATGCACGCTCGTTTTCGAATCTTGTGTACTTACTCGTACGTTGTTATTGCTGCAAGTTGCAGAACTTTTATTATTAAGCCAATATTTAAAGAAGCTATCATTCAAATATTTTATTACGTTTTCCTGTATTTGAAAGTATTGGTGGCCCAAACGTACGGTGGCCCAAGTGTCAGGTGGCCCAAATGTCAGGTTGCCCAAGTGTCAGGTGGCACAAATGTCATGGCGCCAATTGCTTTGCCTAACCGCGTTCGATCCTCTGACACACGTAATCGCCACTGCGCCCGACCCTGTGCAAGAGTGCTTAACAGATTGCAAGGATAAGGGATTGTACATATTCTGCGGGGATTTCCTGTTTTGTCAAGCGAAATAGTCGAAAGCAGAACGGCCCACACACGATCACTTTAAGAATTAATTTACTCTAATCGCCGGCCGGTTTCTCCGGAAATGCTCAACGGAAATATAATAAAAGTGAATTATACAAAATAAGTATAGTAATTTTGTACATCGTATTAAAGCGTTGCATAGCAACAGGCGAACACCTATGATGCACAAACTTTAGCTCATATTGCACTTCATCGAAGATTAAGCTCACAGGGAACACTCTGAACTTCATCCGAGACGACGCGTCGTCACACCTAATACGCTAATCGCGTACAGCACCAAATAAACCACAGTTAGGAGAGCAAATAAACCAAAGAAGACGGATTACGATGATTACTGCGGTTATGCTTAATTTTACAGCAATTTAATATTACCGTAACACCCCCAAAGATACTTTGTAAAATTTTAAATCCACGAAATTTCGGTCTCAGCGTGTAGGAACTACAGGCTGCACAATCCCGTCCACTCTGGCTTCCTGAACTGAATTCCAGTTTTGTGTTTTGCTTCGGTGGTTAATTATAGGTGGTATCAAAATCATCATCGGGCTCTGGTTCTTTCGGAACGGGAAGTTGGTACCGCTCCGACTTGCGCAGTTGACGCACAAAGTACGCAGTAACGCCAAGAGCGGTAACAAAATTCAGTACGCCGACGATAGTGGACGCTAAGGCCGCCTCGTAATGGCTAGTATCCACGGGGTCTTCTGCATTTCAAGAAAATTTTGCTGTACGTACTTGAAAAATACTGTAATTAATGTATTTTTTACTGTCGACTAGAATAGAACATGAGAATTTAATCAGAAGTTAGGACATAGGCCACTTGCCATAGAGCCATAAAATGTGACTGGCATTGTTAAATATCAACGTGATGTTTTGCAAAAGATTCTGGTAGCGCAACGTCGTCATAAATTCGTCGGTGTTAATCCCTGATGTCACGATGGCCAGGGACACAATAACGACCGCTGTCAACGACAAACATTCATAAAAACGACAAAATTACAGAAATCTGGAAGTGTTCGTACATGTGCTCATCGGCGGCTCCGACGGTGCGTGAGTCGCCCAAAAGTCACTACCCACCGAGACCGAGTAATTATTGGCTAGCAAGTGAATAAAATCCTGTATCTGCCTCATCCATCCATCGGTAACCAAGCCCCAGATAAAGTACCGCGAAAAGTCACCCTCGGTGTCCGCTGTCCAGGCCGTAGTCCAATTCTGTTTGGCTTGTACTGCTGTCATATTGTAAATGTCCTGCAGCAGCTCGGCCACCGCCGTATTAACAAACAGATGATCACAACAAGTGCGCAGTACCCGATTGACCACCGCAGCAAAAGCGGCCGTGCGGTTATTGGGGTCAGTCAATACCGCCGCTGTTGCATAATACGCGGTGTAGTTCGCGCACACTGCCAACACATGCGTTACGTCCGTGATGTTGTTGACCGTCAGGTTGGTGCTCAGCGCCGCCAGGTCGCTGATGCCGTTGCCGGTCAGGCCTTGAATGAACTGGTCGCCAGCGCTCATGGTAACATTGCGTTCCCAGGCCATAAACCGTACACTGGCTGTTATGCGCCGTACCATCCAATCGCGTAGCGTATTCTCAATGGACGTGTTCAGCATGACTGTGACGTTGAGCACCTGCTGGGCAAAATCCTGGACAATGATCTGCATAGCGCTGTTTATACAGTCTAGCCGCTTCTGTTTGTCACTGATCAGGGCTTTCAGCCACAATCCGGCGATGAATTCCACGTCATCCGAATTGTATAGAGTTACATTCCCGAACGTCCGTTGGCTGTTGTTGTTCATGCTGATATCAACAGTTTTCAAATACGTGTCGATGTCGTCCCATTTGCAGTTTTTCGCCCAGTCCTGAACGGCTGTGGAAATCGTAGAATTCATCGCGTATCCGGTCAGGTTAAAGTTGACGATAAAGTTAACCGCTAGGCGGTTGCCGTTCGTGGCATTGATACTTCCAGTAGGACCAAAGGGCACCGTCTGTTTAGCTAAAAGATATATGATTGCGATTTTGTTAAAGGTCACTGTTGATAAATGCTCGCTGCTATTAATTTTATTCCAAACGTACGATGCAGTTCTAAGTCATTTATCTATTGCTATTGACGGATATCTCTCTTGCTTGAAATTTCGTGCTTTCGTTAAGGTAGTAAACTCCGACGAACTAAGAAACCTAAGAACCTCATGTATGAATACAACCAGACGGTAACGATAAGATATCTTAAATACAGTTATGTAGGTACCGTATTTACACGATATTATGGGACAGAGAAATCCCCTGGACCGCTCGCAATATAGGCGTCGGCTCCATTGATATCAAAGGAACCGACAGCCAGTGCGGGCGGTCCTGGGGATTTCTCTGTCCCTTAATATCGTGTAAATACAGTACTACTTACCGGATATACTGCAGCCACAAAGTAGCAAAACATAACACAACCAAAACACTTCCAATACGCACCACATCTCTCAGGCATCTCGGAGCTCAGTTTACTTGTATAACCAGTTGCTTCGGATTATTATCGTGATAGGTCCATCAGAAATCCAGGAAGTTCTTATTAAAAAGCAATGGTCTGAGGCGAAACGGTGTAAAGGCCACTTTAAGCAACAATCGCTTAAGCATAATAATAATGATATTGTTTCAATTCTAACAGTGTTACAATAAGCTCGACATACTCCCTGCATCAATAAACTACAATTTTGATATTTCTCACAAGTTTTGCATAATGTAGGCATTTAAGCGATGCGAAAAGAGATAGGTGTGAACTCTGTACTGTTCGCAATCGCTGGCTGCATTGGGCTGTCTTCTTCTGCGCTATTAACATATTAGACAAAAAACTGAACCTCAGCCATAATCCCCTCGAACAGCCGGAATATTATTAATTATGCCTGTTTTGGTTTTGCAGCGTTGGAAAACTGTACTTAGCAACAGTTTATCACTTATAAAATAATGTTTAGTGCACTTAAATGTTTACCGTTAACACACAGTCAAATGTCCATACGTTATTACTAATAATTAGTCGAATGTATTTTTATGCGAACTAGGCTGAAGCTTGCTCGGTAGATGTTGTTATGTTAGCCAGGTAGGGTCGTCTCTAGTGCGGCACACCTTAACGCAGATTGAGCGGATCAGGCAGGAAAAATATCTTTTTTTTGCTTTAGGCTATGACAGTATTTCAACAACAGTACAATATTTCGAAATAATCTTATTTTTGGGGCGATGGAAGAAGCCAGTAAGTTGCTATTTCATGTTTTCCCTTAATAGCAAGCACGCCTCTTGCTTTGACAACGAACTGGGGAAATTGTTCCAGCAGAAGTTGGCTTTCGGGGCTGAGATGAATACGGCCGGGTGTACCGTGGCTGCACATTCGGGAAGCCATGTTAACTGTGTCACCAAATCTAAAACAAACGATACATGTTCTGGGCTGTAGCTAGTGTAATCAAAAACAATATTAAAGTTTTTTGTGTCACCTGAGGACAACTGATACGAGTCAAATACGCATTATCGGAGAAGTAAGAGAGTATCACTGCTTTCAAAGCGTGCACAACGGGCGCCCACTTACAAGCAATAACGGGGTCGTTTCAGCCCCATTAATCCTGCAGCACAGGGACCTACAATAATATTATTCCACAACTCACACCCAAGTGATTGCCATGGTGGCGTGCTACCCGAATGAATCCCCGTTTTAAACCGCAGATTTTGCAGAAAGGTCAGTTTCGGCTGAAGTTCCATAAGTCTGCAGGCAAAGGCTGCAATGCGCTCGATATGGTTTAATCCGATTCGTTCCGGGATTCCGCTAGCTACCTATAGGAAACTGGCTATACGCGCCTTTCTACAAATGCATGAGTCTGCGAATTCTGCAATAAAAACTGGGCACAAGTATAATTTCGTCTCACATTACCACAAACGAAGCAGTGACTGCTTCCACTTTATAAACGTTGCACTCGTTTGTCAACTTATCAATGCAGACTTCCGCTGCTGATGTAACAGCAATCGTCATCTCAGGTAGGTTGATCTCAACGAAGTCAGCGAATCCATGTAAATCGGTAAACAGAATGGTGGCGCATTCGAAATATTCAGGTAGAACTTTATCACCTGCCCGAAGCTGTTTGGCGATAGATCTACAAGCAAAGGGAACGGTAACCCAACTTGTTTTATATAAAAACAAGGGCTATGGCTATTTTGCCTATACGAGTAGCTGGAATAATAATCAGGCTATTTTGCCGCACACTCGGTAGGAAGAGGTATTACACTCTTTGTCTCAATTTGCGCGGCGACTCGCCGACGAAATTGCTTGGCTATTTTCCCGCAGTGCATTACAAATTAACGATGGTTTTGTAGTGTTCTAAATTTCTTTGCAGAAGACGAGGACCCTAAGAAAATCTAAGAAGTGCTACAAATCTAACTCAGAAATCCCAAGACAAGCGGTAGTGTATAGTAGTAGAATAGTGGTTTAAATTTACTGATGAAAATGGCGTAGTGGGTGCTGGCTGGCAGTACAAAATAGCCACAAAGCATGTAACCGCAGTGTGCGGCAAAATAATCGGCAGGTTATTTGCCGACCATACTGCGCCAAAAAGCCACTCTGAACAAATTAATCCTGTATTAAGAGTTCGGTTCACTTGTACCGTGGTAAGATTCGATTTATAATTGCGTCGCATCTATCTGTTTCTTCTATCAGTTCGGCGGTCCTCTTTGTAACTTGATATTCCAGTTCGGTTGAACAGTTTTCCATCCCTGCACAGATTTGGTCAAAGAGCGTAGTATTCCTGTCCTGTGCAGCCAGCAGCGGATTGATAGTGTCCAGAGCACGGATTAGACTTTTTATGTCTGGTCGCTGTAGCGGATCCTGAGCGATGCACGACCGCAGTATCACTTCGAATTCAGGCAAACACGAGAAAATTGTTGTCCCAGAAAAAATTTCGTACAGACTTTCTTCAGCTACACAGAACGTTGAGAGGCTAATGTTATCGAAACGCCCACACATTCGTAAGTTGCCTTACCTTGGGCATATGATCTAATTTTCTCTAAAAGCTTTCCCATTGTCAGTATGTCAAACAAGATTAGACCACAGGAGTAAATGTCAACCATTCGCAAGGAACTGCTGTCGACCGTACTCCTTTTTTCGGGTGGTAACCAACAGAAGGATTCCCAAGTAAGTATGGATATACCGTACTGCCTGCAAGAGCCAAATGGTCGTAACGGTTTCGCATTTAGAAAAGTGAATCGTTATAATGTGGACATTGTACAGATAATAGAACTTGGACAAAATCATGAGCCAGCGAAGTTAGCAGTGCCGCATCCCTGCACGCGTAACTGTCGAATGTATCCGGCAGCGCGCCCCGTGATGGGCATTCCATTACCGCTGAAATCCAGTAGATTCCCTTAGAATTTGTTATGGCAAGTCCAACAAACTGGCAAATATTGATGTGCTCCATTCTGTTTATCTGCATCAAAGCAATGTACGTATTTCTACAATCATTAAGTTAAAATCTGGGATTGCATACATTTTAATACCTTTTGAAGCAAGACCAGCAGATCGTTACTGCGCCGCGAAATATCGGGAAAATTGACTGGGCGATTCCGGTTGGAAAGTTTCCAGCCCATAACTGGTTTGCTTTTATATGTACCAAAAACGATGGCCGTGCAGAAGCTCTGTAACCAAAACAGACTGCTTGACAAAAGTGCCAAAAGGGCGCGTTTTCGACTGGTTGTACTCGTGTCCAGCTGAAAACTGTAGGGAGTTCAAGAGATTCTTGTGAATTTTGGTCGGCGTAGATTCTCGATAGCAGAGAACGGCAGGATGCTATGAGTCGATTAGTTGGTACTTGCAGCTGGATCTGCCACCATGGATCGCGGAGAAGCTGATATTTGGCTTTGAGTTTGCTAAATCTAAATTAATAGAGCATTTCGTTATAAATATCTCGTTTTGTATAACTTGCAACGTGAACTACGTCTTGGTTTTGGTCGCAAAAACCTCACTGGGTCCTCTACCTGCGGTTGTAAATAGGGCGTGGTCAAACAAAAACTCAAAAGAGCAGAGTGCATGCGTCGCTCACACGTTATTATACGAGCCATAGTGCGCTTAAGCACTGTGTTAATTATTTACCCGTTTCCGAAGCCGGTTCTAGATAGTACGCAATATCTCCACACACCTACTAATGGTATCTACTGTAACATAACTTCGTCTTAACATTTTCCGTCTCGTCTTTCGTCTTAACATAACTTCGTCTTAACATTTATGTTAAGACGGAGTTATGTTACAGTGTTCCTGCATTTTCACGATTCCGTTTATAGACACAAAGTCAGTTTGGTACAGAGCTACAGAAGCATTTACGCTTTTGCGACACCAACGGCGACCAGAGCGAAACTGATTGGGAAACTGCTTTTGAGGTCGAAAATAATGCAGTACTCACGAAACCCATCCTATAATCTGGACGCCGACAGCCAGGCATAGACTTGTGGAAAGAGCTGTTAGCAAGTCCGAAGAACGGTCGTCTCCTAAAATTTGTGTAGAATATCAGACATAACTCTAGTCCATTTCTTCGTGAAATAAAGTTAAAGTTAAGTGCATGCAGTACATCTTTGAACTTCCCGAGAATTGTATTTTACTTGATGTAAGGCAGCGCAGCTTTTGATTTAGGTATCCACAATACGGTTCGTTGGAAGGAGGAAATGAGCTGTTTACCCACACGCGCGATTAATTGTGTCACTTCTATTAAAGCCCCAGTTTGGCCGAATTTGTACAACAACGGCTGTGCAAATACGAAAGGACGAATAAGTGTTTTCAGACAAGCGTGCTCTGCAAAAAGCGAGTGTACCTCGCGGCTCCCGTTAGGGTTAGCGAAACTCCCGTTAGCGAAACTGTTGAATAGATTGGAGTGTGGACTTACCTGGCTTGCTATTGGATACGTGTAATTGAAATCTTGCTTAGTTCGCTGGAGAAATTCCTTCCCAAGCTGCACCTTCACACTAGCGTTCTCAGTGCTCTCACTTGGATTCACAATTAAGACAGAGTGGAACGCTTGCAGGAACACCTAGACACAGAACAATATTTCTCCTAAAAATGTATTCAAAAATCTTTATCGCAAAGCGAAATGTGTCGCATCCAAGTCTAAAGGTTTTTCTTGCAGCAATGCTGCTTACCGGATCGTTTATATCGCCATTTCGCCAGGTTACTGGACAAAACAGGTTATTTTCTTCCATTATGTACACCTACAATGATCTTCCATCGCATCCGACAGAAAAGTGCGAAAAATATGATTTTTAGACAGTATGCATTAATACCACCTTACGTATTCTCCATTAGTCATGTTTAATAAATACGCAGCCAACTGCAAAAGATCACAACTTGTCGAAAAACAATAAAATGGCTGACAGCATGGGTTTTACCAAGAAGTCCCGCAAGGCCGGTTCGCCGCCAAAGTATAGTACCACTGACAAAATATATGAAGAATCAAAGGGTATAGTATAATTTTTAAAAAGAACAGGGTGTGCGAGTCAGTGGCATACCTCGGTTTGTTGCACGGATGCTTTGAAGAATCGGGCGAAATCCAGTGAAATTGCTTGCTTTTGTCTCTATGCTCCTCACAATGATAACAAGGTGTTAAATTATCCGCGAATTCTGAAGTGCAGTATCGGTGTGTGAGGCGACTCGGCGTGCGGTTTGTGGAGTTGAAAGTCACCGGCATGGCCGGAGGTGCGCAATTCCAGCTGAGAGTCTTACCTGCCGGTACAGACAGCTCACTGCCCGCACCCTCCGCCACTGCCCGATTTTTTCGCCCCCAAACAAACCCTCTTTGCGTAGAAATTCGGTCCGGTTAGGGTAGCAGTTTGGATATAACGCTCGACGCAGTCGCTCTTCATCTCCCGGCGCGCTGAATCATCTCCTTCGGTAGCTGTTGTGACGCAGCCTCGGTTGCCGCCCCGATGCGAAAGCTGTGTATGCTGATTCGCGCGCGGTCCGGGTGATCGTACAGCAGGGTCTTCAGGATCCGGTCGACAGTCGCACGTGTTAGGAACTTCCCGTTCTGGTAACAGAAGAAGGGAGTGGTGATGCCGCCCTGCTTGATCCGAAGGCGGTGGAAGTCCGCAATGGCGCGTACTGGGCAGATGGACCGATTGGTGGCGGTTAGCGTTATCTTTGTCCCTGTAGCGCTCTGATCGGTTTTGGTGCGTTTCAAGGAGACGACAGCAGTGTTGCCTGCAATCGTCACGTCTCGTAGGAGAAGGGTGGAGGTGGCGTCGAACGTGCAGCTAGACTTCGAAGCGATCTCGCTGATACGTAGGAATCCGAAAAACGCCACACAGAAGGCACACCAGATCATGATGGCTTCTTCGGCGTTGTCATGCGTCGTAAGGCGGGATTTTAGCAAGCGCATCGTGTTCAGCGTAATGGGCAGCCGCGTGTCGGGGTTCGGTCCGCGCAGTCTCTTGAAGCCGCTTACCGCGCGCACGACCAAGTCGTCGGCGGTAGGGTTAAGCAGACCGGCTTCCCGATGACTGTTGTGTATCGCTGCGAGGTATACTTTCATGGTTCGGTAGGCTGCGTTCTCCTCGTACAGGGAGGCTACGTACGCGGCAACAGTAGACGGGATGGCTGGCAGTGACGCAAAGCTATTGGCGGCGCAGAACTGTACGAAGCGGGTCATCGAGACCTTGTATGTGGCTCTGGAGGATCCGGAGATGTGGGCGCTGAGGAGCTGCTGCAGGGTACCGCTGCGCGATATGTTTCCTGCAGGCTGGGAAAGATGTCCGGATGGGGCGTAGGCGTGTTGAGTGCTGCCGGCGCGAGTGTTCTGAACCGAGACATCTGAAACCGAGATAGGGCGTCAGCTATACCGTTATCAACGCCCGGTACGTGCTTGAGCGTCAGCGTTAGGTTATTAGCGGCCGCCGCCCACGTCATTCTCCGCATTAGATCGAGCACACCCGGGCTGCTGGAGCGCAAGCGTGCCCATGCCTCCACAGCGCCGGCGTTGTCGGTGTGGAAGATAACTTTCTTCCGGCGCAACTTTTGCCGCCAAACAATAACGGCGAGCAGGATGGGAACCATTTCCATGTACTCGATTGAAGGGGAGACTTGCAACAGCCACTCCGGCCACCTGGATTGGAACCACTCGCCGTTGAGGTAGGCTCCCAAGCCCAGCGTGGCGGACGCGTCTGTGTAGAGGTGCAGCACATCGGAAGTGGTCCAATCTGGCTGTAGGAAGGAGGCCGTTCCGTTCCATTGGGGCAGGATGTCCCTCCACCAGTCGAGGTCGAGCCGGAAGTCCGTGTTGATGGACACACGAGGCCGCCCGTGGGATTCTGCCATTAAGCGTATCATTCCGCGGGTGAACAGCCGGCTGGAAGGTACGCATTTGGACGCGAATGTCAGGGTGCCGATGAGGCTCTGTAGCTCCGCGAGTGTGCAGGTGGTCTTGTCACGCCAGCTCTTGAGGGTGGTCAGGATTTCCGCCAGCTTGCCGGCTGGGAGGCTCAGCGTCTGCTCAAATGAGTCAAGTTAAATTCCCAGGAATGTCAGCCGGGTCGCGGGCCCTACGGTCTTGTCGACTGCTAGGGGAACCCCGAGCTCGCTGCACACTTCCTGCATGGAGACCATCAGTAACTCGCACTCTCCGCTCCCGGGTTTGCCAACGAACAGAAAGTCGTCGACGTAGTGGAGTAGCGAGCTGAGGAGGGCGCGTCTTTGTACGCACCAATGCACCGCCGTTGAAAAGAACTCGAAGATATAAGAGGCTGAGCGGCAGCCAAACGGTAATACTACGTCGAAGTAGTACTTACCGTCGAGCTGATATCCGAGGAGGTTCCAGTCTGCTTTCCTGACAGGGATCATTCGGAACGCGGACTTGATGTCCACTTGCCCATTGGCGCTCCCTTACCAGCGATCGTCAGCAGCTTTACTGAATCGTCAACAGAGCAGTACTGAAGAGGCATTTCCCGGCCGTCTATGTGGTCGTTCACGCTTAGTCCGGCTGGTTGCGACAAATCCAGGATCGTGCGGTGGCCTCCGTCCTTCTTTGGTCGGCATCCGAGTGCGTTTACCACGAAGAACGGCAGCGGAGGTCTTGGAGACGGTCCCACAGAGTGTCCTGCGGCAACTTCCTTCTGTATGCTCCGCTGCAGGGCGTCGTGGTGGATCCGTGCGGATAATGAATTCTTTGTATGACGTGCGAACTGAGGTCCTCTGTACCGGATATCGGCGCCAGTCCGTATGGTTGTGGTGGTGAAGCGACACAAACTGGCGTCGGGTTGATCGGCAAGCAATTTCTCAAACGCATCAGCACGCAGAGGCGTCTGAGCGTTTGCAGGCACTGCTATACTTTCAGCGAGACTCGGACTTGCACTGCGGTGCCCGATGGTCCTTGACGCGGCACTTTCCGCAAGCGTGCAAGCGTCCTTCGCTGCATGGGTCGCTACACCGGAACTGGTTCCAGTTGCGGCAGACTTCGCCCCCCACTTCTGGGGCAGGTCGAGAGGGCTGATTGTATCCGGCCTGTCCTTTCCGGGGATGCGGGCAGTGTGCGATGAAATGCCCCATCTCCCCGCAGTTGCGACATTTGTCCGTCGGGGCGGGATTCTTCTTGGTCCGTTGATCGCCGCCGCCGTCGCTTGCGCCCTCCTCCGGGGCGGCGTTCTAGATGTAATCTGCGTACGTGTCGTCGTGCTGGCGGGCCCACATGTCATATTCGCGCGGATGGCTCGTCATGAGGGACCGAAACTGCCGGTCGTATTCGAGCCAGTGGGCGGTCGGAACCCCCCGCTCGACATACGCCGCAATCAGGTTCTGATACTTGGCCAGGGCGGTTGCTACTTGTGGGGCTACCGTGACGCGGTTAGGCCAGGAAGACGGAGAATGCGCGAATCCAGGAAGGAAATGAATCAACCACTGATCTGGTCTCATTGGGCTTTAGAAGTACATTACCCTTTGAGTATACCAGTTTAGAGCCGCCGTGCTTGGGCCTTTCCACGCGGTTTTTGGGGAGCAGCCCGTCGAAGTCAACGTAGCGCGACGGGTCGAGCAGCCGTCTGCGGACGCGGCTGGGAACGGCTGGCAGGTGCTTCGTTTGAGCGCTGGACGTTTTTCCGGCTGACATCGACGCTGCTTGGCCGTCTCCCAGTCGCCGCCGATGAGGATGCGTGCCTAGGCGCTCGTGAACGGGGCGGCGGACCGGAGACCGACTGCGAGAAGACGATGAGCGGCTGCGGCTGCTGTGCTTACCTCTTCGGTGACGGCGTTCGCGAGATGAGCTGTCTACCCGGTAACGAACATTTCGTTTACCATCTGCCAGACATTCAATTTCCAGGCCAGCGTCTGCGGATGCTGGTGAAATTGTTCGAGGTTCCCCAGGTTTCTTGGCTGCTATCGGCGTCACGATGTCGATCAGCTGTTGTATCTGCTGGCTCTGGCGATCCACCAGCGTCTTCCAGTCGGGCTGTACTTGGTCCACGACGACCACTTCAGACCGGACGGCGGGAATGGGTGATTGTAATCGACGGCGCTTTCGACCGGGTCTCGTTTTTGGCTGCTCCGCGGTACTGCTGCTGGCGATATCCCGGGGAGAACGTGTTCTCCTGGGGCTTGCAGCGCGGCTGCATGGCGCGGTTTTCTTTTTCCCAGCCATAATTTTACCGGTGAGAGGATTTAATAGTCACTTCAACTCACTTGACTTGAGAAAAAGGGGAAGAAAATTGCGGGGAGCTCGAAATTAGCAAACAATTCTCAAGCTAGCAACAGGTAAAAGTCGTTATGAGAGATGAACAGCAAGAAGCGTTGTGCGCAGGCAACTGCACACGGCGCGAAACGGGTGCCGGAAAGTACAGGGATGAGAGTACAGGGAAACAAACGAATTCAGCGGTAATTTAACTACCGCTAATTCTTAACTGTAATTTTCTGGCTTTGGACAATATTTAGGAATGTTGATGCCAGCTAAGCATGAAACGGAGGAGAATTCTTGTCGGTAATCACAGTTATGGAAGTCCAGTTATACTTATTCAATATCTCCAGGAACAGTTCGGCAAATTCGTACAACAAAAAAGCGTTTGTGGATATCCGGGTTTTATAAAAATCGCGGTTGAGTATGTTAGAGCCAGGCGAGCCGCTATAGAATAAGAAGACTGTTTCCTTGGTAAGGAAATTTGCTCCTTTGCTTACGTTGATATCCATAACGTATCCCATTGAGTCAGAAAACAGGGAGTCTCCGTATTTTCAGCACATGCTGAAAAATCCATTCAAATTGATACATAACTTACAAGCGATGTCATTATGAAACTACAACCAAATGTAGATTACCTAGTATGTTATAAATGGTGAGTTCGCGATCATTCCTTTTGCGATAATGCCAGTCAGATAACATCGCAGTTGCATTGCTAGCCACTTCAATACATCCTTGTTGTCCAATAAAGTGCAAACGAAAATAAAGCGTCCCATTATACTTCCTGTTGCTCAGCGGCTATGATAAAGGCCGGCCCAACATACGGCAGATCCTGAAACCCTTGAGTGGAGTTATCACCTATTACTACCAAGCTGACATTCAGCACGGCACTCTGAAGACTATTGTCAGTATGGGACGATAGCAGCGGTCGGGGACCCACAAAGTCCACAATAACAACAAAGATCAAAAATAAAACTAAGCTAGACATGATTGGTTGTTAAAAAGGACGTCCACCTTTTCCGTACTTTGTTGTAACCAAATACAGCCGTAGCCTGTAGGAACACGCATCCGAAACTAAAGCGGTTTAAAGTCTAATTAAAATCGGTTAAATCAGCCAAAATGGAAGCGTCTTTTACCAAGGCGACATAAATTCCCACCATGTGCCGGCTGTGCGTGACGTTGCTGTTGTCATTCTAGGAAGAACCATGAATGGATGACATTAGAACCTATACAGATGGATCCACAGAAAGAAACAAAGAGCAGGTCATAATGTCGGTCTTTCGAATTACGAGGAGTCGATGACAGTACCAACCTTATGAGTCAGCGACTGTGGGGGATGAATACAGCTTTGCTGCAAACAATCGTTCGTGCAGGCCCACGAAATCCACTGGGCACTGCAATACGCCCCCAGGGGATTTCATAGAATATTCATTTGTAAAATTTCAGGTAGCTACCATTTTGATGAGCTTTAATCCCGCGGTAATGATAATTCTCCCAGTACCAGCAAAACTTAAGGTTTGTAATTCGTAAACGTAACAGAAAACCATTTGCGAAAAAAATAATTATTAATAATTTAATAGCCTTAACGTTAAGCACTCTAAGCAGGGCGCAATCCGAGGGAAACCGAGAAACGGCTGAAAAAGGCGCCGATGGGGGAATCGAACCCCGGCTACGTCGTTAGATCCGCGTAGGCAGTACCACTGCACCACGGCGCAATACGTTGAAATCCTGTGAAAGACTTTATCGCTGTACGTGAGCCGCTTCTCCGCTCACAGCACTAATTCACAACGAACGTTGTTCATGTACTGCTCAAACATCTGCCAGTTACAAGACTGAAGCACTAATGGTATCGAAACTTTAATAGACGAAATTACCAAAAAAGCAAAATACACAAAATGGAACCAAAAAGCATTTCGCTCAAGTCACCGCCCATTACAGCAATGCGAGTTGTCACAGGAAGCTCATCCAGTACAAGAAAATGAATATTTGCAAGCGCTTCGCCTGACTTAATAGGAGCTGTCGGTCTTCATAGCCGCCAGGACTTGCTGGTACCCGGTTATGTGGTTCTGCATACAGTCGGTCGGCGCCACCATCGGGCACAATGGTTTATCAGCGGTGTGAAGAATAAGCGGGACATCTTTGGCGGCACTGCATCCGTATTTATTCAGATAACGATCCTCCACCGCATCCAGGGCATCTTTTTCCGTCTGGGACAGCTGCAGCGGATTGGTCCGGATAAAGTGTACCACGACTGGCGCATCACAGATGCCGGTCTGCAGATTTTGTGCCCCGCATCCGTAGAAGAAGAGCTGTGTGGAGTCGACAAGCAGAAACGTTGATGAGTAGGGTTCTGCAAAGATAATAGGCTGCTAGGGGAATTGATAATAAAATTTATGAAACCTAACTTATAAAACGTTGTTTTGTATTAGTGCATATAATTACTATACATATTCTTGAGTCTTACGTATAGCGCCTGCGGTAGTGTAGGGAAGGATCAAACCCGTTATGAGACCGGTGGTTTGGATTTCACCGACAAAGAAACCAGTGACGCACTGAGAAGAAGTGGCGTTAGCATAGTTAACATATTCCGCCCAGTACGTGTGAGCTGAAGCGTTGATCAGGGGTGACGCGGACAAACCGACATCATGCCAAGCGCCTTGTTGGTTCACTGGGCTGGCTTCAGGTGGGAAAATTCTTCGATAGACAAAAAATGTTCCGTCAATCTGTCAAAATTCAGATAAGTCGCTGACTCTATATGTTCATACGTATATTGTTATCTGTCAAATTTACCACGTATTGGGACTCAGATGCGAATTGTGCCTAGGTCATAACGCTCGAGCGCGCAGCAACTCACACATGACCTCTATGGTGTTTGTGTAGAAGTGCGTATCTATTTACTGCTGCTAATTTTACTGCTAATTTTTTAAACCTTATACGTAATAAATTGCAGCATCACATTTTGGGTTATTACCTGCTTAAGGTCGATTTGACCTTGAGATGGGATTGTATTTGGCCATTTGCATCCCGAGAGCGTCGTGCCGGTATTGCTTCCATAGGATGATGGGCTGGTGGATGCTGCTGAACCTGTATTAATTATATTTATTTATGCAAGTGTGGGCGGTTGAAACTGCGTGCAGAAATACAGCATTCTGATATTAGATTTGAATGGATGACAGCCCCAAGAATTTTCTCTCACAAATGCGTCTCACAAAATACGTATTATACCTCAGCGTCATTATTACAAATTCTCCAAAACGTTTTGTCATAATTATTTTCTTAACACTTCGTAAGTACCAGTAGGGTTGACGAGGGTGTTCTTCATTCCCTGGATATCTAAGGCCACACAGTTCGGCGGGTCGATAGCAGCGCAAGTTCCTTTTGCTCCATATGTTTCCTTCGGTATATTTTGCACGGATACACAATATTTCGAAAAAGCGGAATTGATTATATTGTCAAAACTGTCCATATCCGCTGCCGATAGCTGGTCTGGCCGCTTCCGCGTTTGAGCGATGATGGTGGGCGTGGCACAATGGACGCCATCCGTTTGTGACTTACTGCAGCCATACGTCACCAAAAGGTTTTGGTAGTCGTGATACAGCACGACAAAATCCGTTGGGCCTGAAAAACCATGCAGCCATAACGACTTAACATAAATGTACATATAAGGATGTGATGAGCAGCAATAAAACTAAAATATAGAAAACGATTAATATAAAATAAATTGTTTAAGGTTTGATCCATGCAGGTTAGTTATGCTACGTATACCGACTATTTATTATTAATTTTTTTAATGCTGTTTAAGGTAAAAACGTTTAAAGTTTAGTTTGTTCTTGGCAAAAAACACCTGCTCTATAAGTAAAACTCGCACTATCTGTAGTGATATTAAAGGTCAAACCGTTGATAATTAAATACCACCCTTGCGTCACGAATAAAATATGGTCCTTACGCCTTATGTAATTATCATCCGATCCACCCAAGTCACCAATCTGCTGTCCTTTGCCGGCGTAAGTCCCGGTCCAGAACTGGTGCGGACAGGACGTGGTGGCTGTGTCGGAAAATATCTGCCACCACTGCAGATATGCCGGTTCACTCGTCACAGGGTCGGGATACGGTGCCACGCTGGTGATTTGTATCTGTGCTGCACTGGGATAACTGCCACCCATTTTTCTATACACGTACCATACGCCATCAGCCTACAAAAAAACAAAATGTATCTACAATCCGCATAATAGGATCCATGTTTGCAATAACGTAAACTGCGACAGTATATAATTGCCGCAATATACGGTTTCTTAATTCAGTAAACTATTTTCTTGTACACTGACTTGTTGAGGAGAATCGCCGCCGTTTCCGAGCAGGACCGTGGGAAGAGCTGGCGAACATTGCTGAGCGGAGGTGTTGATGATTATACAGACTATTAAAGTACGAATCCCTTATATCGCAATGCAGAAACATAAATTACGTACGATTATTTCACCAATTAATTCTTTCTTACCGGAAGAAAAAACGATAAAAGTCAGAATCATTTTTAAATTTTTAAAAACGAAGTAAATTATTAACCGTCAAACTTTGAAATTTGATAGTAACGGCAGTGTTATCAAGCTGTAGCCGAAACGTCTGAACTGCTAACAAAATTTACAGTATTGAATTAATAATTCGACACGAGAATTTAGTTGTACGTATGAGAAGAGTAACCATGTCAAAACTTGCCTGAAGAATCAATATAACCATAATTAAGTACCTGTCATGATAAACTTAATTTCTTTGTTTACTGCATAGTACATGTACAAAAGTGGCTTGCTTTATTAATTTTGCGGTTGTTCACCTTCGTGGTACTCCGTGTACATGTAAGTAATGTATCACGTTTTCTTTACCATTAGGTGACAGCGAGTATAAGCCGGTTGGTGATAGCGAGTATAAGCCGGCCGTATTTCTGTTGTTGGGCGGCAATTCACTCATTTTTAAATATGCCATTTTTGCGTTTAGTCAGCTGGCTAGATATGGGAATCAGTCCCACGTACGTAGTAGTGTATCGCTTAAATTACGGTGTGATATTTAGAGGTTAATTTAAAAGGTGTAACGTTTGGATGACGAAAAATGTTTGTCTACAGATCACAAAAATATTACTACAAGTATATATTATCGGCTCCAATTCTATACCGACTCCGGTCGTGGTATTGCACGAGTATATTATTGTTTTGCACAAGGTTGCAGCAAGGGAGCCGTAGTACTGATGGTATAAAATATGAAGACAATTAATTGTGTTATTTTATAGTTAAATTGTAAATTATTTTGAAACACTACATTTTATGGAATACTGTTAATTTCAAAACTTCCGTTAAATATCTGTCGCAGCAAAAAATGTTGTCGAAAGTGAATTATATACTGTAGGTTATATATTCTAATCCTGCAATTTTTACTGCATCTAAAATATGTAAGTCAAAAGAAATAACAAAACTGACAAATTCAAGCCCACAAATAGGTAAGATATTAGCAAAAATGTTTTCCAAAAAGTCTAGAAATATGCTGTGGGTCTTGCACAGACCGTAGGTTTGTATAAACAGGGTCTGTTGGACAGTTTCTGAAGGCAGCATGACCACAGTACAAGTGCCGTAGCATATCGTTATGGCAGTAAACTTCCACACTTTGTCGCCCGGCCAGCATATCTATGTTAAAACTTTTCTGGGCTGTACAAAAATTGGAATATCGTTTTATTGCGCATCAATAAGAATAACCGCTGCCCGCGTTCATGGACGCTAGGACTTGTTGGTATCCTGTGATGTGATTTTGCATGCAATCTGTCGGTGGTGTCATCGGGCACAGCGGCTTGTCCGATGTATGAAAAATCAACGGAACATCTTTGGCAGCGCTGCATCCGTATTGACTCAGGAAGCGATCCTCTAGGGCGTCCAAGGCATCTTTCTCAGTCTGGGTCATTTGCAACGGGTTGGCCTTAGTGCAGTGCGCAACAACCGGCGCATCGCAGATGCCGGTCTGCAGATTCTGCGCGCCGCAACCGTAAAACAAGAGCTGCGTGGTGTCAGCATACAAAAACATCGCGGTGAGAGGCTCTGCAAGAATCGCATTAAAAAAATTATGTTTTCGTAGCAGCTGTAGCATCAGATTTGTGCAGTTCCTTTCGCCGAATTTCGTTAAAGTCGATAACGTAGTGCCTGTAATCGTTGGCAGTGCTTTTACTGACAAAGGTCGCACAAAACAAGAAGTGCTAGTTCGGCTTACGCGGAGCTCCATCAGCTGTGTACGGGATGACGAGTCCGGTTAAAAGCCCGGTATCTTGAATCTGTCCCACAAATAAACCGTTGACACATTGGCTAGAATTAGCACTGGCATAGTTAGCGTATTCGGCCCAGATAGTGCGAGCTGTAGCATTGATCAGAGGAGAAGCGGAGGCTCCCACATCGTGGAAATCAACTTGTTGATTTACTGGACTTGCTTCGGGTGCAAACATTCTTCGCCATATATAGAACCTCCCGTCCATCTAAGGAACATTGTGAAAAATAAAAAGGCGCTAGGTATTACCAAAAAATGGCCTCAAATCGATAACCGGCATCTTTTGGTAAACGATTTTAACCAGAACAACTAAATTTATTAAACATAATGACTGCAGTCAAAGTATTACCAGCTTGTTGTTCACTACGCCTTGTGAGGGAAACGCATTTGGCCATTTACAGCCCGTAGTCGTCGGAGTATTGCTCCCATAGTTTGGCGAACTCGTGGTTGCCGGTGGACCTAGCCAACATATACATAATATATTCACTGTGTACTTGCAAAACGTTCGATTTAATTCAAAGTAAGTATCTGTGTGACAACTCATCATGGCCAAAAGCGTGGTTTTAAATATTTTTACAGTACTTGTGGCGTTTATTATGGTGTTCTTCATTCCTTGAATATCCTGAGCAACGCAGAACGGCGGGTCGATCGCAGTGCAGGTGCCCTTTGGCCCATATACGTCCTTCGGTATAGTCTGCACCGTCACGCAGTATTTGGAGAAGACGGAGTTGATAATGCTATCAAAATTGTCCATTTCCGATGCCGACAGTTGGTCTGGACGTTTTCGGGTTTGAGCTATGATGGTGGCTGTGGCACAGTGGACATTATCCGCTTGGGACTTACTGCACCCGTAAGTCACCATAAGGTTCTGATAATCATGATACAAGACCACGAAATCAGTTGGACCTGCATAATTCAATATTCTTCTGGTTAGCCACATTCTGTTAAATTTGCTGTATTTACTGCGATCTGGAGTACGAAGTATACCTAAACTACTACAACGAACGTACGCATAATATAGTTATCATCAGATCCACCCAGATCACCGATTTGCATCCCCCCATTCGTATACGACCCTGTCCAGAACTGATGTTGACACGGTGCACCGGCTGTATCAGAAACGATCTGCCACCATTGCAGATATCCTGGTTGACTGGTGACCGGATCGGGATACGGCGCCACGCTGGTGATTTGAATCTGCGCTGCTGTGGAATAGTTTCCTCCCATTTTTCGGTAGACATACCAAACACCATCAGCCTAAAGAGCATGCTCGGCAGTTCATTGTTTGACAGCCAATTAAAAGCATTCGAAAAAATCGAAATCAAATAACAGCGTTCTGCTGAGAGTTGCCGATATGTAAATGAGACAACTACCTAAGTAGGTCTAAGCCTGTTCACGTTTTTGAGACCTGTTTAGGTGTGTCCCCGCCTACGCCTTGTAGAGTGGTTGGAAGGGACGGAGAACATTGTTGAGCTGAATTTGCGACGATGCCCAATGCAGCTGAAAACAAACATACCCATTGTAGAACCGTTTCTAAATACAGCCTTTATGGCAACTCTTACCAAAGTAGAAGAGAAAGGTGAGAATCATGTCGATTTAGTAAAATTTATTATGTGAAATGCGAATTTGTGCTTGACAGAATTTACTGTATTAATTACAGTCGCGCTTTCGAGAAAGATACTGTACGTACATCATGAACGCGCACAATGAGGTCTGGCGTATCTATAGATGCCGCAGTCTGGCGAGCGTTAACCTCGTACGGTAAAAATATGCGAGGCAGGAAGGCGCTTTTGCCTTGAAGGCATTCTTACTGTTCTCCAGCACCATCATAACTTTCGTACAGAGTTTTTCAACTCGTTAATACTTACGCCGGACAGTGCAAGCAAAGGCACCAAGTGTACAATACAGCACCAAACAAGCTGGAAGTACGCGTAACAGCTCATTGGCTGCTACACTAAAATAAAATTACTGTATATACTGTAAATAAACAATGTATTTACTGTAAATGTAATGCTATGCAGTAATTGTAGCGCAAAATGTGCTATTGTAATAATGTTGATCAAAGACAATGGTAAGTTACAATGCCGTACTGGTTAACCTTGCATCCACTTTGAAACTAAAGATGGATTTATTGCTGTTCCTGTATGCAAATTTAACATGCCAGAAATCAAAATATCTGTCTCACTTCAACTTTACACGGCGTTGTGTTAATGGTTCGCGACTTAATTTTTGTATTGTAAATCTGTTCTCCGAGCTTATACTTCAGATTGTTCGATGAACCATTCGAACGACGGAATCTGTATGCTGATTCCCGTGTCGCATACCTAACCTTGGGAATGCCCAATGAAAGACCGAGGCCACAGTTCAGACTAACCCGTTCTAACATCTTTTTCATATTCTAAAGCGTTCAGTACGCTTTCTTACCAAGTTCCGGAAAGGTGCCGGTGCTGCGGTCTATCAATCGAAAGAGGAAGTACCGTACATCAACATCACCTCGGCCGCAATACCGCTTACAGTATCTCGTCACTGTCTCCCATTGCCTGCATTAATAGATAGCAGCGCAATCGTTCTACGTGTGCAGGGTTAGCAATCATGGGACGATTCCTGCAGTTTGCAAAGTCGTCCCGCGTATCGCGCTCCTCCTGTTATTTTACTATGGAGCCGCAATAACGATACCAATATAATTGCGCTGAGCCTTGTTCCTAATTGAACGAAAATAAGTACAGTCTGTAATGTGTGGGATCGGCTTTTGCAGTAGCTCAGTTTCTCACAGAATGTACAGTAATAAACGGTTAAAGTACTTGATTGACGATTATATCGCTTGCCTAGAAATGAACTTTTATTAATACCATCAGACAAGAGTATAGGTTTTGAACTTTTAAAGCATGGCCGGTGCTACAAGTGGTGTTGAATGCGCCGTTGATTCCAAGAGCAACGTTTCACAATTTTACAACGAAGCTTTTGGAAGATGCAGTAGATGCTGTTCGGATGCGATCACATTTGCACAGAAAAACAAAGTAGTCGGTAGGGTAATTTTAATCGTGACAGCGTATAAACGAGTGAAACCTTCAAAGGTCAATAAAAATGCAGTACTCTGGCATTTTGAACAACATTCCACTTCAGCACCGCATGGCGACAAAAAATTATTACTAAGAGATTTAACATACAGTACTTCTTATCTCACGGTTAGCCGTGATCGCAGTTCGCGAAAGAAAATAACCACGCCATGTCTCATGGCAGTCTCTATAAAGACCTCAAAGTTATCACCCATTTAGGATCAACCATTTAGGAAGGTCAGAACTTGCTCATATCCTGTGATGTGATTCTGCATGCAGTCGGTCGCAGGTATCGCTTTACATAACGGCTTGTCCGCTGTGTGAGAAATCAGCGTAACATCCTTAGCAGCACTGCAGCCGTATTGATTAAGGAAGCGATCTTCCACAGCGTCCAGAGCAGCTTTATCAGCCTGAGATAGCTGCAACGGATTGGTCCGAATAAGGTGCACAAATATTGGCTAATCACAGACACCGGTCTGCAGATTTTGCGAACCACATCCATAGAACAAGTTTTGGGTGGCGTCCACAACCAGGTACATGTTCGAATACGGTTCTGTAAATAAACTAATGGAAGGTAACTAAATCAATGTTGTTGTTAATAGAATTAACAATAACATTGAAATGTAGCTGTGAGAATAATTTTGGCGTACGTGGTGCGGTGGTATATGGCAGGATCAGACCGAATGTGAAGCCGGTGCCCTGGATTTGCCCCACGAAGAAACCGTGCACGCAGTCGTATGAGCTAAAGTCGTGATAACTGGAGTATTCCGCCCAGAACGTCTGTGCTGAAGCGTTAATCAGAGGAGAAGCGGATGGTCCCACGATGTGAAAGTCAGCCATCATATTCACTGGATTTGGTTCAATGGAGAAAACTCGTCGATAGACAAAGAAAGTCCCATTGACCTAACCAACCATTTTACTGTGCAGAAATGCAGAAAAATACTATTTGTTACTTTTAGTACTAACGGCTTTATGTGGTCTGGCATTAGGCAGTGAATTTGTTAAGCTACGAAGTACCATTTTACCAAACTATTGTCAATTTGACCCGGGGAAGGCATCGAATTCGGCCATTTACACCCTGACGTCGTAACAGTACTTCCACTTCCAGATGGCGCAGTGGTTGCCGTTGAAGCTAGACGTTAAAATAAAAAAAATGGACTACTGTTTTATTTTCATAAGGCAGTTTCGAGTACAGTAAGCCTTGCAAATTCATAGCAACTTGGGTCTTGGCTTACTTGTGGTGTTTCTAATGGTGTTCCTCATTCCTTGAGTATCCTGCCCAATGCAAAACGGTGGTTCCATAGCAGCACAAGAGCCCTTTGGTCCGTATACATCTTTTGGTACATTCTGCACTGTAACGCAGTATTTGGAGAATGCGGAATTGATGATGCTGTCCAAATTATCCATTTCGGACGTTGATAACTGGTCTGGTCGCTTGCGAGTTTGAGCGACGATGGTGCGCGTGGCGCAATGGACACCGTCCGCCTGTGGCTTGCTGCATCCATAGCTTATCATAAGGTTCTGGTAATCGTGGTACATAACCACGAAATCCGTTGGACCTACGGCATTCTCCCGGTTATGACTGACAAAACGTTACGTACCATTCACCATATGTACTGTCATCTACATAATGCTTGAGTCTACTGTTTGTCATTTCAAGCTCACGCATAATGTAATTGTCATCCGATCCGCCCAAGTCACCGATTTGTAGTCCGCCCGTGGTGTATGATTCTGTCCAAAACTGATGCAAACAAGGTGTGGCGGATGTATCTGGGAAGATCTGCCACCATTGGAGATATCCTGGCTGACTCGTGACTGGATCGGGATAAGGCGCTACGCTAGTGATTTGAATTTGTGCTGCGGTGGAATAATTTCTACCCATTTGGCGATACGTGTACCATACACCGTCAGCCTAGAAATGTGTGTACAGTTTTACATGATGTATGCGTAATAGTACTGAACACTCAAGTAAAGTAGCACAATCTTTGGCACTATCTTCGGACAACGTTTTTCTTAATTCCTGCAAACCTGTAGAGGATTGTCTCCGCCTAAGCCTTGCAGAGTTGTGGGGAGAGACGGTGAGCACTGCTGAGCCACATTTCTTGTAATGCATAATGCAACTAAATAACGTTAAAATAAAATGCTGAATTTTCCTAATTTCGTAATTGTACGGGTGTTCGTACGGAAACAAAGGGTTCTAGAAGTTATCTTACCGATGCTCAAAAATGTTATCAGAAGACCCATTTTTGAAACGAAAAGATATGTGCATGTACCCTTGAAGTCTGCAGTCAACAGCCAAAAGAGAGCTACTTCGAGTATTTATACGAGTACTTCTAGTGTATATATATTCAATGCAGTGAAAGTAATTAGCTGTTCCTGTGGATCAGCGCCAGCAGTGCGAAGCACTTGTAATTTCTACTATTAATATGTATTCGGATTAGTAACGCAAACGTTGACAAGAACATGACAGCGATGCACGAGCATTGACTTTGCAGAATCTGTTTCAAAACCAGAAACATGCCATGAACTCGTAGACATGACGAACTTACGAGCGTGCAATAGCGCTGTTTCACGTTCGTCATAAATTTTGAAGTACGATATATTGCAAACTAAGGCGAATTGTGACGAATCATAACGGTTTCGCACCATTGGAAACCAAAGACCGGTAAAATTTCCGATTTTGTCCGATTTACAGCTTTCATGAGAATCAGACAGTGTGCGAACGTGCGGCATATTCGCCGTAATCGCACCGAACCGGGTATATCGAGAGATTCCGCAAAAAAAATAAAAGTAAATTAAAACACACAAACACGAACCTGGTGATCAGCTGATTATGTCATTATGTGCAGTTCACAACAAATTCGACCAAGATTGTTCTTTTGTAGTTTGTTAGTGAAAAATGATAAGAACTAGTTGTGAGTAATTTGTACCGATACGGCGATACATGATATTTTAGTGCATCTCACAATCAACGATCAGGCAGTTTCTTCGTACCGTAATTGGATCGTGTATAGTACTGTATATGTGCATATAAGAGGATTTCTATGGGCAACGATACGTGTGTAAAGTTTCATAACGACCAACATAAAAAGGAAATCCAGCGCACGAGCACTCTGGTTGAATACAAACTAAGACGCCCGCGGACTATATGGGGGAAATAAAAGGAATTTAATTTAAAAGAATGGCTGAAATTCCACGAATTGGTCTTCTAATCGGTTCGTCCGGATACCGAGGGGCCATTGTTATTGCGCGATGTGGCACGAGTGTTAGACGCCTCCCCGCGTATTCCAGTATTTGAATCCACAGGGCGACGAGCGAGGCTGCTAAAGCAGGCCGTAATTAGGTACTTGGTCCGGTGGCGGTATTGAACGCTCAAAGCGTAGTAAATTACCTGAATGTAAAAATTATAATGAATCCGTACTTGTGAATTTAAAAGTGCGCCTGCAATACGTAGTGTTGATAGAAATATTGTAAGACAAGTGTATCAAGTGAAAATGTTTTGCAATGGAAGTACCGATGCGAAAACCAAGACCGTTACGTATACGTACAGAATAATTACTGTCGTCAGGAGTTTTAAATTTTAACGTATAAGAAAACAGTACATACCAGTACTGTAGCACTTACCGGTATTGAAGCTAAGCCAAACAGAACTATCGCGCGGAATATCAGTTGTAACATGGGTAGTGCATTGTAACCCTTCAGAAACGGTCCAGCTGCAATTGGTGCCGGTAGCAAGCAACTGGCGTAACAGATGAAAACGATGAAAAACATGCGTACACTGCGGTAGCGTCGCAATGATTTCGCCGATTCCTGCTCTGTTCCAGGCTGAACGATGCGTTTAGAAAAATATCGCCGGCACAAGAGGATCATGAAAATTAGGAGGTACAGAGTAAAAGCCAACACTAAAGGAAATCCTATCCCAGCGACTGTGTAGATGGTAGTCACTGTTGGGGTACTGTATATTACAGTGCAAGAGTCCCAAGCGGAGAATCTCATCAAAACACCAGCGATTTTGAACTGCGGTAGCGCGGCGGCTCCGAAACCAATAACATATGGAACGATGACCATAATAGCGAGGATCCTTTTTTGCGTCCAGCGTGGATAGATATGTGGAAAGCAGACGGCTATGAAGCGGTTGAGACTGATCGTCACTTCGGTCCAGTCGATGGACATGGTCAGTGCTTGGTATATCATAAAAGATTGAGAGCAAAAGTCCCGGTTAGCGGACTGGCTGAGCGGTACGGCATGGTAGGATAATACAACAAGTGGCATGCCGATGCCGCACTGAAAGGTCACTTGCACCAATAAAGTAACGATTAGGACCCCCGATCGGGAGCGTAAGGATTTGGATGAAGCTATGGTGGTTATCAAGGAGATACTGCTCACGGCGCCGATAATGCTTAATATTACCATTATAACGTACCATATCTGCACTTCTTTGGAATACGTAATCCACACTGGTGTGGTTGTATTTGTAGGAATGCTCTCGACAACAGAAACGTTTGCATACGAAGATATAGCCATTGTACAACCTTTACATACTATACAAGGAAGCGCTGATCTACTGTAGAACTAGTACTTATATATTATGTTTTTGACGGTATGCAAAACTTTGCGGACACACGACTTTAAATGGCAGAATCTATCAGGAGAGGCGTGTATTTATAGGTGATTCAGATCTTTCTGACGTTCCCGCTAGGCGAGTCAATAAACTCTTGAATCACAGCAGTAGCTCTGTCTTCTTTTTACGGCCTTTCATTGTTAACGAAGTACATTTCTGAAGTTACAGGAATGGCTGGAAAGTAGTGCAGTGTTTACAAAGGCTTGGAGGTGCACAGGTATAAGGTGTGTGTGAGCCATGTTTCATAACTTCCGCGTGCCGATAACATGTGATCTGGTAAGAATGAGCAGTGAGCAGTGGGTGTATGCAGCTAGCTGATTACAATTAGTGTAATGTTGCTGGTATTAATTTCTGGTGGCATTACAAAATTTATCTGTTTAAGTGCAACCCCGGAGTTAGGTACCCCGGAGTTAGACCATGGTATTTATTAATTAACTCTGAGGATCAGCTGTTGAAGGATTACCGGAACAAATGCGTATTACACGTTATGTATTTGATATCTCTACCATAGTTTTATCTTTTTCGGCTTTTGTGCGGTAATCGATCCCGGTAACCTTGAGACGCATGCACGTCAGAGGAGTTTCATCAAAGTAATGCCAGCTTTAAAATGCCCTTGGGTATTACGGCAGCAGATGCCAGTAATGTTACCTGTCACGTGGCAGTGTTGGTCCTGGTGCGTGTTCTGTTTTCAGCATTACTATAAAATTTTTGTATTGTATACAAATTTTACCATACTTCGAACTAGCTTGTACTGTAAATGTCTGTAATACTGTTACCTAACTAATTAATGGCTGTATTTAAACGATATTGCGAGTTTAAAATTACTTGCTGCAATAGGCTTGGTATTAAATTTTCAAAGGAACGGAACGCTACTGGTAGTTTATTAGTATATTTTGGCGTAGGCGAAGAAAGCACATGGAACAAACTTGTAAACACACGCATTGTAACGAGACTCTACGGTAGGAGGTGACTACTGCAGTCATCCTGGGTACACCGTGCATTGCTTCGAATTTCCGAAACCTTTTTTGTTGTCAGAAAAAGTCGAACATAGACGAACGCACTCAACGCACCCGTATTATGATCTGGGTCAAATATGTACTCGTAATTCAATAATACACCTTCAATCTGATATGTATTTCATACCAAGAATTCTGCCGTTAAGACCCGATTCCTTGATGATCACGTGTGCCACTTATGGCAAACTTGACAATTGGCACTCACGGAAAATTGAGTGTACCTTGTAGCAGGATTCCAGAAGGAAGGGATTTCAGTTTGGTATACCTTATCAAAACAAATAATAACTTCCTTAAATTGTGCGAGTGCATACAAATAATATAGTTATACAATCATACGTTTTTCATTATACATACGAGTACAGTCTGTACGTACGTATAAAGAAACTGTACACTGTTGCAGTCTGTCAGGAGTAGCAAAAACCAAGTCGACTGCCAAAGCTTACAGGTTGGAAAGTATAAAAATTAATATCCACTCTTTCACTTTACTACGTAATAAGCACATTGAATAAGTTCTACAAACTTACAGCTCGCAATAATCTCTATCTAACCTAAGCGGTAAAGTTTTTGACAGGAAGCATTCGAACAGAACTATTCTGAACCAAACGTTGCAGCTCGTCGACAAAAACCTTTTTATCAAAATCCTTTGCCGTGTCCGCTAATTCCGAGAACAACAAAATGTATCCCAAGGTGCTTCCGGCAGTCTATAAATCAGTTCTTGTTTAACGACGGACAACTGGAGCATTGAAAAACTGATTACGTACCGCCATAGCCGATTCTCGGCTAAATATCACGCCACCTAACGTAATAGATGCTGGTTCGTCTAGAACAATCTGAAGGTATTCCTTCATTTTACTGTCGTTTTCTCTTCCATCACACAAAACCGAAAAAATGGATTGGCTCTGCAGTAATAGGAAAAAATTAATTAAAAAGATTAAGTTATCGCAACATTCGTGCGTTTAATATTTACATACCTGCTCCGCTAAATATACAAGCACACCAATATGCAGAATCAGCAGTGCGGAATACTGCGTTAACTCAATGCCCGAGTGAATTGCCATTCTTATTGACTCGGCATCCAAGCCCGGTTTAAAACAGCTGCTAACGGAATAGCCAGCCGATAATAACCATCCCCACAACTCCAAACAGCGGAGAAAATTCATCCATTTCAGTAATTCGTCCACTTGCGTCACGCAGTCTCGTAGGTATTGGTGATCGTCACGTAGCTGTGCGATTCGTTTGCCGCGGATTTTTTCTTCCTCATTTAACGTTTCTTGTGCGCATTTCGTCAAACGCCGAAAGATCATAGCCAGGCTTAGCGCAATAGACACGATCAGCAGCTGAATGATCTCTTTACTCAACGTGCATATTCTGAAGATAATATCATAAGCGGCCACCACACCATGCAGTGCAGCTTTAGATAAACAACCGCCATATTTTTCTTGATAATATTCCGAATCACTGATAAGAAACTTGAAAAGGTCACTGTAGAGGAGATAGCACAAGGGCGGAATACAGAAGAGGATCCACAGTAGAGAAAGAGAAACAATCACAGCTTTGTCAGAAAAGGTAAATAGTTCAGAAAACTTTGCGCTGATTCGCTGCAACAGTGACTGAATTGGTGCGCCCGCTTTACGCAGCAAAACCACGCCGATGGGTAATGTCACAGCGTCCAATACGTGCACGCTAAGTACGATGTAAGAGGCGAAATGGGTGAATACCGGTACCATGTCGGTAATGTGGTCATAACAGAAAAACAAAACAGCCGTTATCTGCAGAAATATGAAAATTTTTGAGAAGACTTTTGATATCCAGCCACATTTTGAATATTGAATGGGTAATGCTCCAAAAACGCTCAAGAGCATCAGAACAGGAATTATGGTTTTCTTAATAAACTGAGTCATCGTGATTTCAAGCACAAAAGTGTATTATAATTAGGGAATCAAATAGCAGATTTTTCAAGTCTCACTGGTGATTGGATGGAGGATACGCTAATCTTTAAAAAGGTGAGAAAATGACGATAAAAGTTAATTAGGTCTGTATGTTTTACTGTCATTCCCTGTATTCCTGTTAGATGTAAAAATTTGTTGTAGAGTTGTTGGATGAAATTGGTGCCGTGTTATTCAGGCTTCAACCGAAACGAACTACCACTCATTCAGTATGTTTTGTATCCCCAGAGACAAATAATCGGATAGTAAGTAATTGTAAGTTAATGCAAACAAAACACCGGTGGGACAACTGCGTTTTATATTACACAAGATGGATACACGGTAATACTGCATGTACAAATGTAATAAGCGATGCAAATTTACTTCACTAAACGTTGGGCAACTTCGAAGTGGTTGCAAGAAAAAGTTAATCACAAGACAGCAAGATTGATAGGTGCACGCACATTGATTCATTGATTGATTGATAGGTGCTTTAACAAAATGGTGCTGTTTGCAAAATTGTTGGTTTTTCCGAAAAAACTTGGAAGCAACGAGTCTGAACTTTTTAAAAGCTATTAAAATTGATTTAAAATACCTAATTTAGAATGAAATTACATTAGATAAAACCACATACAATATCATTTAAATTATGTACAGTATGTGCAGCTTGATATCAAGCAGCACAGCTTTTCATAATAATCTTATGGTTAGTATTAAATTTTGGTTACACAGCAAAAGCAGTTATGTGCAAAGCCAATTTTTACATCGTGCAGTCCTGTCTGCATAACAGTTGTGAGGACAGCTTCAGCTGGGTTTTAACTGTAACCACACATGTTGCACCACTTTCGACAGTCTCCGGAATTACATCCAGAGACCAAACAGGACGTGGGCACGCATCCCGTTCCAATAATAGACTCGATGGCGCACACTTTACACCAGTAGCCACAGTTGCCGGATTTGCATCCATACTGCTGACAGGATTTGGGCAGACAGGCGAATCCACCGGCACGCTTGGCGCGGGATAAGGTCATTTCACTGCCTTCCACTGCGCCGACTCCTAACAAAAACATTAAATTTATAGTAAATATGAGATTGATTAGTATGTACTCTGTAGAGCGATATCGGTTGCGATTCTTTTCTTACCTCGTTCTGCCACTGCCAGTAATAAGAAGACGACGCTACTGACCAGCAAAACGCTTAAGACGTTTCTAAATTCCATGATGAGCGGGAAACACCAGAAGTTTTTAGGGAAAGAGAGTGAATTGTGCAGCAAGATGTTTCGGACTTCATAAACGTTTTATACCTCTAAATAGCGGTGTTTACAAATTATGCTTTCAGGATGTTTGCAATGCCGTATGTTTATCAGCACTGCTTTTTACATATCATGAAATATCCTGATATGAAGCGGTTTCCCCATTAAGCAGACAATACCGTATTCCTGCGTCAGCATTAAATTTTAGTGCGCTAGTATCGACCACCTACGAGCGCGAGCACCAAAACAACTTTTATCATGCTCTGGATTTCTGATTACGTACTTGTACAAAGGTTGTACGAGTATATCGTGAATCTGGATCTTGTCCTACGGATAATGTGCCGTAGCAACGGGATTGTAATGTCCGGTGTTGTTGTTGTGTAACTTGTGTTTATACTTCAGAGTTTGGTCGTATGGTTGGCTCGGTAGCGAGCAGTCGTATTAATCGTAATAAAGAATACACCGCTACATACGTAAGTACATCATACCTACTTCCCTAAAACACAACGGACGATAGGCAGTAAATTATGAATCAGAGTTTTGATTTGATATCCTAGTCCGATGGTGTTAGTGCTGGCTGCGAAGGCGAACCATTTAAGTATCCTATCCAGATATCACTTTGCATATAAAGACTACATATTACGTCAACTAAAAAATTGCAAAATTAATTGTGGTAATGCAGCACTGGTGGTATACGGAATTAAAAGTGGTGTGGCAAAGGTAGTGCCTTTGCATTAGGATTTGGGAGCATTAGTTGTTTTGTACAGATCTCATCATAGCATTGCGTTGTCAAATTGTGCTTTAAATCTCTCGAGAAAGTTCCAGTACATATGGTAAAAAGGTCAAGCTGATAGCTCTGTAGAAATCCTGCATAGCTGGAAAGTTTGAAATTGCGTATGACAGAGGTCGAACTTCTGCACGCACGCCTCTATACGTCAAACTAGATTATTATTATTATTATTATTATTATTATTATTATTATTATCGTACTACAGTAGCCAAACTCCATTACGGAGACTTATTACCCTCAGGTGAAAACCGTTGGGCAAACCAGGCTATTGGAAAATTTTTTTGTGAATTTTGAAAATTTTATACTTTTTTTTGGTTTGATTTTATGAGATAAAGTTACCCACCTGGGAATCGAACCCAGGACATACAATCTTAAAGCCAGACGTACTACCACCAGGCTAGGCAATTAACATTAAATATTTGATTATTATTGTGACATATTTGATTATTATTATTTGATTATTATTATGACTATGATTATTTGATTATTATTATGATTATTATGATTATTATGATTATTTGATTATTATTATGACATTGTTGTCACTACTGTACAGTTACCGCCACAGACTACTGAATTACTGAATAACCCCAGAACCAGGAAGTTGTAGAGTAAACAGTTAAATTTAAACATGTTTACATGGCTGCATAATGGTAACAGTTAGCCGAAACAGGATGGACAGTTACGAGCACAATGACTATCTTCTTGTTTACGCGCTCTTGCTGTATTTTCTAAAGTGTCGACCAAGGAATTTTATCCAATGGTGGAGCATAGAACGATGTTGTTGTTCCCGATAATACGCTTAGTAGTTTGCAAAAAGCGGCATGGTAAAAGTCGTTTGAAGTAATGTTAGCGCGATGCCTGCACTGCACAGAAATGCAACGGAAAACACCAACGCCCCAAACCGATAGCTTTATTAATATCGGAGATATTAATAAAGGGACGGAACCCACAATATCCGAACAAATTCCCGAAGGGTCAGTCTAATAATGCGCCATCATAAAGGGCCATCTCGCACAGCAGGACGTCTCCATACTGTGGAGCCCAAAAAATTCAACCGACTCAAAATCTAACAGAATGGAAATCGAAAAGTCTCGGCAATGCCAATATCTGGCCGAAGCCGCAGCACACAAAAGGTGAAGTCGGATTCGGTGCGGTATCCATCGCCCTAAGGAGTGGCGCCGAACTGCTTATATGTAGTAGGATCTGTTCGAATTGTACGAAAAACATCCATAAGATCGCAAAGAAACAGCAATCGCTGAACCTGCAGCGACGTTCTCGGATATGATGAAAATACGAGATCACATTTTCTACACAACCCCGTTTCTTAATGTTTCAGTGAGGCACTCCATGCCACTCAGTTTATGACATTCTTCTTTTGGCTTCGATTCACTCCGTCAGCGGCATAGTGTCACAACTGCTTCCTGGTATAACCGCTGTGGACGTCTCTGCGACACTTGAAACTTGGAAAACAAATGCTTGTTTGACGGAGCTTCCGGCACCAGACTTCCGCAATTCACAGAAAGCTTGGGGCCTGCCTTTGTGCAATGTGTCTTTGGCTACATTGCTGGAAGTACCGAAACGATGAAGTCAACAAGGCGCGCCTCCTCGCTCAGTCGAAACCAGAAGCCGGTGTTTGGCTCAACGCTTTACCCTCCACTCACATCGGCAATTTCCTCGACGATGACACAATAAAGATATCAGTTGGCCTCAGACACGGCGCCAAGTTTGTGAACCGCACATTTGCACGAAATGCTTAAAGCCCGTCGACGCTTATGGACATCACAGCCTTTCTTGCCCTTTCTCCGCCGGCAGACATCCTCAGCATGGTGGCCTTAACAGCATTATATGTCGCGCTCTTGTGTCGGCCGGAATTCCAGCAAAACTTGAACCTCGGGGCACTTCCCACACTAGCAAACGTCGTCCGGATGGATGCACAACTTTTGCATGGCAAAGAGGAATGGGTCTGGCATGGGAAGTCACCTGTTTGGATACTGTCGCCGCTTCCCACATTAAATCCACATCGGTTAACGTAGGATTGGCCGCCGTGCAAGCAGAAGATAGAAAGTCTAGTTTATATTCTTACTTTGACGGCCGTTATATTTTCGCACCTATCGGTTTCGAGACAATGGTCCCGTGGGGCCCATCGGCCATTGCTATCATCAAAGAATAAGGAAAGAGATTACGGGCTCATTCTGGAGAAGCCCGCTCACATGAATTTCTACGACAGCGACTGTCTTTAGAGATACAGCGTGGTAATGCCGTTTCTGTCATGGGCACTGTGGAGAAATCCGAAATGTTTAATGAGCTTTGGTTCTGCTAAATGCGTTTTAACACATGTAAAGTAATGGTTATTAAATTTGTCATCTTCGTTAAACCGTATCAGTTCGTGAGCAACGGCACGGTGGTCGGCCGGTTTTCGGTAGTTGGCTGTAACTCGCCTACATTGTTGCACGAGACGGTAATACCGGTTTTAATGCAGCCGATTTTTATTACCGATTTTAGTTTGATGCTTACTTTACCAATCTTCGATCACATCAAATTATTGTGCAATCATAGCAGCGCAACGCTGTTACTCGTTTACATAATATAAAAAAAATCCGCGTGGACCTTTAAGCACTTTTATCAGTGCTAGCACTGAACCAACATAGAACAGAAAAATCTACAACAATCAGCTCTTTCGTTATATTAGTGAGTCGGCGAAGTCCGCCGTAAACCGTAAAACGGGCACCGCTTTTAATCAAGAGTACAGAGTTAGACAGAGCGTGTGTCTAACGAATTTCTGTCTGCTCCCTTGATTAAATGCGTTTTACGGCGCCCGGTCGCCTGCCCAGGCGGACTTCGCCGACTCACTATTAAGGAACGAAGGGTGATGGACTTCAATACGTATTCCTGCCCGGCTAATTCTTGCCTGATAAAAAATCAAACACATTTCCTTCCTTTCCAGGCTTTCCCAACCACAGCTGTCGGCTGGGCTTTCCCCACCAGAGCAGAGCTTTGAGTAGAGCCCTTCATAAACCTTTGTGGACTCTGCTGTTTGAGCAATATTATATGAGTCACAATGAGTGTGCACAGCAGAGCGGATAACGATCCAACGGAGCGGATAAAATAGCACAGAAAATCCCACTTAAAAAACCAAAACATATTTTGCGCCATTCTTGCTGACAATGCCATTTTTAAGCAATATGTTTATTTGCGTTTGAGTCAAACATTACATGCACCCTGACAAACACAAAGAATGGCGTAAATATGCGGGAAGATTTTTATGCAAGAAAGAGTATATATAGTTTAAACCACGACTACGCCGTTGACGCCAAAAAACCAGTTAGTCTGCTAAATTATTTGCACTACTTTACACCTACTTTAAGCCTTCCACAATGCTGCCAAACGCTGGCCTTACTTTTTTTATGCTGTTTGCCATGCTAATAATAACCGTGGAAGAAAACGGAAGAAAACGGTACCTAGTTGTACGATTCGGCAGCATAATACTTTGTTAAATAACTTATTCACTGATGCGTATTGGACTGCTTTTATAATATTATTAATCGTAGCGACGGCTTCTCTGACCGCGGAGGGGATGGAAGCCCTACGCACTAAACGAAGCATTGGGGTGTTTGGAGATCCGAACTGCTTTCCGTGGTCTTCCTGCCCATGTGGATGTCCCAGTACAGACTATTACTGTGGACATTTGTGTAAAGTATGCCGTAAATATAGCAACTGAGTGCGATAAACCATATTATTCATGAGTAACGCTATTTCAAAATCTACCGATACCTCATTGTCGAACACTGTCTGGTGGGTGCGGTTCATTATTTTCCGTACCTGCAGTTATTACTTTTCATGATATCTTTAATCTGTGAACTCTAAAATTCCATGACTGGAACCTGGGTGCGGTCACCATCTTCCAGCTTTGTTTAAGTAAATGGTTACGTTAACGTACGATGTACTCTGTAGTACATAAATGCAACCACAAAGGTACCACAAGATCGACTCAGTACTGCGGCAACCAACAACATCGAAGGAGCCTTGCAAACATGCAAGAATATTATAAACACATTATACGTGCACGGACATCACCACAAAAAAAAACGCGGAAAACAACCGTTTGATAATACTGTAAGTACCTTGAGTCAAAAATTTAAAAGTTACCGTGTGATATTAAAGTAAAAAATTTAAAAGTTGTACGCTATTGGTTGTATGCAGCTATGCGAAGTATCCAGCAATTCACACCTCGAAGAAAAATGGCGCTACATGCGCATGGATGAAATACTTAACATCCATAGCAAAATCAATACGTTAAAAAAGCTGCACTTAAGTATATCAGTTGGTCCGCGCCGAAGAAGATTAGATGAATTCTAAGTGGCTATTACTGAAACCATAAAAAGCTTTATGTTCCTCAAATAGATTCCATAAAGCTTCTTTGTATCTTCCATGGAGATCATCAATTTCTTCTTGCGAAGGTTGAGCAATTTTTTGGACCTCAATGGATTTTCCAACTAAATATACCAGAACCTAATTAGAGATTTTCCAGTTGGTGAATTTTTTAGTAAATATTGGATAACACTTACCTACTACGTTGATCGGCCTTTTGAGAGGCTGCCAAAAGAAAATTTTGGAGCAACCATAAAAGATCACCAGAGGAAAACCAGTTAATGATGCAAACCATGATTGCACATTTCGTAATCGCGAGCCAGTTGGATTATCAAAAACCTGGTGGAAGATGTCGGTCTCGCCGAAAGAGTAAACGGGAACCAAATGACATCTGCAACATATACTCTGTAAGCTTTTTGGCTTTCGACGCGGTGTATGTTATACGTAACATTCGGTAACATCAACATACTTTACCCAGTTTCTAATGCCATGCGGATAAATCCTTTCCGATTTTCCAAAACAAGGGTATTTCGTCCAGGCCAAGCTTCGAACATTTCCGCCGCTCCTCCGGGAATTAAGACCAGTACATTGCCGGTGCTTTTCTCCGCGATACGCTTAATGTTCCGCTTTGACGCACTGGAGCAGCCGCCCCATAGAAACATTTCACGGAACAGAGGAAACCAGAACACGAGCCGTGAGACCAGAATATGCAACCGCATTCCTGGCAATCGTTGGCTGATCCCCAGACCTTCGGAGATTAACGCACCACTGACACCGGTGGCCAGAATCCCGTGCGGATGACATGCGAAAATGTAGTTGTTATCCGGAGTGATGGTCTGCGGCGTGGTTACATGTAAAGCGGTGGAGAAGTACTGATACCAATAGTTAGTAAAACTGCAATTGCGTAGCGGTCGCCATGATCGTCCGCCTTGATTCTGAGAATCGTCGATCAGCATCCACGCAAAAAGCAGTAACGGTATCCAAAAGTAATTCGTAAATAAGAGCTTTATTAAAACAGGGTACACAATTATCCATCCTCCCCAGCAAAGAAATATAATATTGGTGCAGTAATACCAGGAGATTACTAATAGTTTCTGGTTCCACATTAATATTACCTGAGCAGTCACGCTTGCTGGGAAAAATCCTAGTTAGAAGACTATTTAGATTGAATAATATGTTTAACAGAATCGATGAAAGGCATGCTTATTGAGTGCTCACATGTGGGAGTGCATGCATATCAGTAGACTGTATGTACAGGTA
Source organism: Paramacrobiotus metropolitanus (assembly GCF_019649055.1). Classification (NCBI taxonomy): domain Eukaryota; kingdom Metazoa; phylum Tardigrada; class Eutardigrada; order Parachela; family Macrobiotidae; genus Paramacrobiotus; species Paramacrobiotus metropolitanus. The sequence goes on along the minus strand of NW_026570241.1, from coordinate 364,286 downwards.
TATGGCATATACCTGTACATACACTCACATCGTAAAATGCGCGAATCATCCGGTAAACACAAGCAACCGGTTGCGGAAACTACGCATATACTATAAGCGCATATACAATACATACTACTAAATGCGTAGTTTCCGCAACCGATTGCTTCTGTTTACCGGATGATTCACGCATTTTACGATGTGAGTACATCATGCAGTATCTACATTACTGTACCGTAATCAGTAAATCTATGGGTCTCAAACCGGTTTTATGTTTACACAAGATCTTTACTAACCTGTGCAAAGAAGAACAGAACGCGAAGCAAAAGACTCGGCGGCCTAGACGTTGAACGAAGAAAGAAATATGCTTACCGGCTTACATGGGGCGAAAACCAGGTTGTATGTAAAGCTTCACCCTGGTCAACAGGTTGAGGTGCTACTGCGTTCATCGACTGGTCAAAGCGGGCAAATTTTTTTAAACCCAGAAATTGATTTTGTATGGAGATACTTCCACTTTTCCGCGTTAACGAAAATGTTTTACTATTTAACCAAAAATGGCGTAAAAAACACATACCTATACCGGCCATACGAATAACAAAGACATGTTTTCGTTAGCCTGGGCACAATTCCGCGTTGCGTGCCTGGAATACAGTTACCTGTTCAAACTGGTCGGCGTATAAAAAGGACCCGCCAAACGATTGCTCGTGTTGGTTCTCGGGATTTTCTGAGCATTTTCTTGTATCTTTACTGCTCAGCTCTTACCTTTAAAAGGTTTGCGTCGTTTCTAACTTCGAAAGGATTACGTCGTATAAGCCAACGTCTTTATAGCTGTTACTGAGTTTTTTTAGTGATACTGGAATATGCATGCACCCCAGTAATTTTCTTTTCGTATAACATTATTCCTTTATTCTCGCATATGCGACAGGCATCATTAATTTTTTTTCGCATACATATTTTGCTTTCTAGAAAGAAGTAAAAACGACCCTGAAAAATAGACATTGCAGGAAAAATTACTGAGAAAGGCGGAAATTCGTACTCACTTTTACGGAATGTTTGTAACAGGTAAAGGCGTATACTGCAAATACGTTTTGCGCTATTATTTTGATAAATAAGCAGTTATAAATGAAAACGCCATCAGTTATGATTAATCATAAACCAAAAGCATTAACCATCTCATTAACGGAGACAAATGCTGCGGGGTTCATATGGTTATACTGTACTCGCTCGATAAAGTTGCACTACGGACTGGCCCGGCCGTTACCTTCCCCCGGCCAGACATCACAGACGTTGCATCAAACACCGAGCAGTATATTTACATTTAGTATGTTACTTTTTTCGTACACCGCTATTGCAGATGCAACTTGATCAAGCGGGTACTTTGCTTATTCCTTCCAGGCTTTTGCCTACTCATCGAAGGTTAACGACCGAACAGCTCGTTTTGAAAATACACTCTTCTTCTCCAGATACCCAGCCTACACTCAACAGAAACACACAGCCATTCCGGATATTCACTTTTGTGATAACTAGCTTTCGCTTGTGGATTGTGAATCCAAGCTTTTAACTAATTTCAAATACATTTTAAGCGTTTCCAGCGAAAATGCTTTCGACTTTTGCGATTCTGGGCTTCGGTAGGGCAAATCGTCTTGTCATGTAGCACTTTTGCTTGATAGTACGCCATGAAACTATTGCGGTTTGTCTGCAAGCTGTATAAATAACCAGCGAAAACTAACAGCTGGTTTTATTTCATGTAGCGGCCATAATCGAGAATTCTCGGCAACAATGTTCACCGTCCCTTCCAACAGTTCTAACAGGAATAGGCGGCGACACTCCTAAGCAGGTAAATAGATAACGTAAATCTATAGGTCTACTACGCACACATCATTTTACTGTAAGAATATCGAATGCATAAGTGTATCTAATACTATCTATACTGAAGTAGTGATCTATCTATAGAAGTATATCTATAAGTGTGTCTATAAGTGAACTATCTTTTTCGATTTTCTTTAATATCTTTTTATATGCCGGGAATAACCGAGGCGTTTTGTTTACATTTAGGCGGATGGAGTATGGTATGTCTACAGGAAAATGGGCGGAAGTTATTCCAGCGCAGCACAAATACAGATCACCAGTGTTGCGCCATACTTCGATCCGGTCACCAGCGAACCGGTGCAACTGCAATGGTGGGAAATATTCCAAGACACAGCCGCCACATCCTGCATTCACCAGTTTTGGACTGGAGCCTATTCAACTGCCGGAAAACAGATCGGTGATCTGGGTGGATCGGATGATAGCTACATTATGCGTAAGCTCTAGTTTGTAAATTCGTATCTTAGCCAATCAGTAACTGCATCGTTGCATATGGCGTTATTCTACTCGACAACAATTATGATTTAACACGTTTAGTAAATGTTCGGCAGGTCCGACGGATTATGTGGTTTTGTATCACAACTATCAGAACCTGCTGATCAGTTACGGCTGCGCAAAGTCTCAGGCCGACAGTGTCCATTGCTCCACGCCCACTATCATCGCCCAGACCCGGAAGAGACCAGATCAACTGTCAGCGTCTGAGATGGACAATTTTGACAATCTGATCAACTCCGCTTTCTCCGCATACTGTGTTACGGTGCAGAATATACCGAAAGAAACATACGGGCCAAAGGGCACCTGCACTTCTATCGACCCGCCGTTCTGTGTTGCTCAGGACATTCAGGGGATGAAAAATACCATCGTAAACTCTTCTAGTACGAACACTGTATCTTTTACAGAAAAAATTTGTTCTCTTTAAGTAAAGCAAAACTTATTTCTTATAAATATATCAATGAATTGTTTATCACGTGAATGCATGAAACTGGACGCGCCGTTCGTACTGTAGATTCATCGGCAACTGCAACGACCACCAGTGTACCAAATTACGGTTACGGAAGTTATGGAGTCGCTGCGCCTTCAGGATGCAAATGGCCAAATTCAATGCCTTCTCAAGGAAAAGTCGATATCTCGCTGGTATCTTGACATTATTAATTAATAACTATGTACCGTTAAATGGTAGAAGTAATTAAGTACGTAATATTCCAAAGCAAAGAATTAGATTCACTGGAAAAGGTAGCCCAGGCACGATTAACCATATTATTGAAATGGCTGCAAAAAAAGGCTCTTAGAAATAGATTGATTTAAATTTGTCCCGCGGATGTGGATATACCGATATATACGATTTTCATATTACTCCCCGTTCCATCGCCTCGTGCGGGACGACGGAACTTGTACGTATTCAAAGGTGCAAATTGCATCTTCTTGTCAACTCGAAAACGAAGCTACCTATACAGACGCATCGACTCACTGCGTTAACAACACCTTTTCGCAGAGAAAAGCATCAGTTTAAATTGACAGTTAAGAACAAGCCGCAGAAAGCGCTATTTATTTTTTCCAAACTGAGTTTTTCTTTAGATTACTGGAAAATTCTACTTATACCGAAGACTGTTCGCACCAGAAGGCATGCCTGTAAACCAATATGCGGTGTGGAGCGACTTGGGGGCTTCTGCCACGCCCCTGATCAATGCCACCGCCCGCACTAAATGGTGCGAATATGTCAACTATGCCGATGTGGGCTCGTCACAATGCGTCAACGGTTTCTTCGTCGGTCAAATCCAGGAAACTGGATTCCTATCGGGCTTGATCATTCCGACGACTAGGCCTGGCGCTTTACGTAAGGATACTGTTTGGCTATGCTTGCACACAGTCCTAGAATTGTTTTGGAAGCCCGCTACAAATACACACGATTTTCGTTCGGCACGATGTACGTAAGCGTTATTTCATCTTTTGCAGAACCATTCTCAACTGTGTTTCAGTATGTGGACGCTTATCAGCAAATCTTTTACGGATGCGGTGCTCAGAATTTACAAACTGGCATTTGCGATGCACCGGTTTTGGTCCACCTGATTGCCAAAAATCCACTACAACTAACGCAGGCAGAGAAAGACGCCTACGACGCCCAGGAGAATGTTTACCTGAGCAAATACGGGTGCAGTGCAGGCAAAGATGTGCCGCTAACTTTACACTCGGCCGACCTGGCTCCATGTCCACAAGTGCCACCCACGGACTGCATGCAAAACCATATTACAGGATACAAACAAGTTTTAGCTGGAATGTAATACTTATTGGTTTTTCCAGACTACTTAATAATAACTTTTGCCAGATTGACACAACTTATACAGTTGCACTTGTGTGCTTGTTTACTACTCGTACCAATGTTTTACGTTAACAACACAATTCTTGGCACTTCAAGCGGTCGCTACTCGCTACTGTGGTATTTCTGAATTGTATTGTTGGTAATTTCAAACTGTATTTTTAAGTTCGGTTGCTTTAAGTTTAAACGGTCGCTATTGGTCAGCGCAGAGCTTGTTGTTACGTTAATTGGCTAATGCCTAAATAAAATTTACGTTAATTTACGTCAAACATTTCATTGGTGATATTCGTTAACTCGCAATTGTGGTCGTAATCAACAATCACCCAAACACTAACACACTTCTAAAAATTATAAGTTCTGCTGCTGGTCTTCTTTAGTTATCCCGCAAAATTTGGCCTCTTAACATCGGTGTAAGGTTACGGAAGTGGATGTTAAATCTTGAACCTGGGGGGTGGTGGTGGTGGAGCGTAGCATTCTGCTTAGTAATCTTGATGATCAATGGTTAATTACAATAATCACATAATTGTAGGAGCTGTTTGCTCATATGCGCCTGTACATGTATTTGACACTGCGTCCGGCGATGATTACGGTTTGAAATATGTTATTTGTTGTTTTACAGGTTGTCCCACTACGCCTGAGTGTCAGTACATAATTAATAAAACGAGCCCCTTGTCACAATGCATTATTTGTGGATACAGTAATTAGAGCGAAGGTGTGTACTCTGTACAATAATCGGTGATTAGGTGTAAACATCATTTCAGACTTATGAGCGTAAGTACCAACACGTGCGAACAAATTGGCTTTTTTGACCTTTTTTAGCTGAGTACATAAATCGCACGCGTCTTTCATCTGATGCTTTTTTTTGGCAAGAATATAAGATGTGCCTAAGATTAAAGAGCGCTATGAGTTAAAAATCGTTTAACGACGTTTACAAAACGAGGACTTAAACTACTGCCAGTTGCAGACACTCAAACCAGGGAAGTTTACCCTCATATTAGAAATATAGTGTTACAGGTTATTGTGATCGGCTGATTGCGTTCGTTGGGGCGGCCTTGGTTGCTGATAGCTGAATTGAATTACCGTCCAAAGTTTGGTCATTCTTTTTCCAACCAAGCACAGCTGTAATCACTTTGCGTAAATCCTTAACACTGAGGAAAAGCATGATCGCATCAACGGCCGCTTCCGTCTCCACCATCCAATGGCCGTACTGGTAAAATGTCTCCGACAGAAAGAATCCCCCAAAATCCACCGCTAAATACATAACTAACGACGGCGTCCAGCAAAGCACTAAGGTAATGGTAAGCAATGTTAACACCATAAATGTGTTGGCGTTCTCTTTTCGAAATGAGCGTCCGGGAGTACCGGTAGTGTTGCCTCGGGACCTGTCATAATTAGCAGCAGGCCGTGAACGGCGCCATTTGGTTGTTTTCCACAACAGATACGGATATGCTCCAGCAATGATCGCAACCGGAAGAGCAAACATGGCGATCTCGAGAATTTGTCCGTAAACCCTAACCGCTGCCGCGTCGGTATTCCAGATGCGTCCAACTTCTTCACCAGGTGCACGGTACCATAACGCATGCGCGATATTCAACGGCAGACAAATTATATGAACAAGTATCCACATTACGATACATGTGATAACGGCCACACGAAGAGAATGGTGCAGACGGTAGAAATGGGGAAAGGTCACGGCGACAATACGATTGCAGGTGATCAGAACTTGCGCGTAAATCATGCATGTCAGCGTAATACCAGTGGCGTAGAGGTAAACGTCACAGGTCACGCTACCGTTCCACCAGTTCGGTTTCATCCAAACAATCACATCATAAAATTCTACCAAAATTAGGTATAAACTATTACACATCAGTAAATCGATTAGGTAGATATTGAAAGACGTTTGCTGCGTGGTCTTGACAATTAGCAGGGTGCACGCTGCGATGTTTAAACATAACGTGCTGATGCTTGTAAATACTTTGAAAGCAGCGAGAAAATTCCACGAAACTCCAGTAAAATCATTGTCGAATTTAGGGGTGGATGCGTTGGTAGAATTTAAGGTAATACAGAGAAAATCCGACATGGTTCGGTAAATGCGCGATATCTAAGTTGGATTAAACAAAACGCTGAAACGTCTTTGGAATTGACCTCAGATACCAATCACGTTCTCCGAAGACAGATTGTGCGATTTACCACCACCACCCCACAATTGTGGGGTAGGCTGGGGAAGGATTGCAATCTTTCCCCAACCTCCCAACCACCCCCAGTTCTCCCACCACTTTGCCATATCGTGAAGATTTCCCTCGAGGCCCATTTATTTACGCATTACAAAACAATATCCAGATGCTCTTAACGAGATTTAAGCGAAATCCCGTGTACTGCAGGGGGGAACTAGCTGTAAATTGTGCGACCCACATGTATAAAATATATGGAGAAGGCGATCACCGTGCACCGGTGTTCAAAAACAGCTCCGCGGGAGAGAAGGTGCGTAATCCAAAGCGGAAGTAACATAAGGATTAACGAGACATCGTTGGTACGATAAACCAAAGAAGACTATGCTGGAAAGTTGACGAAAGCATTCACCAGCGGTGCATTTATGCCGTGTCATTATAGTTCCCATATGGGAATCGAATTAACGGGCGTTCAACGGAAACGGTTAACGAGCTTGAGTACGAGTACCGTGTATTACGAGACCATCACAGGTGAAATCAGCACCGGGACATAATGTGGTATTGAATTCGAACACTGCATTGAAAACTAAATTTAACAATCTCGAAAGAAAAACACGCATAAATAGACAGGTTGAAAGGTCACCACAAGATTAGACTTTTTAACATCGAATCATTATTTGTACTCTTTCTACGGTAAAGGTGTTAGGGTGACCTTAAACGGCTGTACGATATCGACAAAGAAAATGCTTCGCACCGTGTTCACAAATGCAGTTGTTCACATACAGGATAGAACATAAGAACCAGCGAAATGTTAGTAAACGAGTTAGCGTAAACTTAAAGCAACTGTCGGTACCATTTGCAAAACAGCCCGCCTTTCGTCAGTTACATTGGTAGTAGACTAGAAAGCATGTACAGTGCATATTCTGTTGCCGCATCAAATATTCCGGTTTTAGTAATTCATCATGTAGGCAATTGTAATCAGATTCGCAATAACACCGGTAAAGACATTTGTGCTCGCAAGTATGTACAAATTACGTTACAGCGCTTAATATAAGTATTTAGAGAATTCTATAAAATAAAGTTAATTCCCGAAACGGATCCACGAAGCCTAGCGTGCCTCAGCTGCAGTCGCTTTTACAGTACTGACACGCGTGCCTTGTGATTCCTTCAGCTGCCGGGTGAAATTTGTTTTGCATATATAGCTATTTTTAACAGACACACAGTAACGAGGAGGTTTTCATTCAACAAAGAGGAAAAACTGTCACAGCGGCAAATCACAGATTTTATCTTCTTCCAAAACAAATGAAAAGTATTAATAAGGTATCATCTTTTAGTCAACTGTCTTTGTATTTATTTGTAGATGTACTTGGATAATAAGTTGTTTAAGACAGCAGTAGAGTCGTTAGACTGCAAAGGATATCGATTTTTCCAGCATCAGCTGGAAATTTATTCTATAACATACAGTAGTTGGACAAAACAACGAGAAAACTGGCTTTTGGCAGTATCTGTGCAGACTGAAACCGCTTGAAAAGAGCCGAAGCCGGAAATTTTTTCCCTGCCACGGTGTCATTGGTATACCAATGTTTAGGCTGTTGCACTAACGCACTTTGTGCCTTATCGAGGTATCATATGGGTGAACAACCAGCCACGACTCAGGTAAAGTAACGATAGAAAAACAGAGACATTAGTTTTGATACGAGTATAATATAAGGGTATGCGAAGCTTCCTTCATCCCTTCCAGGCTTTGTCTGTTCATGATTATTAATGATCGCCACGTCTCATCTCGTTGATTGCAGGTCTATAAGCGTATTGTCTATAAGATCTTCAAATGCACACTTCCGACTTTTCAGTGATAGTTTTTACTCGAGGATTTTGACACTGAGTTTACCTTAAATTAATATTATCTTAATAATATAATTTGAAAAAATTGTTAGTCAAAGATGTTTCGTACGTTCGTATTTTTATGTTTCGGTAAGTTACACTTAGTATAAGAATAAGAGTATTAACCTATTATTTCATACAAATAACTTTTAATCGTCATATCTCTATTATATCTGATAATTAACGCAGCAAAAACAAGGGTTCTGTTGTTTTAGTTGTCATAATTAAGAATTCCAGACAGCAATGTTCACCGTCTTTGCCGACTTCTATGAAAGGAATAGGCGGCGATGCTCCTCAACAGGTAAATTTAATTAATGCTGTGTTTGAGTATTTCTTATCGCCGATAGTATCGACAAGAATAATCCAACTAACTTTTTGATAGATCCGTTCTATAATATGTGTGGCGTTTTACTTAGGCCGACGGAGTATGGTACGTCTACAGGAAAATGGGAGGAAATTACTCCAGTGCAGCACAGATAAAGATAACCAGTGTCGCGCCGTATTATGACCCGGTTACCAGCGAGCCGCAACAACTGCAGTGGTGGGAAATATTCTCCGATACAGCAGACTCATACTGTCCACACCAGTTCTGGACGGGTTCCTATTCAACTTCCGGAACACAGATTGGTTCACTGGGCGGATCAGATGATAAATATATAATGCGTAAGTTGAAGTTTATAACTTGCTGATTTTGTGCTTTTGGCAAGCGCTGCCTTATTATCAATAATTATTCCATGCATTTTTAACTGTAATTGTGTGATTCCAGTAAATGCTACTCATGCTTGGAACACGCGCTAAAATTTTTGGTAGGTCCACTGGATTATGTGGTTCTGTATCACGACTACCAGAATCTGTTGGTAAGTTACGGCTGCGGGAAGTCGCTAGCCGACGGTGTCCATTGCGCCACGCCCACTATCATCGCCCAAACTCGAAAGCGACCAGATCAATTGTCGGCGTCCGAAATGGACAATTTCGACAACCTGATCAATTCCGCCTTTTCCTCATATTGTGTCACGGTGCAGAATATTCCGAAGGAAACATACGGACCAAAGGGCACCTGCGCTGCTATCGACCCTCCGTTCTGTATTGCTCAGGATATCCAAGGATTCAAGAATACCATCGTAAACACCTCAAGTAATATCGTCGATTTAGCTATAAATTTCCCGATAAATACATAATAAAAGATTAAATATTCGTGAATAATGGTCTAGCCTGAAGGCAGTACATCAGACATGTTTACCGTACTTTAGGTTCAACAACCACGACCACTGTTGCACCAAGCTATGGTGGCTATGGCGCTGTGCCTTCGGTGTGTAAATGGCCCAATTCAATGCCCTCTCAAGGAAAAATTGATGTCTCGCTGGTAAATTTATTATTCCAAATTTTATAGCAGGTGTATTCCAAAGAGTACGACTCAGATTAATTCGTGGAGTGCTCGCTTTACCGATTAATCAGGCTGCCTTGTTCATGTGCAGTTTATTCGCTTTTAGTTTTGCAAGTTGTTAAGTAAGTGTAGAAAAAAAATTAAATATGTAATTAAAAAAAAATACTAAAGAAAAATAAATAAAAAAATAAATAAATAATAAAAAATAAAAAAATTATGTAAATGATTCAGCGACCATGAGAAATCTTATAGGTACACAATCCCTTTTCTGCAAGCACATACCGTATTTTTCGAATTAGAAGCCCTGGGCTTCTAAATTTTCAAAGGTGCCTGGGGGGAGGCTTATACAATAGAGGAGGCTTTAAATTCGAAAAATACGGTAATCCCTTTAGAAGGGTATAGCCTACGGCGCGGTGACGTGGGCATGTGTTTAGAATTGTTTTTGTTAATTATGTATATTATAAGCAAGACGTGTGGAGCGCACTTTGTTCGGATTTTTGCGTTGTATATAAGAGAAATCACAATTAAAATGTACGATTTACAGATACGTATAAGTTGGTATAAACCGTAATTCAGCAGATCGTCTGAGCTCCTCAGTAGCGGTAAAACAAGTACTTTACACGAACCGTTGTGCCTGAGCACATTATTCCTTTTGATATGGTTGACTGCTTTTAATTTAGATCACCGGAAAATTCTATCTCTATCGAAGATTGTTTTTACCGGAAGCAATGCCAGTGAACCAGTATGCTGTTTGGACCGACATGGGACCATCTGCCACGCCTCTGATCAATGCCCCCGGTCGTACTAAATGGTGCGAGTATGTCAACTATGCCGATGCTGGCTCGTCACAGTGCGTCAATGGCGTCTATGTCGGACCAATCCAAGACAACGGTCTCCAAATCGGCTTGATCCTTCCGACTACGACGTCAGGCGCTATACGTAAGCATTGTGTCCCCATACAACCATACATTCTAAACACATATTTTTTACGTATATAATTACTGACCGATCGTGCTTGGAAGTTTTTGAAATACACGAGCCATTTTTCCCAGAGCCATTCTCCACCATGTTCCTGTATGTGGACGCTTCTCAGCAAATCTTCTACGGGTGCGGTGCTCAGAATTTACAAACCGGTATTTGCGATTCACCGGTTTTGGTTCACCTGATTTCGAAAGATCCACTGCAGCTAACGCAGGCGGAAAAAGATGCATTCGACGCCCAGGAGAATGTTTACCTGAGCAAGTACGGGTGTAGTGCCGCCAAAGATGTGCCGCTGACAACACAAACAGCCGGTCTAGCAGTGTGTCCCCAAGTCCCAACAACGGAGTGTATGCAGAACCACATAACAGGATACCAGCAAATTTTAGCGGGATTGCAAAGCTATTAAGCTAATTATCGTACCTGGAGCTTTGAAAATATGTATTTTTTTTATTTTGTAGCTGTTGTCCCTCAGAACTGTTATAGATACCGAAGCACTGGGACCCAGTGCCTCTAAATCAGACGATGACAACGAAAACCACTCAGCCCCTTTGCCCACATGTCATCTAGTTTATGTATAATGATGGACAGATGGCAAACGAAAATTAACTTTTGTGAAAATTTAAGTTTCCATATAATGCGTCAGGTCGTTAAGGCTGATCGCTGAGTAAATTAATTTGCGTAGGAACGCCACAGTTTGAAACTTCGTCACTTATACTCCCGACTTCCGCCTAAAAAGAACCGAAAGCGCCCATCAATCAGTTTCGAGTTCTAATGATTCCACAATTAAGCAACATCAGTAAATTTTGTACATTATATAGTTTTGAAACTGACACTCTATAATTATTCTTCGACTTACTCGATCGCATACGGACGTTCATGGCGAACACCTGCCGTTGGCTTGTGCGACTGAACGAGGCGGTTTCACCTGGATCGACGGCGAGACCTCTACGCAGGTGGACCCTTAGCTGAAAATTCCTGTACAAACGGCACGCTTGTTGTCGATAATCTCTGCGTAGCGCAAAATATATGACCTGCAACAACAATAGTGAAATAGTGTTTACAAATATGCAGAAAATTCTTAGACTCTGGAAATCTAAGAAGCGTGAACATACCGGGATCGATGCAAATCCAAAAAGTCCAACAACTCGGAAGGTGAGTTGGAGAAACGGCTCACCAACCAAACGCGAGATGAAAAACAGTCCCGTCACCGGTGCCGGCAAAATGCAGCTACTATACGACACGAAGGCAAGGAAGAACGCATACACGGTACGGTAGCGCTCTTGTTGCCGGCGAATCCTGTTCTGCTCGCTTGCTGTCTCCACCGTATTTGCGCGGAATCGACGCCGAAGAATCACGACAAAGATGGACAAATAACACATAAATGACAGCCCAATAGGAATGGCGATTGGAACCAGCGTGTACACGGCTGACCAGACCGCATTCTTATAAATCATATTGCATGATCGCCACACGGTTAACCGCTTGACGACACCCGAAGCTTCGGCAATCTGCATAACTGTCATTACGACGCCAACGCCCAGCGGACAAAGGACCATTGCAGTGTTCATAATTTTTGTCGTGAATTTCGGATACATGTGCGGATAGCAGATGGCGATTACCCGGTTCAGAGCAATCATCAGATCGGCCCAATCGACCCACGTAGTCAAGCATAAATAAATACCGAAGACCCATGTGCAGAAGCGTTCGTTAATGGGCTGGCTGATCGGTGTCCCATCCGTCGCCATGGCCATCAGTGGAATACCCAGGGCACACTGCAGGGTCGCAGCACTCAGGAGGCTCAGCATTAAGGATTTTGATTTCGAGCGTATTTGCGATGTCGTGGTACACAGGACGAGCAGCACGCCGAATAGCGTTCCGGTCACACTAAATAAGATCATAAATCCATACCAAAGTTGGATTTCGGCCTGGTATCGCAGCCAGATGGGAATGGAAGATGCTATCGAAGAAGAATTGCCGGTTGCATTTCTTCCTCGTGCGTCCATCTTGCCGCTGCAATCATAGAATGGATGAGGTTACTGTAAGACTTTGCATTACATACTGGCAACAACCAACATGGAAAGATGCAAGTGTGTAACGGTTTGATATAAAAGGCCTTCCTCAGAATGAGATCACGTCTCCGGATATATCTTATGGAAGCTTAAAAAGGCGAGGATAGTGTCCTGGTGTTGCAAAAGTTAAAAGGTTCTAATCATTTCTCAGCACGGTGGCAGACAGGCTACTTATTTCCTGTCCCGTGAGCTCTGCCGGATACTTCCATTACATCGAATCGGTACGGAAAAATCTGCTATTAATTATCGACACATCGTTGAATATGTTTCGGAGTTTTTGCGCTCATTGTGATGATCGCCGTGCTGCCCATTACTCCGAATACATAAACATAATGCAGGTACAATGCTCGTTCAGAAGCCGCCTGGAGGAAACATTCGTACCAGTTATTCTGCAAACCTGCAAGGCGGAGCCCTCGACATTTTATCGAGTAGAGCGAGTATGCCAGCGCTACAATTTGGGAGAAAACGTTTCGGAATAACAGTGCACGACTTTTAAATAGAACTGACAGAGATAATGCGGTAACAGTTGCCGCAGTATGCACAGAATTCAATTAGCCACAACATCGAGCGACGTCAACCTCAGTTTGCAGTTAACTAATGGTAAGGTGATCAGCAGATATTCGACCACCCGACACTTCCTCACAATGAGCTCCATGAGTATTTTTACACATCCGGTTTGTATTCACTTCGTCGAAGGACGCTGGGTCATTAACAATTAAAGCGTCCACCCACTGAGTGCGTGTAGTGGAGCCGCTGTATACTAATTGGCAACTTTATTACATACACTGTTTGCGTTACCGCTCCTCACAGTTGCTACAGAATGTTGCAACCATATTGGCAACAAGTCCAATGACGCCCAGTCCCAGACGCCAATAACGCCCCACAGACTGATTACAGAGACCGATCTTCCTTTAGCAGAATGAGATTTTGCTAAAACGTCTGCAAATCCTAAGGCTAATCGGTTGATATGCAGTAGTAGTTATGGTAATTAGGCCGGCAGTTAAGCTTTTTTTTCAGTGGGCAGGCAACCCTTGAGGCACTCACAACTCACAAGTACATATCTGTATGGTTGTGACTCGTTATGTATAGAAACATAACCTTTGGAAAAAAGATTTAAAATTAAAAGTATTTCAACAGTGAGAAACATTATAAACACTTTAACCAATGACAGGTAATCTTTTGCAGAACTGCCAGAACCACAGAGGAAAACGTCTTTTCCACGATATGTACCCCGGTCCGCCACCAATAATTTGTTTTTCGAACGCTTCTAACACCTGGTTTTCAGCGTCAGCACATCAATATATTATTTACTGTACTTATACCACATTAACGAAAAACTTGCCATACTTTTAAACGTCAATTTACCGCGCATACGTATCCAGTTTTTCAAATGACCGAAGACTTTTATCGGATTTAACAGATTAGCGAACATGATTATTACTGACGGTCCGACGGATACGGTTCGCACCGGAAACCAACCCAGTAAAGTAAATATTGAAGCTATACTGCATGACATGGGGTTCTTCACTTCATCTGTGGCTAATCTTTCAATCCGCGCATTCTGGGTCCAATATTCTCATTATACTGCAGCTAATTCGTCTCGGTTCAATAAAGATTTTTTCTTCGAAATAAAAAAGTGGAATTGAGAGTGGACCGATTGCCGGTTCAGTCATTTCGCACATGGCCAAGGGCGCTGCGTGGAAGTAAATGAAACTGCATTACATTGGTACAGTAGTTAATTTTACAATTGACAAACGTTCGGTTGGGCCAATAAAATCCCTCCTCCATCGCATTCTTACAAATTATAAAGTAGATAAATTAATCTGGCGCCACCGTTGTCGTTTTCGGTTACACAATTCTGTGGTAAAAATCCCGGCGTTAAGAAAATAAAAGCAGTTATAACTTAATAATTTTCACAGAGTGAATCTTCCGCACGCTGTTCTCAGTGTCTTTTTCGACAATGCTGGGCGAAACACAGTTTCTTCTCTACGGTACGGCTGTAGTGTTGCTTATGATGTCCCGCCGTTTACAGCAGTAATAACTCGTTGTGTCCTGTGGTCAACCCTCCGGAGCAGACCTGGGCAGTTAATTTTAACTATTTAACTTAACGCGAGTTTTTTTCGAGTTAACGAGTTATAACTTAACTTTGAAGCTTAACTCGCCAGGACGAAAACTTAACTCTAGCGCAACTCAAAAATAACATAGCGCAACTCGAGTTTAACGTAACTCTGCGGGTTTCGGTTGAAAGCAAAAATAAAATTAAAATATAGAAAATATCAGAAAAAAGCCATTTTAACCGTGGATCGCATAAATTGCCATAATTACAAAAGTATGTGTGTACGAAATTTCTCGAGTCGACGTACACTACGACCGCCCGAGGCTATCCCTAGATGAATATGCATCGGGGAGTCCATGCTAACAATGAGTGTGGTCGTTCAATTTGAGCTCAATTAACAGCGTGCAGAGAACGTAATTTTTTGCGGAGCAAAATTTTGCCAACACGAGGACAAATCATGTTCCGCACCAAAATCACACGGGAATTGATCGTCTGTGCGTCTTCGCTACCTGCCCATTGGCATTAGGGAAGCGTAATAACGCGGTCAACACTGTCAAACCGCTACACTAACCTCGGTAGCCATGTGAAGCGAAATCATAGTAAAAAAGTTCATCGTTGCCGGCGCTCGGCCCTAAAAAGCCAGGGTCAAAAAGAGGGAGGAATTTTGTCAGATAGGGACTTTTCTTATGTTTGATTTTTTCTTGAGTGAGAGAGAAAACAATAAGAACAAAAACACAAGAATGATTTCTTATGTTTCATCTTTTGTTTCATTCTTATTCTTTCTGATGTTTCATTTATATTTTCTTATGTTTAATTCTTTTGTTTCTTTCTTATTCTTTCTTGTGTTTCATTTATATTTTATCTTCCTCCCTCAAGAAAAATGCGTCTCTCGCTCTCTCCCTCAGGAAAAACATGAAAAAGAAACATAAGAAAATGCATGAATTTTCAAAATCAGTTTTAAGAAAAAATTAATAATGGTCTGTGTCTCAAATCTGGTGAAAGTGATATCGGCATGCATAAAAGACTACTTGAAGTTGATTATTAAAATCACGATGTTTTTATTACAAGTTAACTCCAGTTAACTCTAGTTATTGCGACTAACTTAACTCGTAGCGTAACTCGCGAGCTGCGATTAACTCTTAACTCTAACTATGAGCCGAAATCTCATAACTGCCCAGGTCTGCTCCGGAGTGTTTTAACGGATACCAGCAGTTTCAGACCGTTACAAAGACTGTTAGCATCTACTGGAACAAATTTGTTATTAAATTTGTTATTATTCTTATATTTAATGGCGTATTAGAATATGTATTTGAAACCGCCGGTTTCTTGCAAACTTGATCACTTTTCTCAGTTTTCTGGCTTTTTAGTAATATAATGGTATGATTTACTGAATATTTTTACGGGCAAAACACACGTGCACCGTGAACACACATGAGCAAAAGTACGTAGTAGAAAGTATCTGTATTGACTGTATCTGTCTCTGTACACGCTGCCATTGCATTTTCCCGCAGATACTGTTTAATACTCGTACAACCTGTGCGGACGACCGCAATTGCAGAAAATACAAAATCGTTTAGCTTCGCTTTGTACAACAAGCTTTACAAAAAAACTGTCGAAATTTTACACGTTATCGATAAATCATAAAGAATTATCGCCGCCACATCAAATGTCGCGTACTACAAAATTACACATCCCTACGGTTTTCACACTCGAAATAATAACAAACGTAAAAATTTTCCGCGCTATGACACGTGGACTGTGTTGGATCAGAATCTGCTGTGCCTCCCGGCTTTGAAAGACGCTTGTGAAAGTGCAGATTCATAATATGAAATTTCCATATTATGGCTGTGGTATCTGTACATTGCAGAAATCGCAATTGAGCTCACAAAGTTCGCTCTCTGGTGCAGACCTAAAATTTATTTTGGCTGATTGCTACGGGTAATTAATACGGTGTGTGTATTCCTAATACGAAGCCAAGCGCTGCGATGTTTTTTAAGGATGGTAAATCCTGTGCTAGGACTTATGCAATGTAAACATAGATAAGCAAAACAAATTTACATAGACCGCGCGCCGCAATTAGGTATTTATCGGTATATATCTATATGTTTAATGTATGTGTACAGAATACTTGACAACTGGCATTCGAATCCTTTGGTTTATCAAATAGATAGCTGCTGTTTCGAGTCTGGACTTATCCGTTTTGTCTAAAATGCTGTGGAAGTTTGCGTTTTTCTGCTTGGGTAAGTACGGGATCAGTACCTCTATTCGCGTAATCTTTCCATCGTACGGCTTTGTAGCATCGACCGTAACACAAAAAAGTCCTTAATTTCAGTGAGCATTAACAAATTTGTTGCTCCTCAATGCTCACCGGCTTTCCCAGCCAGTGTGAAAGGAATCGGTGGAGAAACTCCTAAACAGGTTCGAATAGTTCTGGCTGAAATATTCTTTTGGGGTTACTGGCAAAAACATCATTATAAATTTCCTAAAAAAATGGTAGTGCTGTACAAAATCTTCCATTTAGAAAATTATACCTAGTTGTAAATTAAAAACTTTTACCTAAAAAATACTTAAAAAGTACTATCAATAAATTACCTTTGTAAGACGGATTTCCTGCATCACAGGCCGATGGCATTTGGTACGTGTACAGAAAGATGGGCGGAAACTACACCAGCACCGCCCAGATACAAATTACCAGCGTAGCGCCCTTTGCGGATCCCGTTATCAGTCAACCGTCAACGTTGCAGTGGTGGGAGATCTTCCCCGATTCATCCGACACACCCTGTACGCATCAGTTCTTTACGGGAACATATTCCAACGCAGGACAAGTAATTGGCGATCTCGGTGGATCGGATGATAATTATATAATGCGTGAGTTGAGTCTTTCTGTGTACTGTGTTGCATTGCTGTTTTCCCATTTACGCAAAACGTGGTATGCTGGACCATTAATTTGCAGTGGTTCTGCAGGACCAACGGATTTCGTTGTGCTGTATCACGATTATCAGAATCTTTCGATAAGCTATGGCTGTAGCCGCTCACAAACAGACAATGGCCACTGCGCCACGCCCACAATCATCGTTCAAACGCGGAAACGGCCAGATCAGCTGTCAGCAACCGAGGCGCAGAATTTTGACACTATCATAAATTCTGCATTTTTACAATACTGCGTGACGGTGCAGAATATACCGAAGGAAATATATGGACCGAAGGGAACATGCGGAATGATCGACCCACCCGCTTGCGTTGCTCAGGATATCCAAGGAATGATGTTGACCATCGTAAACTCTACAGGTAGAAAATCTTAATATTATGTACTGTTTTTTAAACAATTTTACGGTAAATGCCTAATTTATTCTTTTGCTTCAGTTTCATCGACCACCAGCGTTTCATTTAACTATGATACAAGTACTATTAGTAATTTTACACCCTCAAGTTGCAAATGGCCAAATGCAATACCGTCTCCTGGAAAGGTCGATTTCAACCTGGTGAATTCTTACTGCAGCAATGACAGTTAACTACTTACGGTCACCACGTTCAAAATAAGCAATATTCTAGCTTATTCGCTAGCTTGGTTATATACTGAACATACTGCTAATCAGTAAGCCGTTGCTTGTAGAAGTGTAGTACGAAAATGTATATATTAATATATTTTACGTAACTATGTTTTTTTATGTTTATGTATATGTATACAAGGGGCAAATCAGTCTACCCGAACCGTCTCCCTGTACTGCTGCCGTCACCCTACTGGAGTTTTACGCTGCGAAACATGGTGTTTATGTACCGCGCTTGATTTAACCGTATGTATTGCCGCAGCGCACAATCCAGCCGGCTGACGGCAGCAGTGCCGTGAAATGGTTCGACTAAAATGGTTTTCCCCCCTATAATAACTTGTATGTTATTCCTATAGATTCAGGGACAATATTATTACTATCGGCGGTTATTTTCGCCGGAAATCGATCCAGTCAACCAGCAAGCGGTGCTGCATTTCGTCGGAGCCTCCGCTTCCCCTTTAATAAACGCCTCAACCAATACATACTGGGCCGAATACTCCAACTATGATAGCAAAAATTCTTCCAAGTGTGTCTATGGCTTTTTTGTCGGCAAAATTCAAACAGCGGGCTCGTGTCGGGCTTGATCATTCCATACACTACCGCCGGCGCTCCTGGTAAGCAAAGCCGGTGACTACTTTTCCTTTAGTAGAAATTAATTGACAATTATTAAGACTGTATTACTGTGAAACAGGTAGAATGATTTCTTATTTACCGTTATAGTCCCTTTTTCATCCATGACACTATTTCTGGACTCCACACAATTTTTTCTCTACGGATGCGGAACACAAAATCTGCAGACTGGTATTTGTGAAACACCGGTCGTCGTGCACTTTATCCGTGCAAACCCACTGCAGCTGATCCAGGCGGACAGAGATGCGTACGACGCTGTAGCTGATCGCTTTCTGAACAAATACGGATGCAGTGCTGCTAAGGATGTACCGCTCATCTTCTGGACGCAGGATAAGCCGCTTTGCTCCATGATAGATCCACCGCAATGCATGCAGAACCATATCACGGGATATCAGCAAGTTCTGGCAGCCACAAACGCTATTATGTACTAGACAGCTATCTTTACCGAAAGCAGTCGATTATTTTGTTAGAAATTGTTGTCATGTTTGTTTCATGCTAATACAGTTACAAGTTAGAATAAAACCTGCCAATAAAAGCCAACAAATAACGGAAAAAGGCGATCCTTTGTATGAGACACGAACTATTCAATATAGGAAACCGTTATAGGCATCACTTTCCATCCATGTTTATTGTAGACACCCCTTCTCACACCCCGTTGATTAATTAGTACAAGCAGCCATTGTATTAAAAAGATGATACCCTAAGACCCTTATATGATCCAAAAATTTTCTACGAGTACATGCACGCTAATTTCTCATTATTTTTCGGCAACAGTTACTCAATTGCAAACTAATTGCAACGTTTTCATATTCGGTTTCATATATATGAAAAGCATCCCGTGTTTCACTTCCGGTACCGGTTCAGCTGCTGAACTTCAGCAGACACGATTCATAGCAGCGCAGCAGAGGCAGCTCACAACCTTAGCTCCGGTGAAAAAAGGTTCAGGTATTAATAATTCAAAAATCTTTAAGTTTAATTATTCATAAGCGTGCCTACAGTAAATGGGGTGCGAAAAGTGGTGCCTATAATGTACGCGGGTGGGAAGGGGTGCCTATAACGATACCCTTCAATATAGTGTACCAGAACATCGGCTAATATTAATATTATATTAATATGCACAATTCTATTACGTAATATTCTCAACTCTCAAGTGCTAACGAAAAGTGAATAATTCTCATATACGCATGTATATTTCTTTGGATAAACCTGGTGTCTGCTTCTCTGTTCAACCACCTCTCGTATTGTTTAAAAAGTCTCTAGTGGGACTCTTCGTTCTCTATATTCTCCATACTTCTAGTGAAAATTGCTCCATTTCCTGTCGATTTGACGAAGTGTTTTCGGTGCATTCCATGCGGGTTAGTGGTGAAACCCTTCGTCGCCCCTTTCTGACCAAGTGCCTCCTGACCAGATATCTCCAGGCCTATTCCTCTTTTTGGCCAGAGAAGATGACATTCTTAAAAGAGCGTATCTTTCGCGCGCTTTTCTCAGTGCCTCTTCAGCAGTGTTGGTTTATGTGGACGAAATGTACTTTCTCCTCTACGATACAGAGGCGGTGTTCCGAACCAACAAGCCGGCGTCTGCGATTCGCCGACAATCGGACATTATATTCGCAGTTTCGCGTCAATCCTTGCAAGTCGCAACTGCCTCAATCTGAAAAAGATGCACTGGATCAGTCTGGGTCTGTGGCCGATCGCTATCTGAACAAGTACGGCTGTAGTGATGCTAATGATGTCGCGCTCGCCATTCACAGCAGTAATAAGTCGTTGTGTCTTATGGTCAACCCTCCGATGTGTATGCAGAACCAATTTACCGGACACCAGCAGCTTCAGACCGTTACGTACAGTGGCCCTTCGAACAAACTTGTTATTTTCATGTTGGCGTATCAAAATATGCAACGAAAACCGCTGGTTGCTTGTAAACTCGATCACTTTCCTGGCTTTTTTAATAGTACAGCGAGCGTTGTTTAATTCAAATAACTGAACTTTACTTAAATCGGTACTCTGTAGATTGATTACGCTGTGAGGGGAACTGTGAAACTGGACGGTGATCGGTCGGTGATTAGCATTTTCTGCAATTTCTAACAAAATTTG
This sequence comes from Paramacrobiotus metropolitanus, assembly GCF_019649055.1. Lineage (NCBI taxonomy): Eukaryota > Metazoa > Tardigrada > Eutardigrada > Parachela > Macrobiotidae > Paramacrobiotus > Paramacrobiotus metropolitanus. Next base: position 343,320 of record NW_026570241.1, on the reverse strand, counting down.
TCCATGGACACCGTTCGCTTGTAGGCTTACGTCTCCCACACAGCACCGTATTATGGTACGATTTACGGAATTCTTTTACGGGCAAAACACACGTGCAGCGTATGTACGAAACGTGTGAAGAAATGCTTGCCATTAGTATATCGTATCTGCATATACCTAATCACGAAACACGGTGCAATTGTTTTTTTCCGCTTCCCCTTTGATCAACGCTTCGACCAACACATACTGTGCGGAATACTCAAACTATGATGGTAAAAACTCTTCCCAGTGCGTCTATGGCTTTTTTGTCGGCAAAATTCAAGATAGTGGGCTCATTTCGGGCTTGATCATTCCATACACTGCCGCTGGCGCTCCTGGTAAGCAAAGCCGGTGGCTATTTTACCTTAATTGAAGATTAACTGAGAATAATTTAGACTATACAACAACTTTGTATAACGATGCAGTACTGAAATCTGGCTTGCCATTACAGACCCTAATTCATCCATGACCCTAATTCTGGACTCAACGCAGTGGTTTATGTATGGATGCGGTACACAAAATCTGCAGACCGGTATTTGTGAGACACCGGTCGTCGTGCACTTTATCAGTACCAACCCACTGCAGCTGACCCAGGCGGACAGAGACCGATATGACGCCGCGGCCGATCACTTTCTGAACAAATACGGATGTAGTGCTGCTAAAGATGTGCCGCTCATCTACTAGACTCCGGATAAGCCGCTTTGCTCCATGATAGATCCACCGCAGTGTATGCAGAATCATATTACGGGATATCAGCAAGTTCTGGCAGCTGCGAACCCTAACATGTACTAGCCAGCTGTCGCTTGACTAGGCCAGGCATCATAACACTGAAACTTTTTTTAGCAGTACTTCCTATAGTAATGGTCAGGGAAGCCATTTTCCGGTATTACGTGCATTTTTATAAACCATATCTTCAAAGGCGTTGAATTTCATTGTCTTAATTGTGCAGTTTCTTTCGAATACAGTAGCTTTGTTGGTACCCTTTGAAGTCAGAAAATAAACTTGCCAGCAGAAGCCAATAATGCATTTGTATTCGTAGCGCGAAAAAAGATTCAGTTTTGTATAAGAAGTTAAGAACGCAGGCATGCAGTGCTACAAGACAAGGCCGGCTAATATTTGTACAGGTATTACCAAGGCAATTATTTATTTATTTATTGGCCACTTGTTTTTTACTTCTACCTGCCGTGGTATACGTAATAATATGTGTCTTGGTAAACCTTTGGGTCTGTCTGTACAATCAATTTATAGAACATCACTTCAAATGATAATTAAACTTTAGTGGGTGCGTTTCCCTTCGTAACTGTTGCCGCTCTTGGGATATCCTTCATAGTGTAAGATGCCCCATTTCCTGTACGATTCGATGAAGTATTTTCGGTGCGTTCCACGCGAATTAATGGTGAAATCCTGCCTCGTTGCTTTCGGACCAAATATTTGATGAAATCCTCAATCTGCCGCCGGTAATCGTGACGCAGAGCAAGATAGATGACCTGCGCATTCCACATGCTGTTATTGTTAGTATTCGATACCTCTACATTTTATCGGTAATACGAATGTTATAATATGACTCTAGCAGGCACGAGGGTTTCGAAACATACCGGGGTCGATGCGTATCCGAGAAGCGTAATCAGCCGAAGCGTTAGGAGAATAAATGATTGGATGTTGACGTGAGAAATTAGATAGGTCAGCACCACCGGCGTAGGCATTATGCAGATGCTGTACGAAACAAAGGCCGCAAAAAACGCTAACACGCTTTTGTAGCGTCGCTGCTGTCGCCGGTGTCTGTTATTATCCGTAACGACTGACACTTTCACGGGATTAAATAGGCGACGAACGATAACCAAGAAGACACACAGATAACAAATGACCGATAGAATCATGGGAAAGGCCAGTTGTATAAGCGTGTATGCACTGGCCCACACTGAATCTTTATACACCAGGGTACACGATCGCCACGCCGTCATCCGTTTAGCAACACCGGACACACGAGCAAACTGTAGGAGCGCAAGGATCACGCCGACTACTGGCGGTATCGCTGTCATCGTATAGAGAATTTTCTTGTGGGTAAATTTGTTGTACATGTGCGGGAAACAGACGGCCACCAAACGGTTCAAACTAATCATCAGATCAGCCCAATCTACCCACGTGTTGCAACAGATAAAGAGACCAACGGCCCACGGACAAAATTGTTCGTTGATTGGTTGGTTGAAGGGAGTGCCCTCGGTGGACACCGCCATTAAGGGAATGCCGAGACCACACTGGAGAGCAACAGCTACCAAGAGACACAACAGCAAGACATTGGATTTTGAGTGTACATGGGATGTGACGAGGCACGCTATCAAAAGCAGACAGAATGCCGTCCCGACGATGATTAGGATAATCATAAAAACGTAGTAGGTCTTAATTTCCAGTCGGTAATAAAACCAGATGGGAAACGGGAAAGCGGACCCATTGCCTGTAAAGTTTGACACGACAGATGGAGGATCGCTGGACAGCATTGCAAATTATGTGCCGCGAAGACTTCGGCTAACTGAACCTTACAGTGACGCCGCTTGCAATTTGCACTGTGCAAAATGACACTTTTCTGGAATATGAAGGATGGACTGTAGGGAAATTTTATATGCCGTTTGCGCTTACTTCTTTTGCGCAGTATGTCACCACATATCACAAGACTTGAAAGGAGGATTCAGTAATCTATTCTTTGAGACAAACCTTATTAGACAGCAGCCGGTACAGTCCGCAACCCCACGCTTTTACTTACTGACATATTCCATTGCCGGTGAGATGTGTGGCTGCCCGCGGCTTGTAAAATATGATTGAATTATTGGTTTATGTTAACGATTAGCTTCCTGAAAATTAATCCTCTCTTGTTATCCGAAGCTAAGTACTAGCTCTGTTTGCTTTAGCCTTTATTTCTTTAGCTGGTGTTGGCGCGGACCTTAGACGCATGAGCCTTGGGGAATCCAGCCTTCTTTTGTAAAGAGATTATTGCGCAACTGTATTGTACAAAATCAAAGGCATTAAAATACAGCGATACTTCGATTCCATTTCTAGACCGATCGCTTTTACGGTATACGGACAGTTCAGCTATTTTCGTGTGGTGTATTAAAGCACAAGAAGTATTAGATTAAACAGTTCTGTAACGAGCCACACGGGGGCTGGTGGTCAGTTAGCAGCTAACTACCGCTGATCTACAGTAGATGCAATACGGGGTGATCGCTGGGCAGTAAAGTTAAATCGTTTTTGTCTTGCCGATCGGCACGGCATGCCAAGGACGATCGACAAGACGAAAACGAATGCGAACGATGCCGTTTTTGCTCAGTATCACAAAAAAACCACAGTCGCACTGTTTGCCGATATGGTGTCTGCGGCCCTGTTCGCCGAATCCCCATGTCGGAGAAGGGCAGTTGGTAGCAGACAACGCGTAGTTATAACGTTTCTCGCTCAAGCTTAATACAAATCATCGTTAGACGTCAGTTACACTTGTCATCGCTAAGGTGTATGAAAGCAATGCAGCGGAAGCGTTCAACAAACACATTACAGAATTATTATTGAACAAACTGGTTTGAGATGGTCCATCTTCAAATGTTTAATCTGCACAACGTTTTCCGGTATAATAGTCACAAAAGAAAGTTTTTCCTATAAGTTAGAAATATCAACATATGCGATGCTCAATCCTTTGCGAATGTATATGTAAATGCGTAAGTTAAAATTAAAAACCCTAAATAAGTGACCCAAGAACTGTACCATTGTTTACAATGCAGTGTCCTAATAATGTAGTGCTACTTGTATTGAATCGGAGGATCAGAAACCATCGAAGGCTTCCTCGTTATGGTTAGTTTCTCGAACCAATATGAATTTGAAAGAAATAAGCCAATAAATACTTCATAAATTTTAAATGTACTGCCCGCTGCAAATCAGTTTTTGGTCGTTTGAGGGATCGTGTTCCTGTCGCAATCGTAGGTACAAAAGTAAAATGCTACGCAGATTACAATCATTACATGGTTTTTGCATGCGGCTTCTGTTTTGTTTTGTTATTTACATGCTTTTTAAATAGGTTTATTACCGCAAACTGAAGAAAGCCTTATTTGATATCATCGCAAGTTTAAGTTATTTTTATGTGACGATCTTACCCTTTCCGTGCCCTTCCGGTGTCGATAGCTCTTGCTTTTGACACTCGGGTTCACAAAGACCAGCTGAAACTTGCACTAATTCCGTGAAAAAAGCGGAATGCGATGGGATTACGCGCAAACCGTCAGATGATCCAGATTGCATTATCCTGTAAACATCCGCCTTACACAGACGGCGATCACAAGACTTGAGATCGTCTTAAGCATTTTAAAAACGCTCCACATCTATGTTGCAAGCAGCCAGTGAAAAGTATTTAAAAAGTTGCACTCGTCAACTGACCCTATTGACCCTGACCCTAAAATTTATTTGTCAAAATCTAATGTAAGCCAAGATGAATAGTTTCGTAGATGTCAACCTGACTGGAGTTAACGTGACATCACCCAAGTTAAACGGTAACTTAACCAACGTTCCATGGAAGTTCCCGGCCGTCTTGCGCGTATTTACAAGCATTGCTACATTTTCCCTGAATGTAACTGCTTGCAGTGCGTTGATTGTGAAGACAAACAAACAGCGCTCATTTAACGTTTATCTCATAAATGTACTAGCTGCAAACATTGTATACCTAATGGCAACAGAATTCTACGATATTATCCATTGGGTTAAGCCCAACTGGTGGCCGGGTGATGCGCTGTGCGATGTTTATTTTTATGGTATGGGCACTATGATTGCGTGTATGCACTGGACGCAAGTTCTCATTACTTGTAACCGATTTGCCGCGGTGACCTTGCCACTCTATTATCGTATGTATCAAACAACTTGCTTGGCGGGTGTGCTATGCGCTGGGATGTGGATTCTCGTTCACGTGGTATGCCTCCCTATATTGATTAACAATTCATTGTATTATCGTTCTCCCGGCGAAATTCGTGGTGCAACTGGAATGCGAAGGCGCAGCCATGTATGTACAAATTGTTGCGATTACCATGTACGACATGCCGATTGTCATCATTATCGGATGTTATCCCTATTTGCTATGGAAAACACTGAAACGGAAACGTATTAAGCCAACTGGTTTAGAAACAGCAGGGAGATCAGATACCACCACCATCAAAAACGCTTTTAGCAAAGAGAACAAAACAGCATTTACCGTTTTAACTCTGCTGACCACTGGGGTACTGGTAAGCTGGGTGCCTTCGGCAGTTGCGATTCTGGCAGCTGAATTTAGGGGCTTTCCGTTTGCGGAAGGATTCTATCAGTATGCAAACTGGATGATGGAAACCCAGGCGGCCTTGGATGCAATCATCTTCTTCATAAGTATCAAAGAATTGCGCGATATGGGTCTGAACATTATCGGATGGAAGAAAGGTCAAAGAAATACATCAGTTACGAAGTAGAAGCATTTCCATCCGACAGAGCAGGTGCACTGCGCTGGAAAACCTGGTATAATACCAAGAATAATGGCGGCAATACCACGCTGCATAACTAAACTATTACTCTGCATCAGAAACTGTTAAGCTCTCACTTCTCCTTTGTCATCCCGAATGCACTTTGCAGTTTTCAAAATGAACTGTTTGGTGCACGGGCCATGACTTCCCGTCATCTCAATAGCCATACTGAAAGTATACGTACGCACTACGCACTAGAGAATTAATTTACCAGTCGTTCCACGCCTCATACAGTACTCTGCCAGTTTGCGAATTTTTATGGTTTCCGCTGCGGCACCTGGATTATGACAAATCTACCATGTATAAGTTGGCGCCAGTATAAATCTTTTCAATAGTCTGGTTCAAAATCGACCTCAAATGCAGCCAGTTGTGTTAAAATGTGTAAAATACTTCCGTGATGGTTGTTGACATGCAATAAAGTATGGATATATTGTGTACGGTATTGGACAGCGCGTCATTGCTTCCATGTTTAACTATGGCTTTGAAAGCGTAAAGCTATAATTAAAAATTTTGCAAAAAATGTACGAAATAATTCAGTTTGAATTGTTTGCAATAAATGTTGTCTGTTTGTTGAACAGTGTTGCGCCGTTTCCTGTGTAACATACGAGTACACTCCAGTGCAACATTCAGAAAGCCAGGAACACAGAGTGTATGTGGTAAAAGGATTTTACTGCAAACCGAACTTCGGTTCAATGCCTTATGTGTACTTGTAAACCTCTTTTTTTTATACATCATTTTTCAACAGCCGGACGTGGCCTTTTACAGTTTTAAGAGCAGTGTAGGTGTACGAATTAGTGACTACGAAATGGGCCTATAATTAACGGTTATTAATAGTTGCATATTAAAAAGACACCGAAGAAAGTGTGTCGTCGTCTTCCAAGTCCGGCACATTTGCTTTAAACCTGATGTACTCTGTACAAATGTTAACGCATCACAATGATATTGATATTCGACAACAGCAAATTGTCTACGGTAGACATTTAGCTATTTTTATGTAACAATCTTCCTTTTTGGCTCTCCTTCCGGTGCCGATGGCTCCCACTGCAAAAATGGTTCTCACAAAGACCACCTGCAACTTTAAATAAATCAAGAGGAGAAGCGGACTTCGGTTGGATTACAGACAGTCAGACACAGTTAAGCTGCACTAGAGTGAATGTGCTATAAACATCCGCATCACGCAGATGACGATAACAATTAAAGATACTAAAAAATCTCCACACATAAGTTTACCGTCGATAAATAGCCTTAAAATGCTGTGTGTGAACTCGGCCAGAGCAAGTTTCCCGTAATTAAGCCACGATGAAGAGTTTCGTTATTGTCAACATTACTCCAGCTAACCAGACCACACCGAATTTCGACAGCAATTTAACCAGCATTCCAAATGGAATTTCCTAGCCGGCTTCCGGGTATTTACAAGCGTAGTCACCTTTTTGCTGAATATTGTAGCGATAGTATTTGTACGAACGATAAGACCGCCCAGTTATGATGAATCATTCCATCGCGTTATGAATTTGTCCACTTTACCGGCTAGTTTCCTTTCTCATGAACTTCTAGAATTCAGTCTTGTGCTCAGCTTGCTACAGCTTGCATCTACTTGATTGTTCCTCTTGCTGAAACCCTTGCTTACAACCTTGCTCCGTTTCTTGAACGCCTTGTCATTAAACATGCCTTGAGTTACATTGTCGTGTTTGACCGCTTGGGATGAACCTGTGTCATCCCAATCGGAGCCACCTGTGTAATTGTGTAACATCAGTTAAGAGCGTCCACGACCGCATCGTTGCCGGTCGTGCCACCTTTCACACCAACAGCCGTTTAATCGTGGTAAAGGCTGATCGCCACCCCACTAGAACAGTAGCCAGATAGGCCACTGTTACATGGCGCTCCTGTAAAGAACCATACCACCTGGACGCCTGCAGCCTATACCAGCGATTTTCACACCATCGCCACTTCCCACACCAGCCAGCGGAAGTCCCGGAACGGATCGCCGTTTCGTGAGTGTTACAGCATCAGTTCGAGCAGTGAATTGCATTTCTCAGCGTTGATATATTAATTACATTAAAACGTTTACAGTAATGAAACGAACGCAAACTTAACTGTTTTATTGGCATCAATTTTTCGTGTCAAATAATAATTTCCGGTACATAATATTCCTTTTACATCACTTGTTCGCGTTTTCGTTGGGTTTACATTAACGTTGTTCACCCGGCACCGCTGTGCCGCTGTGCTTTTGTTCGCGCCAAAACTTGTAGTTGCAGTCAACAACTGACTGCTGGGAAAGAAAACATTAACCGTCATGGTCCAACAGTTAAATGGAATCTCAGAAGATAACTCTGCAGTCTGAACTTGATGAACTCACCAAAGCGCAGTTGCAGGACATCAGCAATAGTCTTAACGTTTACATTAACCGGAAAGTGTCTAGGTCAGGCTATGTTGAAAAATTATCTTCCTACATGGTGTAGCGTCACCTTGCCGAATGAATATGTGAAGAATGACAACACTGAAAATCTCCGCGCCTTCAGTGCCGAGTGTGCCGACATTACACACAGACAGCACAACATCAACGTCTGCTGTCCAGCGTGTGTCTCCTGCCCTGCTGGCCTGGCATTACAGATGCGCGCACATACAAGGAAAGACACTGAACAGACCGCAGCGCGTGGGAACACAGAACGCACCGATGCCGGTCAGACAGAACCGATGCTTTTACACAACAGACTGGAGAAACGTTATAAACAGGAAGAAACATTAATTACCTTTTCAGATGATGAGCCTTCCGATGAGTCACTCACTCAAACTGCTTTGCACAGCGTTCCGTTAGCAACCGCACGGAGAGCATGCCGCGCACAGCCGCGCAGCACGCCGCATCCGCTCATACCGATACAAACATTACTACTGTACAACTGCCGCTTGATATTAACCGCTTGGTACAAGTCCTCGCGTTACAGTCGCGTTACGGATATACTGCAAAAGATTTCAATATTAAAGTTTTTAATGATACTCCTGATTATATTATCACTGCGTTCTTTCAACAATTCGAAAGAGCTGCCGACGCAATTGGATGGAGTTCAGAAGATAGAATTTGTATCTTACCTACATACTTTGGTGATAAAGCACGTCAGTATTTTGAGCGCAATTGGCCCACATGTTCGAAATTAATTTATCAAGAGTGGAAAGGCAAATTAATTGACCGCTTTTTCCCTGAAGATTACTTAATAAAGAAACGCATTGAATTATCAAAAAAGGTGTTTAAGAAAGGGTCAAATATTAACAAATTTTTGATTGATTTGGAGATCCTGTTTAACGAAATAGACCCTCAAATGTCTGATTCGCAGAAACTTGTTGAACTTCACCGCGCATTTTACGATATGCCAGAATACAGGAAATATCTTATAGTTTCTCGGGCAGTTACCTTCTCTGAAGCTCGTTCTGTACTTGAAAAAGTAGCTGCTGCCGACACCGCAGTAAACACTACTGTACAATCAGCTCAGACTGAAATTAAGCTCTCCGACACTTGTAACCGTCACAGTGACAATAGGGTTACCGACGTCCAGCGCCACCGTACTCGACATGAAAATTATAATGCTTCAGATGACCATCGGTCATCCAGCCCAGGACGGCATCTTGTACGTGCTGATTCTTATCACAGCCGTCGAAATACTAATGGCAGACGGTCACCCAGTGCGCACCGACACCGCTCAGGTTCACCGGATTACCGTGCTCAGCGCCGTTATCGCTCGCCCGACAGCGACTACGAGCATGACAATCGCCGAGCGTATTCCCGAGAACGCCGCAACGTTTCACCGGAGAGTGATCGCAGTTTCAGACATTATCGTGACCAGCACCGATGTGCTTCGCCCAAACGGGATTACACAAAATACTATAATCGGAAAAATTACAATGAGGAAAAGAGAATACATCCTAAATTTATTGATTTCGACAGCTACAGATTAAATAATGGAAAATTGTTTTGTCCAAAATGTCTGGATTTTTTCCATTCGTATGGAGAATGCACCAGCTACAGCATCAATGACAAACATATCATACCGCGCCTATGCCCTGATGATATTAAAGCCAAAGTTCAAGCAGAATACGACGATTACATTAACTGCACGTTGGAACGCAAAGGAGCTGCATTCCTGTTCAGTAGACAGTGGAAACGAATGAATACCTACAGGAAAGGAGGGACGTACGGATATGACTATGTACCTCCCGTGTTCTACAGTGTTACGGAAATTAACCTCTACAGTAGTCGCTCAGATAACCCGGCATCTCGCTGCAGAAAAATATTAAATGAACAGAAAGCAGAAATGAAAAAACCTGATCTGTTAAAACCGCGTACACCGTATGTTACGAATGCTGTTACTGGAAAACTAAATGAAAATGTTTTGCAATCGACAGATTCAAGCGCATTAGCCACAACGATTCCTCAGAAGGTGGAATTTTGTGAGACATTACTGAGTGAAATTTTAACGGAATTGATAACACCTACATTACAGCCGACGACCGAGACTGTAGAATCTTCGCAGTCAGCACACACTCCGGTCGTACAAGAAGTGCCGAAAATTATATATTCACCACCGTTGATATTACAAGAAAAATTAAAGGAAATGGTTTCCATAATACAAAGTATTCGCTCGTCCTCATTTTACCAGCGATTAATGAGACACACGCATATTATTTTCCCAAACGTAACAGCACCGACATCGCACGAAAGCTCCACTACTTCCCCACAGCACCGGAAAAACGCGGAAAATTTCCGGATACCGTGAGGGACCCTTCCCAATCCCGGACATTCCAGCGGAACCTGACTGTAGGATCCTTCCGATCGCCGGATGGATTCTCGTGGTAGTTCAATGTGAGGGACCACCACGCCGTACGTTAAGGATCATCCCGGACCATTGTGTTGTACTACTTACTAATTCCTAACGCTTTATTTTCCTGTTTTCTTATTCTTTTGTTTTGTTGTCTTGATGAGACAGGTATATCTCATCGCTACCGTGAGGGATGTAGCGATAGTATTTGTACGAACGATAAGACCGCCCAGTTATGATGAATCATTCCATCGCGTTATGAATTTGTCCACTTTACCGGCTAGTTTCCTTTCTCATGAACTTCTAGAATTCAGTCTTGTGCTCAGCTTGCTACAGCTTGCATCTACTTGATTGTTCCTCTTGCTGAAACCCTTGCTTACAACCTTGCTCCGTTTCTTGAACGCCTTGTCATTAAACATGCCTTGAGTTACATTGTCGTGTTTGACCGCTTGGGATGAACCTGTGTCATCCCAATCGGAGCCACCTGTGTAATTGTGTAACATCAGTTAAGAGCGTCCACGACCGCATCGTTGCCGGTCGTGCCACCTTTCACACCAACAGCCGTTTAATCGTGGTAAAGGCTGATCGCCACCCCACTAGAACAGTAGCCAGATAGGCCACTGTTACAATATGCAGTAGTTGCTTGTAGCGTGTAAATTATCAATACAAGCCAACACCGTTCTCTCAACGTTTACCTTATCAGTCTTATTGCATCTAACATTCTCTATCTAATTCTAAATGAATTTTATGATATAATTCTTTGGCTCAAGCAAAACTGATGGTCGGAAAATGTGATCTGTAGCGCATACTATTAGGCTATAGGCAGTATTAGGCACTATAAATTCGTGTGTGATCTGGACCCAAGTTCTCATCACCGGCAACCGAATTGCCGCGGTGACCATACCGCACTGTTACCGCATGTACAGTATCACTCAACGTACTTGGCCGCTGCGTTATGTGCTGGCATGTGGATAGTAAAGTGAATCATTAATCATTAAAGGGCGATTTATCACGTGGAGCAGTATCCAGTGGATACTGCTCCACGTGATAAATCGCCCTTTAATGATTCACTTTATCATCGCTTATCCGGTGAAAAGTATGGATGCACCTGGAATCTAGGGGCGCAAACAACATATGCCCAAACTATTAAGATTTCTGTATACGATTTGCCGATTGTGATCATCACTGGAGGTTATCCATACCTACTTTGGAGAACACTCGGATTAAGACGTATTAAACAAGGAGGTTTGGAAACGACTTCAAAGAGATATATGCAACTAATACGAGGAACGCATTAAACAAAGAGAACAGGGCAGCGTTTATGGTGTTAACACTGCTTACCGTTGCTGCGATTGTCTTCTGGGTACCTTCTTCTATTACGTTTCTGGCAGCTGATTTTGGAGATTTTCATTTTTCTGACGAATTTTGCCATTATGCAAACTGGATTGTGGAGTCCCAGGCGGCTGTCGATGCGACATCCTTTTTAGAAGTGCAATAGAGCTACGCGATTTGTGTTTGTTTGACTGTTTGAACCTTATAGGATGCCAGAAAAAAGGTCAAAAAAAGAGGTCGCGTCGCGTAGTTGATACCATGCAGGCTCGTCTATCAGAACATTTGGACGAAGATGTGAGACCTGATGTAACATAATGTCTCAGAGTTAAGCTGTTGCATTATTTTGTTAATAAATAATTCAGATCACTATTGTTCACTGCGAGGTCACTTTGCAGAGATGGGGAATCGCATTCTGAATGAGAAACGAATGAATGTAACCTATAGTCAAAATTAACTGTCTTTAGTACGACTGTACGAGTACACATGCGCGTGGTTAATTGTTAATAAAATCGAGAAACCTTTTACGTGACGCTCTTCAAGGCGACAATAAAATTCAACTCTTAAAGAAGGCTCAATCGCAGCTTTCGCGCTGTGCTAGGTCCAAATTAAATATGTAAATAAAGATATAAAGAATAACAGGTGAGGATATTGGCAAAAAAACGTAACACAATGCTTCCAGTGTCCACCTGATCAATTTGCTGATGTGCAATATTATGTAGAAGTATCTACGCTGTACTGTGCAAATGAGGCATTACTGTACCACTTCTTTGATAACAGCTAAAGAAACTGGCATTCTATGTCACATTAAGCATTATAATTTATAAGGAATCTCCTCTAGGGATAGGATACTGGCGCTGTCGTGGTGGTAATAGCGGTCGCCGTGCACGATGGATCACAACAACACTGTTGATAGCAGGCACTTGGAAACGAGCCTGTGATAACGCAGCAATGCCTGCTCTGACCACCGCAAAAAACTTTACTACAGTCGCACTGGTTACCACTGTTCATATTGCAATCTTGTTCGCCGAAACAGCAGCAGCCCTTTGCTGTACACGACGTTGGATCGGTGGTCATTAGGTAACAACACCATCCAATAGGTCCAGGAGGACATGTCGGGCGAGGGCATGCAGTTGTAAAAGAGGTTGTGGTGCTTGCAGAAGAGGCATAAGCACTTGCAGGGGACGGTGTTACGCTCGCTCCTTGAACCAGATAAAGATCAGTCACACCGCTAAGGCTTATCAGGAAGAATAATGTAGCGTAGCAAGCTTTCAAACATGAATATTTAACCATTTTACTACTACAACGATTTACACCCAGACACAATCCTTCCCGATAAGATATCTTTAAAAAAATGCAGCTATCTCTTATAGGGTAAGGTGCGCCAAAAGAAAAAGCAATGATTAATCCTATGCGCAAATCTGTACATAAATGCACAATTTACGAACATTTACGTACGGACGTATGCGTTTACGTCTGTGCTTTACCTACGGGGATAATTTAACTTAATTTAGGTAGTGCAAAAGAACGTAGATGCGGTATTGACCGGATGTTGTTTGAGATCGAGTGTGTTAATAAATGTTCGTTGACTTGTTCGGTATATTCCGTTTGGATAATTATATCAAAGCGGAAGTACAACACATGCACTCGTACTAGTAACTTTGCCCAATAAATGATCTCGATATGACAATGCGCTGACAATTTATCGATGTTGCCAGCCTTGCTGAATCATGATTTAAATGTCTGTTGCGCAAAGATACGTATTAACGGAATTCATAATAATTTCAAACCAACCTATTGTAGCCATGAGTTACTTTCCACCCTCCAATACGCAATCCCAGATACTCTTTCGAAGGGCTGAAATAACAGCATTGATTCGATATTGCATCTTTTTTAGCTGTAGTCTACTTCTAGGAGACGGAGGGTCAGAGAAAATAATCGTAGGTTCCCGTCTTGACTCTTCGAACCGAATGTGGCCGACGCTTGACAGAAATTAAGTACATATGTAGTGCAAACTATTTTTTGATTACCAGTGCGATTTCTGCCATCAAACACATGTTTACGCCAACTTAAAAGGCTTACACAGTTTTAAATTGGCGTGAGTCAACATTTTTTTGATATTGAGTATCCGTATTGTAGCGATAGAAGTTGTACAACCATAAGACCACCCAGTTATGATTCATCATTGCGTTATGAATTCCTGTCCTTTTACCGGCTATCTGTTCTTCTTCACAATTTCTAGAATTCATTCTTGCCTTAGCTTGCTACAGCTTGCATCAGCTTGATTAGCTTGTTCCGCTTGTTAAACTCTTGCCTAAACCTTGGTCCCTGTGTTGAATTGTTCTTGTCATTAAACATGCCGTGAACTTCCGTTGTTGCGTTCAGTAATTGTGTTACGTCAGTAAGAGCAGTCCCGGCCAGCATCGTTGCCGGCCGTGCCAACCTTTCATCCCAACAGCCCACACAACATCGTGGTACGGTCAACACGCCAACCCACTAGAACAGCAGCCAGATCGGCTACTGTTACATGGCGCTCCTGTAAAAGAACCATAACACCTGGACGCCTACCGATTCCCCTAACACCTCCGCTTCCCATTCCAGCCAGTGGAAGTCCCGGAACGGATCGCCGTTTCGTGAGTCTTTTTTTACTGTGCAAGTTTAAACCCGCGAAATTTGCATCTTCCACTTGTGATATTTAATAAGATCTACAGCCGTAATAGTGCGAGTGAATTTTTTAAGTTCTTTTGTCGGACTTTGCCGGTTCTTCCTTTCTTGATGCAAGTACTGCAATTACATCCGTCACTATCACTTACCGGTCGTTTTCTTTGTGTGCACGCACTGCCATCTTAATGTGTAGTTAACTACAGTATTTTTACTTTGGCATAATTAAACCGTCTAATTCCGATATTATTGGCGCAGTTAGCCGCGTAGGTACTACACCTTAGCTAACTTTGCTCGGCCCCGGTTGTTTCGTTTCCGTAGTTTTTGGGAACTTCACTGAATTTGCCGGCACGGCACCACTGTTCGGTAAACTGATCGCGTCTCTGTTGTGTGTGTGTTACATACGTCTATAACATTCCCTTTGTCTTGCAACTTGCACATTCCACTTGTCTGCCGCTGTGGCGCCGATTTGAACTGAGATCAAACCCATTAGCTGACACGCTCCACGTACGCAATGGAATCCATAAAGCAACAGCTTGACATTACATTCACTCGGAATGCAATACGTGACATCTGTAGAAATTTTAATGTAAAAATCGCTTTAAAAAACACCAAGGCCAACATGATAAGCGCGCTCTCTGCACATATGTTGCTGAACCACATTTCTGTGGATCAGCTCCACCACTTCCACTCTCCTGCTGCCGATGAGTCAGCTGCGCCAGCTGAGCACACCTTGCACACCAACGCCGCACAGGCCACACGTTCTCACAGTCAGAAAGACAGTCTACCCGAGCAGACCACTGCAGCGCGTACTGAAGGCGCACAACGCAGTTCCCCAGTGCACAATGCAGCAGGGCGCACACACGCTGCAGTTCCGGCAGCGCGCAGCGCTTCCGTACTATCAGCTTACAGAGAAATAAACGAGAACCGTTGTGCAAGTACCACTTATGACTCTTTAACTGACAAGGAAGGCGCGTACCATCATCGTGCTGTTCACGAGTATCATAGTCAATCGGATGACCGCCGGTCAGATAATGCGCACCGGAATCGTTCTTACCGTGAATATTACAGTAGTTCCAGTGACTCCGATGGTGCCCGGTCACCCAGTTCACACCGCTATCGTACACGACACCGCTCGTATTCTCCTGACAGCAATTGTAGCGACGGAAAGTGTAGTACACATTTCCGGGAACGCCATCGTTACCCGCCTGAAAGTGATTGTAGTTACGAATGTTATCGCAATCCGCATTCCCGATACTCGGCCGCCCGTGACCATACAAAATACTGCAATCGCGAAAAGTTTAACGTGAACAAGTTAATACATCCGAGGTATATTGACTTTGACAGCTACAGATTAGACAACGGAAAGTTATTTTGTCCAAAGTGTCTTGATATCTTTCATTCGTACGGAGAGTGCCCAAACTATAGTCGCGATGACAAATGCACAATACCGCGTTTATGCCCAAATGACATAAAAGCTGCAGTTCAGGAAGAATACGATGACTACGTACACTACATGCTTGAGTGAAAAGGAATGGCGTTCTTGTTTAGCAGTCAATGGAAAAGAATGGGTAGCTACAGGAAAAGCGGACCGTATGGCCATAATTATGTACCTCCCGTATTCTATAGCCTCTCTGAAGATAAGTTGTACAGTAGTCGCTCAGATGACCCGGCATCTCGATGCAAAGAAATATTAACTGAGCAACGGGAAGAAATGCACACACATGATATTTTAAGACCACGCACACCATACATTAAAACTGCAGGCACTGCGAAATTAAATACTACCGTCTCGAATGCGACCACTTTAAGTGAAATAGCGAACACCATTCCGCAAAAACTCGACTTATGTGAAACATTATTGAATGAAATTTCCGATGATTTGACAGCACCGGCATCACCGTCTATTGCTGAGAAGGAGCACCCATCTCAGTCCGTGAACCTTTCCGAATTGCAGAAAGTACCGAAAATTAATCATTCCCCTGCACAGCTATTGAAAGAAAAATTAAACGAAATGATTTCTATCGTACAAAGTATTCGTCAATCTTCTTTCTACCAGACGTTAACGAGACGTGCGTACCACATTATTTCCCCAAATGCACAGGCACTGCACGAAAGCTCTGATACCTCGTCAAAAACGCATTCGTTAGTGACTGTACCTGACGCAGATCGTGAAATCATTAGTACAAGTACATTCCCGCACAGATCCGCCAAACATGCACTGTCGGTCGATGATTTGGATGCTACGCTGGAGTATATTCGCACTTCTCCATTCTATCAGACGTTGTTTAACAGCCCGCATTTGCTTAACATCCCTACTGGTACATTAGCATTTTGCGACTCTACCCCTCCATCCCCACGACGCCAGACGAATGCGGAAAATTTTCGGATACCGTGAGGGATACCTGACTACGACTACAAGGAAACGGACATTTACCGGATGCCCTAGCCAACCGTGAGGGAACCAAATCAGCGTATCCGCGAGTTGGAGGACAACTGGCCTACTGCGAAAGTCTCCATTGACCGGACCAGCCGATGCCATCATCACCTTTAACAGTACACACCGTACCGTGGCGCCGCACCAGTCCCTTCCCCCTCCGGACACGCCATGCAAGCACAGCCAGTATTTAACCGCATTTAACCTTTTTCATTTTCCTTTAAATTTCTTTTCCCTTTGTATTGTCTTGATGAGACAGGTATATCTCATCGCTACCGTGAGGGATGTAGCGATAGAAGTTGTACAACCATAAGACCACCCAGTTATGATTCATCATTGCGTTATGAATTCCTGTCCTTTTACCGGCTATCTGTTCTTCTTCACAATTTCTAGAATTCATTCTTGCCTTAGCTTGCTACAGCTTGCATCAGCTTGATTAGCTTGTTCCGCTTGTTAAACTCTTGCCTAAACCTTGGTCCCTGTGTTGAATTGTTCTTGTCATTAAACATGCCGTGAACTTCCGTTGTTGCGTTCAGTAATTGTGTTACGTCAGTAAGAGCAGTCCCGGCCAGCATCGTTGCCGGCCGTGCCAACCTTTCATCCCAACAGCCCACACAACATCGTGGTACGGTCAACACGCCAACCCACTAGAACAGCAGCCAGATCGGCTACTGTTACAGTATGTAACACCAACGATCTTCCTTTTTCACTCTCCTTCCGGTCCCTCTCTTTGCATATGTAGCCTCCGAAGACTACCCGCACCTTTAAATAAATTAGCAGGAAAAGCGGAATTCTACTGGATTACACACTCACCCTACCGGAAATTACCCAGTTAGCTGCCCCAAACCTTGTCGGAAAAGATACTTATTTTCTTACCGAGTTACTATGTCCGCTTTTTCGCCATACACCCGCCGGATGCGGACATACCAACTCGCTCCGAAAGCATCTTTCCGACAGGGTTAAATTGCATGTGCGATAAACAACCGCATCACTCAGATGACCGTAATAAGGGTGCTAACAGCTCGGGGCATTGACAATTTAGCCATCGGTCAAAAGTCTCCAAAAGCTTGTAACCCCGGCCAAAGCATGATTTCCGCATTTTAAGCCACGATGAACAGTTTCGTAGATGTCGTCAACCTTTCTGAGACTAACCTGACCATCCCGAACTTCGACAGCAATCTAACTGGTATTCCATGGAATTTACCAGCCGGCTTCCGGGTATTTACAAGCATTGCCACCTTTTTCCTGAATGTGTCTGCTTGTAGCGTCTTAATTGTCAACACAAACCAGCATGCACCATTCATTCAACATTTACTGTATCCGCCCGATAGACTTGCACCACTGTCAGATCCGGGCGCTGCCTTCACCCTGCCGGGTATTTAGCACGTGTCGTCCTACCACCGGGCGGCGCACGCGTTGCTTTTTAAACTGCAGTGCTTTCAATACAGCTGATCTGTAAACCCCAGCCCCTGCCAGGGGCACCCCAAAAACCACAACAAACAGGATTTAAACTTGAATAAAACAGCGTCAGAGCTATACATTTGTCGCTTCTCTTAAATTCTGTTGTCAGTAAGTAAATTAAAATTCTTATCACTTCCAAAATATCACTGTTCGCCCAGGAAAACGGCTTGAAACAAAACCCTAAATATTACTGCAGAGAGCAAAGTGTGTATATTGAGCCTGAATTTTTCCGTATACCAGACTCTGTGGTGCAAGTCTATCGGGCGGATACAGTATCTCATCAACCTCCTTGCATCTAATATTGTCTATCTAACTTTAACCGAATTTTATGACATAATTCATTACTGGCTTAAGCCAAACTGGTGGCCAGGAAATGCTGTCTGTGACCTTTACAGTTACGTTTTAGGCTATATAAGTGCGTGCATGATCTGGACACAAGTTCTCATCACCTGTAATCGAATTGCAGCGGTGACCTTACCACACTATTACCGTATGCACCACTCAACGCATTTGGCTGGTGGAATATGCGCTGGGATGTGGATATTGCTCCACGTAATAAATCTTCCTCTAATGATCATTGGTACTCTATATTATCGTTTGCCTGGCGAAATGTACGGATGCAGCTGGGATCAGGCGGCGCAAGCAACATACGTACAAACTATCGAGATTTCCATATTCGATTTGCCGGTTGTGATCATTACTGGAGGTTATCCATATCTGCTATGGAGAACACTCAAATTAAGACGTATTAAACCGACCAGTTTGGGAATAACCGGAAGAGATACAACAACAACAACAATAACAGCAGCGACAGCAACCACAAGAACAACAAGAAAGAACGCACGGAATAAAGAGAACAAGACAGCGATTACGGTTTTAACGCTGTTGACTATTACTGTCTTTGTCAGCTGGGTACCCTCCTCTGTTGTATTTCTGGCCGCTGATTTTGGAGGTTTCCATTTTCCAGACGAATTTTACCTTTATGCGAACTGGATGGTGGAGTCCCAGGCGGCGGTCGATGCGATCATCCTTTTCATAAGACTTAGTGTCAAAGAACTGCGCGATTTATGGCTGAACCCTATACGATGGCTGAAGAAAGGACACAGCTAAAGGTCGCGTCCGGTATCATATACCGTGCAGCTTAGTCGTCCATCAGAACACATGCACGGCGCTGACAGATCTGGTGCAACATAACAGATATGGACTGTCTTGCGGTGCACGAGCGCTTGCATTTTTTGATAATTACATATGTGGTTATTGCAATAAAAGAAGTATAGATAATTTAATCGAAGTATTGTTTTGCTTTAGCAAAACCTTGCTGAATTGATTTGCTTAGGGAAGCGGATAATGTCAAGCGGAGGGTACGCGTGCCATAAATATTTTCTAACTGCGACTTCGAAATCAACCGGGTTTGTTGTTGCGTACCTTCCTTCCTACCCAACCTTCCTATACACACTGAGTGATTAGACGACGTGCATGTGACCCAAGTACAGGAGTGTGAAGTTTGCAGAGAACATGAATCTCGTTCTGAACAACAAACACATGAACGTCATTTATAGCCAAATCGAAATGTTATAATTATTTGTGACACGTGTATATTTGCCGATGGTTATTAACTACACCGTGTACGTGGCGAACTTGACGTTTTGTCTTCGAGGCGACAGACAGAACTTGAAACTCGTGATATTGTAGCCGTACAAATGAGATCTGTAGTGAAGATGTACATCTCATTGGTGCTAGTTCAACCGGAAACATCAGAATGTGTACTTGTACGAACTGACCAGTTCTAACGTGGATTTTCTAGACTTCTGAGATTGTCTGAATGTTCTGAAATCATTCTTGCTCTTGCCCTTGCCCTTGCTCTTCCCCAATGACTTTTCAGCTGATTAAAAATGTTTGTGCACTTTGACAATCGCGCCGGTATCGGTTAACATGTTCGCAATTGCATAACTGACTTTTGGGTAATTCGCTAACTCGTAACATCGCCGACGGTCACTGACGAACCATCAAACCTCGTTTTATCGTGGTACGGGTGGATTAACCCACTCCACTAGTGGCAGCTTAGAAGTTGCCGTTGCAATATAGTCCTAATCACAGCTTCTCGCTGTGTTAGATGCAAATCAGACGAAAGAGGTGCGCAAAATCACAATAACTGATGTTTAATCAGGGTAATCAATGTTTAATCAAGGATGTTGACCCGTGTGTCCACAGGTTGCCCTCAAGGGAATCTTACTCTGAATAACAAAACGCTGCTACAGCGCATAGTACATGGATAATAGTGGAAGGGACAGGCACGAAGAAGCATAACTGATATTTAATCAAGGTAAAGATTTTGATGATCCACCTACAGGATTCGAAGTACAACGGGGTGTGGGTTGTATAACCCCTTTTCGTTGATTACAGGGATGCTATAGCTTTGAATGAAAACTAAAAACAAAACTAGAACAAATTTTATTGACTAGCAACTGCAGGATGTTGCATAGAAAGATCACCATTACCATAATGTTTTGAAGTGTTTTCTTTCTAGAAACTTTCCAGCACAATTGCATGCGGTGGTTGGTGGTCAACACCCAGTAGTCTCAGTGTTTGCTTAATCGGTTATATTCTGTACCGTACACGCAAAAGGCAATGTCGGAATTTCACAATATTACTGTAAATTTTAATAGTTCACCCATCCCTACACTTGACAACGACTTTTCCGGCATATCCTGGAATTTTCTTGCTGCTTTCAAAGTTTTTTCGAGCATTAGCACGTTTTTGCTAAACTGCACTGCTTGTGCTTTCCTACTTGGAAAAACCACGCAGCACACAGCTTTTAATATCTACCTGATCAATTTGTTGGTATGTAACATTACGTATCTCATTGTCATCGAATTCTACGACGTCATACTTTGGATGAAACCGAACTGGTGGGCCGGCAACATGGTCTGTGATGTTTTCCTTTATGCAAACGGTATTTCTCCAACTTGTATGGGTTATGCGCAATTTCTGATCACTTGTAACCGCGTTGCAGCGGTAACTTTTCCACACCATTACCGTTTATATCATTCTCCGCGTTTAGCCGTCACTCTGTGTATTGGAACGTGGATTCTCGTGCATGTCGTTTGTCTGCCACTGAATATCGTACATGCATTACTGTACCGTTTACCCGGCACGATTTATGGTTGCATGTGGAATACCAATGCGGAAGTGATTAGAAACTATGCGCAAGCTCTAGATGTGATTGGTTTTGCCTTCCCGGTTCTCACCATTGTCGGAGCGTATCCGTACTTGTTATGGAAAACAACTAAACGACGTCGTGGACGAGTTGCTGGCACGCCAGACCGAGCCCAAAGCGGCGTAGCAAATGCGAAAACAATGCGTTTCGCTATAAGAGAAAACAATACAGCTTTTACGGTTTTATCACTTTTAACCCTCACTGTACTGATCTGCTGGGTGCCGTCATTAATTATGTATTTAGCAGCTGATTTTGGAGGTTTTACTTTCCCAGATGAATTTTACCAGTATGCACACTGGATGGTGGAAACGGAAGCGGCCATTGATGCCATCATGCTTTTCGTAAGCGTAAAGGATATACGCGATGCCATTCTGCAATTTCTTGGGTGCTACGGGAACGGCAATACTGCCCTCCGTCTGACAGAAGATTATATCACAAGGAGCCGTGACACGGCACCACAAATCGAGTCAGCTGTTTGAAGTATTTAATGGAGACCAGTGCCACAGATTTTAATCAGCTGTATGATTTCCGGTTTCGGTTTGCGATTTGCGATTTGGTGTATGATTTGTGGATTTATATTACCTTTACGCAATACTGCCTGATCAGCGGGTGTTCTTCAGAAAGGTCACATTATTTTTGAGGCCGTAAGATCTGGAAAATTCTCTTGTAAATCTCAATTTACTTTCTTTTTCTTCCTAGCTAAAACTTAGTTTTACTTTTTAGACTACCCTGAAACCTTATAATTCTTTTAATAGATCTCTTTTTGGGTTTTTGGATGAGAGTTCGGGGATCTTCTGTCGTTGATGTCGCCCTGGACAGCCAGTGAATTCATATGTACAATACGCAGTACGAATACTGCTACCCTAGCTGCGCTGAAGTCTCAACGTGGTCGACATAGAGACTAAATCTGATATAAAAATCTGGTACATCAAATGGAATGCATATTACAGAAAATATAAATACAGCAAGTTTTATAGACTGTCGGACTTACAAAATTAATTACAATCTGGTATGGCTACAAAACTGCAACTGCCATGAATATGTCACAGTATTAATTTTTTTATACTACCGTACGTACACAAGTTTTTGTTTACGATCCTATGGGTGGCATGCACTTAACAGAAAAACAATTTATCTGTGCTATGGTACAAGGGTCATGGTATCCTTAATCCGATTTTAAAGCAATCATTGAAGCCGTGATATCACAATCGTGAATTGAAATACAGAGTGTTTTCGTTAGGTCAGAGGCAATATCCAAATTAAAAAAGGTTATAAATAATCAATAAGCCTTGTGAACAGTGAGAAGCTTCAAACAACCTTATTGTGGAACAGTGCAATAACTGACCAAACCTATAATGCGGACACAAAAACCATGTCTAGGTTCATAATCAAGTCGACAATCCGCGACAATTATAGATACTAATAATAATACCAGTTTACGAAGTACTGTGTGGCTAGAAGACTTGTGCAAAGACGAGACTGTTTTTTGGAACAATTACTGAGCTGTTACTCCTTACCAACAGAATTACATGACAAATCAACATGCACAGATACATGTAAAGTTAGAGCGATCGATGCCGGAAAGGGAGCAGTAATGGAATATCCGTATATAACCGGTTCGCTCCTTACCAACCGGTTCGCTCCTTACCAACAGAATTACATGACAAATCAACATGCACAGATACATGTAAAGTTAGAGTGATCGATGCCGGAAAGGGAGCAGTAATGGAATATCCGTATATAACCGGCAAGAGTACAGTAAATCACAAACTCACTTATAAGTCGGGGGTTAAGGCGGATAGTAATCAGCAGAATAACCGCTGTAAGCGGTATCGCTTGATACGTTGTTTTGTGCCTGTAAACACTACGTTTCCTGCTTAAGTACTATTACTCGTACATTTTTATTTCAAAATTTGCGCATTTTTAAAATCTATCGGCAGACGCTTTATAAGCCAAATTGGGCATTATGATTGATACGGATACGATACTGGCGCTATCGGATGGGAATAGCCATCGGCCTTGGACGACAGATCACATCAAACAAGCAACCCTTGGTAGCAAACACTTAAAAATTAAAGGAGCGTAGGATAACGCAGCAGTGCCGACCCTGGCCCTCACCGCAAAAATTCTTATCGCAGTTGCACTGGTTACCAATGTTGTGATTGCAATCCTGTTCGCTGAAACCGCAGGAGCTTTTTGCTGCACGTTATGCTGGATTGGTGCTCATTAGGTAGCAATACCATCCGACAGGTCCAGGAGGACACATCGGATGAGGGCAGGTAATTGCATAAGAGAAAGTGGTACTTGCAGAAGAAGCATACACGTTTGCAGAGGCGGTGCTACTGTACGTTCGCAGCTTGAGCCAGATACAGATTGGTCACATCGCCAGTGGCGAATCTAGGCGGGTTTCGACGGGGGGGGGCTAGAGAACTCGTACTGGCATCGCCAATTAAAAAGTGTATCACAAAAACTAGCTAACCATTTTATCAGTGCAAGTAATTTACGCCCAATCATAACGCTTCGCCAGAAATATTAAAAAAAAGGAAAGTTTTTTTTTGTAAAAAGAAGTAATCAAAATGAGAGCACATCTAAAAATAGACTAAATATAAATTAAACGCTCTTGCGTCCGTACTTGACCTGCGGGCAAATTAAAATAATTTACCGAAGTGCGTATATGCGCTACGGAACGGATGTTGTTCGAGACCGAATCTGCTCTTTATCAACTGCTCGTTTACTTGTTCGGTACATTCAGTTTGCTTACTAAAGCGGAAGTGATGCTGCCCATTTAATTACCTCGACGTACCGTTACTCTTGCACTAAGTCCGTTTACACTTTACACCAGTTAAAAATTTACGTCTATTTAGAAAAAATCAATATCCGCCTAGTTTTACACCGGCATGAGTTTCCGTTTTATTTCAAGTTGGAGATGGTCTTCGTGGGCATCTATCTGTACAGATACATGTAAAGTAAGAGTTTTCGATGCCGGAAAGGGAGCAATAATGAAAGATCTTTACATAATAAGAGCTCGCTGGCATTTTCTGACAACGATCTCCTGTCATTATTGTTATGCCAGGAAAAGCGGAAATAAAATGACAAGAAAAGCCGAATTCAACTGCAGTACAGACGCACCCAAATTGCATGCTTAATAGACGTCCGCATCAAACGGATGACAATAAGAAGGGTGCAGAAAATCCTTGACATTGACAATTTAGCCGTCGATAGAAAGCCTGTAAAAAGCTGTGAACTTGGCTAAAGCACGTTCCCATAGTTTACGCCAGGATGAATAGTTTCGTAGATATTGCCAACATTTCTGTAGCCAACCTGACCATCCCGAACTTCGACAGCAATCTAACGGGTATTCCATGGAATTTCCCGGCCGGCTTCCGGGTATTTACAAGTATAGCCACTTTTTTGCTGAATATAGTTGCTTGTGGCGTCCTAATTGTCAACACAAACCAGCACCGTTCATTCAACATTTATCTCATCAGCCTTCTTGCATCTAACATTGTCTACTTGGTTTTAACCGAATTTTATGACATAATTCATTATTGGCTTAAACCAAACTGGTGGCCAGGAAATGCTGTCTGTGGCCTTTACATTTACGCTTTAGGCTCTATAAATGCGTGCATGATCTGGACGCAAGTTCTCATCACCTGTAACCGAATTGCAGCGGTGACCGTACCGCACTATTACCGTATGTATCACACAACGTATTTGGCCGGTGGGATATGCGCTGGGATGTGGGTACTGCTCCACGTGATAAATCTCCCTCTGCTGATCATTGGTACTCTGTACTATCGTCTCCCTGGCGAAATGTACGGATGCAGCTGGGATCCGGCGCCGCAAGCGTCATACGTACAGAGTATCGAGATTTCTATATTCGATTTGCCGGTTGTGATCATTACTGGAGGCTATCCGTACCTGCTATGGAGAACACTCAAATTAAGACGTACCAAACCACCCAGTTTGGAAATTACCGGAAGAGATACAACAACAGCAACATCAACAACAGCAGCGGGAGCAGCAGCAGCAACAACAAGGAATGCACGGAGGAATGCACGGAGCAAAGAGAACAAGACAGCATTTATGGTGTCAACGCTGCTGACCATTACTGTTTTTATCAGCTGGGTGCCTTCTTCAATTGTCTTTCTGGCAGCTGATTTTGGGGGTTTCCATTTTCCTGACGAATTTTACCTTTATGCGAACTGGATCGTGGAATCCCAGGCGGCAGTCGATGCGATCATCCTCTTTCTAAGTGTGAAGGAATTGCGGGATTTGTGTCTGAACCTTGTAAGATGCCGGAAGAAAGGTCACAGAAGGGGGTTGCGGCCGGTATCGGGTACCGTATAGCCTTGTCGTCCAACAGAACACATGCACGGCGCTGAAAGATCTTAATCGAACTACTTCGTGTTTTAAGGAGTTTGGCTTTGAAAAAACCTTGCTCAAATTGATTTGCTTAAAGACTCGGATAATTTTTACCAGGCGGACGCTACGCATACTGAACGTTTTCATACTGCGATTATTGAGTCCCCAGGCTTTGTTGTAACTTATAAGTATGTGTAATTAAACAATTCAGAAGCATAAACATTTCCAATATTCGCAGTATAAACGAAGTATATTCGAAGGAAGTATAAACAATTCAGATCACTATTTTTTACGGAAACTATGGTTTTGCCAAGAATGGGAAATTCGTTCTGAACAACAAACAGATGAATGTCATATTTTATAGTCAAAACGGAATGTGATCTATGGCACGTGTGTGTATACTTGCGGATGGTTTTTAATCAGAAGATCAATCCACTGAAATGGAAATACTTACTGAAATGGAGCCACTGCGTACGTGACGTTTTCGTGTTCGAGGCGACAGACAAAAATTTTTCTAATAACACAGTCCTAATTGTAACTTCTCGCTGCGCTTACTGCCAAATAAACAAAAACGAGAGGTGTGAAGAATCACACTAGATGTTTCATTTAGGTTTAGGTTTAGGTTTAATGCTTAAGTAACGAAGTTAACCCGTGGGTCTACAGGGTGCCCAAAAGGGAACTTCTTTAAGAATAATAAAATATAGTATGCACTCGTTCATGTATATTAAGTAAAGGGGTTATTTCAGTCACGCATGCTTATTATTTTGCGGTTAACCAGTAAAATCAGACAAAAATAATTTTTACAGGCCGGTTTATTGTGTCAGTACATGGAAAGACTGTAAAATGTTTAAACTGATACAAACCACTAGTACTGGATTAAAACTTCAAAAAAGCCCATGCTTTTTCTTGGAGGAAACGGAAAACAGAAGACTGGTTATGACAATCAGACAAAGCGAAAACCACACGCCGATGCGAGACAAATTAAAATCGGCTACTTTCGACACTGGCGCTATTTTTTGCTTACAGTGCAAATAAGCCAACTAGACAAAATAGCTGACGCTTTCCGCACCGTGCTTCTTGTAGGCGCGAGTAGTTCCTGTCCCTTCGGATATGAAAGGAGCCATTGACTGTTTCGAGGCCGGCGTGTCAGTCAAGAGGAAGGCAGCGGATGACACCGACGACCGGCACGGCAGCGGGGTGTGCACGTTGTTCATCACTTGGACCCCGGTAGGATTAATCGAAGACGGCGATGACAGTGAGCCTGTTTAAGACAGCAACATACGCAGTCATTACAAACGAGAAAACCGCAAATCATTCAGAATTAAGTACAAGCGCGGAATGCTTAAACTGCACAGTAATCGAAGTTCGATCCGTAGCTCTGTGTACGGCATATCGCTCAATTTATGAAACCATAAACTGCAATTCATGCAACCATTCAAACTGCACATGTCAAGTAATTGGTACTTCATTTAGCAGATAAATTGTATTCAAAATTTCAAATCCGATGGCTTCACCTTGATTTCTGCGATGTCGCCTTTCCCAGTTAGGGCACTTTTTCTTTAGCACAATCACGATCAGAAGGGACACAGAGAACAGCGCGATCCCCACGAATATGGTGGCGATGGCCGCTAAAACCCAATCCGGAATGAGTGGGGATCGCCGTGGTGTGGGGGACGTTTTCACATCATCGGTTGTTGCCGTCATGAACCTGTACCCTGCAGATGCATCCGTCGCTTTGACAGCTGTTGGCGATGGTTTCCGAGTAAATGGACGCGCCGATGTGATTGCCCGTTTGACACTCGTTTCGACTCCGGGCCATGGTTCACTTGCGGAACGATTACCTGCAAAACCAGGTTTCAAAGTCAAGGGATGCTTAGCAAAAGCGTGACTGGTGTAACGCACACTTGTGCAACATGCGCTTCGCCAAAACTGCAAATGTCCTCGTAGATTACAGTCCTGTGCAGTGGTACCTTCAACAATCAACTGAAAGGATGGTAGTGCAACGGCGCCGACGACGCTTCCCGGCCCTTTCCTGTCGTCTCCCCGAGGTTTGCAGGTGAAATTAGCCCCACCAAGACCTCTCGTAGCTACAAACCGCAGAGTAATTGCATTGTTTACCTTCGTCACCTCACAGCTGTTATTTGAGTCTGCAAACACGAGAGTAACGATTCATAATCACGAGAGTAACGAGAAGGATGTGATCGGCACATACATGATGGCTGAAGGTTACAGTAAGTTTCATCCATTGCGACAGAGTTGCGGTACCATGTTAGGGATGGCAAAGGTTGTTCGCCTTTGAAGAAGCACGTCAAATCGACTTTATTTCCCGCAGTAATTCGCGCGTTTGCCGGTGAAACTGCTTTCCCGTTGATCTTGGTACCTATGGCATTGTGACTGGGGATAAACAAAATTTTTCTTCAGTTTTTTTAATTAAATACGGCAGCTTCGTGCCAAACGCGTCTTCTCCTCTTTGAAGCGTCGAAAGACATACAGAATAGACTCTATAGTGTTTGACGATTTTCTGTTTATTTTCCACAATAGTACGTACTGTGCAGTAATTTTCATGTTTATATCCACTTGCTTACCGATAACTAGCAATGCCCAAACGGTAGTTTTTCTCGCGCCGGGCTTCACAGGATCGGCCACACACTGGATTCTGCCGGCATCCTCCAGTTGCACATTGGTAATCGTCAACGTGTGCGGTCCGGTGTGGTTAACCGGAGAACTGACACGCCAGTGCCGTTTAGCACCGACAACGGAATCATTTTTTTGGGAATCAATGCGCTTTTCCTGATGCAGCCACTGCACGCCGCCGCTTTTTGTCGCATTGCAGACGAAAATGACGGTGCCGCCCAGTGCGACGGCGGTACGATTGAAAAAAAATGATCCGACTATGTTGCGTGGTTCCATCGTCCCACCACACTCGCCTGTCAAATCACAAAAGGTACATAAAGACAAATTTTGATTACCTATATCATATTAAGATGTTGTCAATATAAATGCTCATTAAAACAACAAGCTGACACCAACACATCAAGAACGATCATAATGCACACTAATTCTTCCAAAAGCAAGCAAACACACACACAGTTATTACAAAAAATAGTTAGCAACTGCAAGTCACAAGTTTTGCAGTGAAACTAGGGGAACCCAAAGTTCCCACCAGGCACATGTCCGTCTCACCAATTGCTGGAAGTATCGCAAAAGCGATTCCGGAAAACCAAACAAAACAGAGAGGCTTTGATTTCAGCATTGGGCAGAGAATCCCACTCGAGAGGCACAACATTTGCCGACATCTGCAGACCAAATAACATAGGTTACCTGGTAAGCGTTTCAGAGAGCCAAGGATTACGGTAAAGTATACAATTCATTGAATCTTTACTTAATAAACCGATAATTTACTGACTTTCATTGTGTTCGTCACAACTTGGTCTGAGCTGCGAAGTCTGAACACACCCGATCGTAATATTCGCGACAAACAACACTCTGCACTGCTCGCAGGGAGGTTAAGTAAGGTCTTGTGTTTCACCTAGTGTTCGCGATTCACCTGGGCCAATAACATTAATTGAGCTCTCAGTCTGAGGTGTCCTTAAGAACAATACTGCTCAACAATTCAATCACCTGGGTCGGTATCCTCTAAGGCCAAACAAGCCGCTCGATCGTCAACGACGGATTTGCCAAGGTTGGATTATTTACGTACTTCAAAACTGAGCTCTGTCTGATTCTTTACACCAGGTTAATGAGAATAAGTACTAGTACTAAAAAGTCGAAACACAAGGCAGAAAGCTGATAAACAGTTGCCAAATGCCAATTAAACGGTAGGAGAGGCTAGAACTAGTGAGGAAGAAAACTGCTTATCGATCCAATGAAATCGTCGTACTCTTGCTGCTGCTCAAAACATTTCGTTTGGTGCTGCCGTGCTGTCGGTATCCTCAATCTATCTGGAATATCCCGAACTGAACTGCATGATATTATTCTGCAGTCTGAATCACACTTCGCCACTGACGTTGTGCCGGTTGTGGTGTTGCACCGCAACGACTGCAACTGGCACCCGCAAGAGAGCGGCGCACATCGCAAAGAATAATTATTACTAGTGTTGGTTGTTTAAATCACATCATTGCACCGAGCGCGAGCGCCGGTCCGCTGGGAATGTTAAACTATGAATCGACATGGCGCACCGCGAACCCAGTTCTGATGGCGCTCTTCGGGGATGGTGTAGCCAGCGTACATGTGATATAAGCTCGCTGGTGCAAGTTTTGCGCTGGCGTGTTCCAGTCTATTGTTACGATCCCGTGATCTACTGTCAATCTGGGAAACTACATTCAGTAAAACACTAGAGAACACTACATTAGGAAAAAATTCAAAAAAGATTTCGCTGTAGATAAAAACAAATGGTTTTTATCCAAATTCTGACCAGAAAATTTCGTGCTAAAGTATTAACGACACCAAGTATTATTGCGCGCTTCCAGTACCATTAGAAAACGATGTTAATGACATCCTTGAAACAGCGCGTACGCTATGAAATACCACTGCCAATGGAAATGAAAATTTGTGGAATTGGAAAACGTGACTGACACTTTTCGTGGGCGACAGACAAACTCTGCTACGGGAAGCGTATACTCTGCTATGGAATGCTATGAATGCGTTTATCGCTTGACGAAGGCATAGAGTAGCACCTCGCGCTTCGCGCTCGGTGCAGATAAATGTACGAGCGTGTTACTTTATTGGGTTATTGGAGTGAAGATAGGATAGAAACAAAATTACGCGTCACATTATTTTAGCACATAGTACACTTCGTCCAATCTTAATGCACGAGTAATACAGATAATGCAAAATACACAAGAGCAGGGTGCCCAGAATATTATGCAAGAACTGCTGTTCGATCCTGTTCATTTAAATTAGTAAGAAAATATGCATCAATGGGAATGTTTCCAAGCTTTGTCGGTGTAAAATTTATTTGTAGCGCCAAAGCCTGATTTTAAAAACATTACTCGTAGACTCGTAGTTATATTCCTGACGAAAATAATACGCACGTGCTACAAACGTCCTTAGCGTAGATTGCCTTCTTCCCTGTGAATTAAGTTTAAAAAAAGGGATGATGATTCGATGATAGCACTCGTCTGTTGCTGTATTCGTTTTCCCGACCTCGCATCAATCAGTCAATGCAGCAGTCTAGCAGAACACTTCAGTACACATGCTGAAGGCAAAGAAATGGGGACATTTTACTATGACCAAGGTGACACAGTTCCGCTTTGGTCGGTAACATACGGTACGCTCCTTAATCCTTATAGAAGACACGGTTTGCTGGTTTTTCACAAACGATACTTCACAAACGATACTTTACGAACACGAACGATACTTCACAAACACTGGCCACAAGTTTACAACGTATATATTATGTTGCGCGTAACAATTCCGATTAATTTAATTTATGTGGTACGTTAAACCTGAAAAGACTGGATCGCTGATTTCGCCAGTTCATTAATACAGATATTCATTGGGGCACGACTGCCACATAAGCGATCTTGTCAGTGTCAGACCAGGGACCGGCTTCAGCAAGCGAGCTTATGGTTAGTCTGCACGACGCAAACACTGGCACCATTTTGCAAAACCATCAGACATCGCAGCGACGCATGACGATTCACAGTTCGGCAAAATGTGTACGTTGACCGCTCCTCTTAATTTGTCCACGAATTCTGCCTTGGCGGAGCCACCACACATTGCGACATGTACATATGCGCCAGTGTCTTGGCCAAGAAATTGATCGGGATGCCGGTTACAGCTCTGATGCTCAACATAATCGTGCTATGGATTTTATTAAAGGAGATATCCCCGCGGACACTCTTTAACGTGTGCTCGTACATTTTGCCGTTTTGCATACTTACATCATTGCAGTACCAAAACACTTCCTGTTACCTGTACCTCGTTCTTATGTTTAATGTCGCATAATGGCTTTCTTCAGTTTGTATAAGTAAAAGCAATCCAGAACGGTAACTAGCATCATAATAATATTATCGAAGTGGCATTTCAGCTTGCTGATCCGTGATGCGCTGCGATGCGGCAAAATCAAAACAGTGTTTAACTCACTCAAAAGTGCTGACAGGATGCGCTTGTACTTGCATTTACATTCGCGTGACATTTAAATTTGCAGCTTACGATTTTGTTTTGTGAATAGTGAGGCATTTATGCGTAATACATTACTGTACTAGTCACTAAACACTAAGCAGGAACTCCATTAGATTTCTGTTGTAGCACTAGTACTACAGTTCCCGTTAGATCGATAGGTAATTTTCTGGCTCGCTTCTGCGCTATGTTACCTTTGCTATAATATTTTGAGTAATTTCATCAATCTGCAGCTGGTCTTTTGGTTAGACAGAGTACGTAGTTGTAATCGTGGCACTTAAACTTAAACTTAAATTGCAAATACGCCGTTTAATACTGAATGATATTTGCTAGAGCCATATTCGACGTTGGAGGATCCGACTAGCATTGGTAGTCCTTGGACTGACAGACCGTTTCTAGTATTTATGTATTTGTTGCCACACGAATTAACTTTGAGAACGTGCAGAATGCAAGAATTTTTCTGGTTCAGCCATTCTACTTGTTGTACGTTGCTGCGGGCATTATGACATAGAAATGCTGTCGGTCGCGATTGCGGGTCAAGAAATTGGATTGAGTGGAAGCAGGGTTTGCTCCGGCTTAAAAATAAGTGAATTAGTAAATTAGGGAGAAGATTTTTACGAGCAATAAATAAATTCTCTGTATGCTATATGGTATACGTCGACTAATTTTATACAAGTACAGCATTGCATTGGTTCTGGATGCGGTAATACCGCATTATATTAATTTTGGTGTACAGATAGCGCAGCTGTTGTAGAATTTAAAGGTCCTTTCAATCCTTGTTGTTAGTACTTCATATCTCGCATTTGTTTTGTTTTTCAAGGGATTACAAATAAATTCCAGTTACATGCTGTACCATTCTTATAAAATTGCGAGCGATAACCCAAACATACCTGAGATGGTGGAAATGTTCCAATTACAGTATGTGCTCGTACAATTCTTAAAGTTATAATCATTATCGTTATGGTTATCGTACGATTCTTACAGTGATGCTGCTTAAAGATTCGCGTCAACCTGTTACAAGAAAAGTTAAGTCAATTCCAGAAACGCTATTTCTGTTAGTTTTCCGTTAAGCACCGGACTTTATGCGTAAAACGGCAGAAGTAGACTATTTACATTACAGATTACAGAAGTAAAATAATTATAACTGCTATAATAACATAACATGTTACTTTAACTGTCCCGCAAAAGCCGGCGCATGTACAGCGTTCACGTTTACGAATTGTAAGAGATTTTTGAATTTTGCCGTGGTTCACGAGATGCCGGATCGCACTCGAATTTTCGAAGTACCGTATTATTTTAAACATTATTAAAAACTTCTATATAACATTCTAATCAACCGTTACTGTATAATAACCCGTTTACCAGATTTTTAAAGCCATCTAAATATAACTAACATCAAAGCGAGGTTTTACAAGGAAACCTAAAAAATAGCCAATTATTACTGAGGAAAGCGAATATAGTACAGTCCACCATTATTTGGGATCCTATTTTACAAACCTAAAGTTTATTCGCGAAACAATATCGTGCATTCATACCTTGTATTAACAATAACATTAGTACAGAATACGGTAGCTGTATGTGCACATGTGCACACGGTATAGCAAATCAGCGTAACATCGAGGATGGTTTACCAGTTCTAACATATCAACGACTTCCACTTTTTCCATCCGCAAAGAATTTAGAAATGGTTTTTGTTTCTGCCACGGTTGCATGAACGTAGTCACAATGTACTGCGCCTGAAATGCCACCTGATTTAGTTAGTGTGGTACGCCGTACGATTAACCTAGAAAGAATATCAATCTTACCGCTTTCGCGGTAAACAACATAATTGGTAGTGGCTCGCTACTGTGATTTAGTTGGGTCATTCTTCCGGAATGCATGCCATCAAACTGGGATCGGCATCCGGCATGCACAGTGGCATCATTTTGCTTTGGTGAAGCATATTGAACTGCGAACCGTTTACCTGTACTCGAAATCCATAACGGTTAAAAAAATGCACACATTGAACGCTTCTTACAATCGGTCATCTAATTTTTCATTGGCGGAGTGACCACATAATACGACAATAAAGGCGCCGCCGCCTTGACCGGATGAGCTGATCGCGACGACATTTTGAACGCTATCGTCTTGTGGATTTTACTCAAGGAGAAATCTCCGCGGATACCGTTCAACGTGTACATTTTGGCACTGACATGCTGCCATCTCCTGTGCCTTGTCCTCACCCAGCTGCTGACGCTTCTCACCATTCGTTACCCGAATTGGCTGTTATGCCATCCCGTGTGCACCTTGTTCTTGTACTGCCGTTACGTCATCGTGGTCATCACAGTGCACAGCCACGGGATCATCAGTCTGAATCGTTTGTGGGCGCTCTTCTGGCCGCATTCGTACCGCCGATGTCACACGTACATCATGGCATGGTTAATCTGCTTCGCTACGAGTATGGTAGTTTATGTGCATATTATCCAAATGACGGGGATTATCATAGACGCTGTGTATTACCGGCAGCCTGGTACCGCGTGCAAGATAAACGGCGCCGCTCAGGCCATTTGGACTTTCCTCACGAATATTGTTGCGTTTGATATACCGAAATTATTCGTACCGCTGTGCTACCCAATACTGTTATGTAAATTTGTACAGCAAACGCGGAAATTGCGCCAAAGGTTAACAATGAGCAATAGTCCATCAGCGCCAGCTCCTCGAGCCGACCGTCGTCACGACCAGTTTTCGCGTCCGTTCATCATTTTGACGATGTACACGTTTACGGCGACGATGTGCTGGATACCGGGGTTGATATACTTCACTTTACTGGATTTCATGCCGACAGTGGGCTCCTGATATCCATCTCTGTTTCCAGCGGTACTCGTTGTTTACGGGCTGCAGCCAGTTCTCGATCCGGTGTTTTTTTTGCTTGAGTTGGAAACACTGCGTACTTATGTGACTCGTCGTTTGTGTAATGAAAAGCGGGCGACGAGAAGCGCTATCCGTCCATTGTGCATCAATATCCCAGCAGCGTCGCAATAAGTAAAGTCTGGCATTCGGACTATTTAGGTTGCTTCGTTTCATTTTGCGGTAAATTGGCAATTTGGGGTTCGAGTGCTTGGCCACTTGTTTTTCTATGAATGAGTCATACAGCATGCCGATGACTTGCCAATATGTTCAGACACAGTCATTAGCAATACGAAAACGCTTGAGGTGCTCTAATTAAGATACTGTTCTTCTTTTCTTGATCCGTCACATGGTGCTTAGCTCACACTCTGTACTTGCATTGTGATATTGATATTCAATAAAAGTTCCAGTTGGCCTGCTGTTTAATTATATATGAATTTCATAATCCGTATCCTGTTTATACGCCAGACAGTTGGCTGTAAGCCTGTAACTAAAGTCAATTACCAAGAGGAAAGCCGGAAGCGCAAAGGTGCCGCATGGTGAGCAACGCTGTTTTAAAATTTCTCTCCTCTCTCATTATTTTCTCTCGTTATACACGGCACGGTCGGCATGAAAGCTCGGCGCACCCGGCTGACTGTAACCCTTACATAAAACTTTCATTATTTCGTCAGTTTAGCCTGGTTACAGTTTAGCCTGATTGGCCGTATCTAATTAACCACCGAAACCAGTGTGACTGGATCTTTTTGTGTCATGAGCGTGACATGGCATATTCCCTGGGAGAATACTGTACGCCCTGTTCTTTTTATTCGTTGTGGACTCGTATTTTATTATAGTCTTTATAAATAAATCTGTAAATTTTTTCTGTAAGGTTTCTGTAAATTTTTATGGAGAACTATACCGCAACGAGTTTGCACAGCGGCTGTAGTACTTAAGTGGTTACCTTGGCCATTAATACTTAAACATTTACTGAGACACATTTTGGTAATTGCAGTAGTCTGGTTGTGGTGACATTTTTAGCACAGGAATCGCAAGCTGAAAGCTGTTATTTTACCAATTTAAGCTCTCTATTTTTCTGTGATTTTTCTGGTGACCTCTGTGGTTGTAGTGGCTTGCATTAAATGGATGAATTTTGCTGAGAACGAACTCTTGGCAGACTGCCGTCATGTGGATCGGTTGTGCCCGGACGATCTTCTTGCCCTTTTATAAAGCGAGCTCAGGATGTCAGCCAAAAGTCAAAAATGAACGGCCACCATAAATCAGTATGCTGGATACGGCCCGGGATTATTCACTTTACTTATTGCATTTCGTACTCATACGTAAAATCCCGCTTTGCAACCGTCTATCTGTTAACCCAAGAAGAGATAGGGACTGGGTTGTTTTTTTTATTTTAAATTTTAATTGTCATATTGTTGAAGTAAAAACAGTAATTTAATTACAAGGTGGCCTTACGTTTCTGCTTGGCAGCCGTGACGGAGCATAACTGCTTCGCATGTGGAAAAATTGTGGAGGCATACGGCCCTCATGGGCTTTCCTGTAACAAATCCACAAAGGGACAACTGGCTAGACACAAGGAAATAAACATTATTGCAAGAAACTTCTGTGAAAGCGCGGGTTTTCCATGTCATCTACAATCGGCGGGTTAATCACAAAGCGACGGGAAAAAGCCTGATGGCATGTCGTAATACCTGCCATGCAAGGAATGTCGGTTGTGTGGGACGCTACAAGTCGGTTCACTGTTTAAGCCGGTTCTCCTATACATGGGAATTCGAAGAAGGCAGAAAGTGCGATCCATCTAGCAGAAAATGCAAAGCGATGTAAACACTGCGTTGGAAAACCGATATCTTCTACTGCTTTTCTTAAACGGCGTTTTAGTTTGACTGTCGTTAAAGGGAACGCGCTACATAGAGCTGTGTTGAGAACTTCACCTTTTGACATAGGGAAAACAGAGAATAGGAATTTTGGTTGTTTTTTAATGTTCAAATTTTAATTGTGAAGTATATATTACCCTTGCTTGCACTTGTTATTTTGATGGCTATTGCATATTAAAGTCACAACTCACAAGTACTTAACTTACGTCTTAAGAACTGTCTAGTACAGCAGCTTGCAGCTACAGATTACTGTTCGAGTTGCTCATTGCATATTAAAGTGATTGTGTAGTACAAAAGCAATAATGATTATGCCGGCACATAATCTGAACGTCTCAGGTGTTTCGATTATTGTTTTTCACGCAGTACAGCATGCATATGACATTTATTATAATCTTTTGGAGAACAAAAATAAAGTACTAATAGCAAGAATTAATAAAAACTTTAATGCTGCAACGGATGTGTTACAGCAAGTATACTAGAAGAACGAAGATGAAGGTCAAGGAATGATAAAACTGTTTACAATAATTGCGGTCGAACTATACCATAGCGTACGGTTTATTACTCGCGTATCAGCTACCTTATTTCCTTTTGTTAATTAGTAAACCGAAACGAATCCTGTTTGCACACAATTTGTACGATATTTCAACCGCGACCGCTAGCTTGCTTGAGTTGCAGTTCCTGCAACGATGTACGTAACACGTTAAATACAGTCATAGGCTGGCAGCTAATGCTTTAAAACAAGCTTTAAACCGAAAATATTCCTGTATTGGCGCACTTAACTTGGGTTAAATACTAGATGTCTTAGAATTCTCTGTGCAATCATCAAGGACTATCACTGCAATATCAATCAATATGTCACCCGGTTGCTACCTCCAACGTCAAAGATGACGCTAAAAGACGTATTCCTTCGAACTAAGGGGAAGTAGTCTTAGTGATTATGCACACGGTGAAGCAAACGCAGCAGTAACACGAGAAAGTCTGCGAATAATTTACTTATGTATCACCGGATTCCAATTTTTCCGATCCGTAACGCCAGCAGAAATTACTTTGAATGTCCGCTTCATTCCAGGTTTTCTTTCTGTTACCGATGCACGAAAGCTGGTCATAATGTCATAATGTACAGAGTGTAGCGTGCCAGCTTGACAGCTACTAAGTAGCATAACTTCATTAATTTGGTACGGTTAATCCGGAAAGAATACCTATGTTTAATCCCGCGCGTTCGGCGTATAAGCATATCTGCAGTGGTAGACATCGATTGTTAATCAAGCTAAGACTAGCTTATTCATCCGGCAGTACCGGCACATCAGCCGTCAGAACGGCGGGGATCGGTGGCATCCTGCCGCACGCATAGTGCGAACTGCGAACGCTGGCATTAATTTAATTTTGTAATATATAAACTAGGCAGCGCCACATAACGCGGACGTATCGAACAGCAGCACGGTTAGACAAAATGTCTACGTTGAACACTTCTTACAATCTCTCTTCTAATTCTTCTATAACGGAGCGGCCCAACAACACAACACTAGGGCATTGGCCAGATGAACTGATCGGCACGACGGCCACTGCTATCATTCTGAACAATATCGTCCTGTGGATTCTCTTAAAGGAGAAATCTCCGCGGACGCCATTCAACGTGTATATTTTGGCAATGACCATCAGTCATCTTGTGTACCTGGTGCTCAACCTGCTGCTGACGCTTCTCCCCTTTCGTTACTCGAACTGGCTGTCGCATCATCCCGTGTGCACGCTGTACATATACAGCCGGTACGTCGTCGTGGTCATTACGCTGCATAGTCACGGGATCATTACGCTGAATCGACTGTGGGCGCTCTTCTGGCCGCATTCATACCACCGCCATCACACGTACACGCTGGCATGGTTACTGTGTTTCGCAATGGTCATTTATGTGCATATCATTCAGCTGCCGGGAATTATCTTGGATGCTGTGTATTACCGTCAGGACGGCGCCGCGTGTGGAATCAACGCCGCTCTGCACAGTTGGTCCATCTTCTCGGAGATCGTCGCGTTTTACATACCCAAATTTTTCGTACCGCTGTGCTATCCAATATTGTTATGGAAGTTTGTCCAACGAGCGCGGGAAGTCCGCCAAAGGCCAAGAAGGAGCAGCACCAGTAACCCATCAGGTCCCGGAATCGAACGGCGACGCGATCAGTTTTCGCGTCCGTTTATCATTATGACTCTATGCACGCTTACGGCGACCGTGTGCTGGCTACCCGGTTCAGTCTACTACACTTTACTGGATTTCATGCCAAACGCAGGGTCGCGATTTCCAACACTCCTTCCAACGGTACTATTTATTTACGGGCTGCAACCAGTCCTCGATCCGATATTTTTCTGCTTAAGCTTGGAGACATTACGGGAGTATGTGGCTCGTCATCTGTGTTGTGGAAAGCCGCCGACGAAAATCGTTATCCACCCTGCGGAAGCAAGTACCCCAGCAGCTTTGCAATGAGCCTGGTCTGGCTTTCGGACGGTTTCGGTTATTTTGTGTTACTATACGTTAAGATGGCAGTATGAATATTTAACTTTTCGGCCGCCGGTTTTTCTCTGGTTGCGTCATGCGCCTCGGGGATTTTCCTATATATAGTAACCAGCAATAGAAGTACACTTGAGACGCTGTTGGGAACAGGTGTCTGCTTCTTAAGAATAGTTCTGCCTGAATTGAATAACCGGCATCCTGTTTTCTGGAAACCCGTCAGCTGATTGGGCTTAAAATCAATTAGCGAGAGGAAAACCGGAAGCTGGATACGCTCCCTGGGAAGACGCTTCCCTCTATTACCTGATCGCAGTGAAAACGCTAGAAGTGCTCAAAAGGACTGCGAAGGATTATGCTGTTTCACCGGACATCTCATTTGGAAAAAGACCGGATAAAGGGAATCATCCGATCCCACGCCTTTCTGAAACAGCGCATTAGTTTTGCAATAATACGAAGAGTCAGAAAACTTTCTCTGTTGGGTCGTATACGGCCAGTGCAGCGCACCATGGTGCATAAGTTATGATTCATAGAGATAAGAACGGGTATGTTAAAAAACGGAGCTCTGCAGCGCGGTATCTCGAATACGTGCGGTATCGTTGTTTTGACCATTCTGAGCATAGATAAGCTCCGGATCGTGATGACACACGTTACCAGTCGTTTCTACTGCGCATAATGCACAAAAAACCTCCATAGGCGTTGGAAGATACCCGAATGTCTGAATCTGAGCAATGAAGGGAAACGTTTCTGGCAGTCTTACTGTCGCTGCAGCTGGTTGTTTTTCTATAACAATGAATAAAAGCAGCAAGACTAAATTTTAGTCTTGCTGCTTTTATTCATTGTTATAGAAAAACAGAACCTACTTCTTAATGTTCCGAAGCTAACAGTGTATTATTTTCTTGTGATATCCGAGCTCCATTTCGGAAAAAATATACAAGTAATAATAACTATAAGTGCAATATATTGCATTATCGATGAGAACAGCCGCAGAGGTGTGTGCTATCAGCGCAGCATTTGGCATTACGATAATTATGTGTACACTGTATATGTATAAGGTGAGAAGTAGGTATTATGCAAATAATAAAACTGCTGTTGTTTGAATC
Organism: Paramacrobiotus metropolitanus; assembly: GCF_019649055.1. Taxonomy (NCBI): domain Eukaryota; kingdom Metazoa; phylum Tardigrada; class Eutardigrada; order Parachela; family Macrobiotidae; genus Paramacrobiotus; species Paramacrobiotus metropolitanus. Next base: position 303,040 of record NW_026570241.1, on the reverse strand, counting down.
AACAGATGATGTAGAGTTGGTGGTCACGCATACTGTGCTGCATATACAAAGTATGCATGTACTCTGTACACTGGGATAGTTTGCGGAGATATCATTGGCTTGACTTTTATGGGAATGTTTCATAATGTATTTCATTGGCATGGAACAATCCTGCCTATATATATATATATAAATGCGGAAAAAAATAAAGTGTGGTACGGAAAACCTGAAAACAATGCCTGCCATAGCGCCATGTATATTTAATCATCGCACACGCTCTGTAATGATCTTCACTGAATCTGCTACAGTAATTTTTCGCTGGCAGGCGACCACACAACACGCAACGCCTCTCCTTAATTCACCCAAAGGATTTCGCTGCGAAAAAACCCCGCGCACATTTACCCTACTCATATAGGGGGACAAACAAGTCTACTCGGCCCGCTTCCCTGTACTGCTGCAGTGCTGCCGTCACCCGCCTGGAGTGTGACATTACGACAGTACATAGCGCGGTACATAAGCACCATGTACAGCCACAACGTGAAACACCAGCCGGTTGACATCAGAAGTACAAGGGACTGGTTCGGCTAGACTCATTTTCCCCCCTATATACATTTTGGTTCTAACGCTCAGTCACCTGTTGTATCATGTTCTCGCCCAATTGATGACCATTGACACCTTGATAATCATTAGCTGATGCGGAATGCCGACATGTGGTCCAAAATGAAATTATTGTTATCTGTACCTTTTCTTATGCTGCCTCCTGTCGGTGAATATACGTGTGAAATTTATTAATTAACTTCTTTGGGCTTGATTTGAGTACTTCATATTATTAATGGAGGCATTGCGCAGAACAATTTTCCAAGGGGAGCCATGCTTCTGGTTACTGTGTTAATTCGATATCCGCCCAAGTTTTAAAAATTATCTTCGTTTTTTTTAAAATTAGGCAAAGTAACATGAATAAGTGTACGGCACACTTGACAGCGGCGTACTATGTACACAGCAAAGCAAATAATACGTGCTTACGTAGTAATTTGTTAACTGTACACGAAAAGGTCACACTCGAAGTGACTTTCAAATTTTTCCATTATGCGAGAACGAGGAATTTTCCTGTTTAGCTGAAAGTAAACAACTTGTCAAACGCCAAAAATATGGGAAAATATCAAAAATGTGATTGAACACATGCGGCATCGCGGACAATCCCATGGTACCGGTGACATTATTCTGACATATCACCGGTCCGGAAATTACCCAACGAAAGTTGCACATAAGTACAATTTATTAATTAATTATAAAGGACTCGTTGTTAACTGATGTGTTTTTCTCTTATTTGGAAGCGATTGGCTATTGTACTGTTTCCGTAGATTTGAACACTGTGAAGGAGTTAAAAGTGCCGGAAAGCCTTCGTGGGCATAGATTAACCCGTTTAGGGTAAGAAGGCGGTTCCTCTAGAGTTCCAATCGTTCCACAAGTTCCACTGGTTCCAAAATCTACATCGGTTCCATACGTTCCACTGGTTCCATAAGTTCCACCAGTTCCATCCAGTCCAACTAAATACCTACGCTAGGATCCGATGAAACCGCAACAGAAGTTCATGTTACGTCTCCTTATGATACCAATGGAACCTATGGAACTCTATTGGAACCCGTTGGAACGTATTAACAATGTTTCCTTTGGTTCCAACGAGATCCAGTGGAGTTCCATAAGTTCCATTGGAATCAAATAAAGGCGCAATGAGACGATTTACAGCAGTTCCAACAGTTCCAAAGGAGTTCCATAGGTTTCTTTGGTATCACATATCTGTAACAGCGCAATGAGACGATGTACAGACGATGACGACGACGAGACGATGTTCCAACAGTTCCAACGGGTTCCAGTAGAGTTCCATTGGTTCCATTGGTGTCTCTTGAGGGCGCAACGACTTTTTGTGTTTCGACTATAACGGCCGGTACAGGGAAACTATGTCTTAGTCTCTAAGTATGGATACAAGCATACAGGATGGACAAGTTTATTGTACTGTAGTTGGCAACTGACAAGCATCCCCGACTGGCAAGCATTTCCCGGCTGCTGAAAATCAACTAACTCGCGTCAGGCATACTGGCCCAGGAATGTTACATACTTTTGCGGCAGGTTCATTGAACCGTGACAGGTTCTTATATGCGGTATACGACTAGAATCAGTCGTAGCATATATGAAACTGTAGTTTCGGTTTTTGGTCTTCGATATCCGTGTGTAAACAAAAGTAGTTTTTGGCGCCCATAGAGTACGGAAGGGTCCGGCCGGTTGAAGGAAGCGGTGGGGCCCAACAGTCATGTGACATGAGTCATGTGACATGAGTCGAGTAACGATGCGTGAAACTTGTAGATGGCGTTGCTAGCTCGGCATCTTTTTTAGTTTACATTATGTGCTCCTACATTATGTAGGAGCACATTGGAATGTGCTCGTACATTATGTAGGAGCACATTGCATCGGTTTCATCGGTTCTTGGAGGAGAAAAACGGAACGGAACTGTAGTATCCAAACAAACGTAATCCAATATGCTCCTGCAATGTGCTCCTACATATGTAGGAGCACATTGCAATATGCTTTCACATAAGTAGGAGTACATTGCAGGAGCATATTATATGTGGAGATAATAAGGGGTAGGTGGTAATTATTGTGGTGTGAAAAATGGTTGGAGCATAATGTAGGAGCATATTGCAATAGCTTATTGTAGGAGCATAATATTAGATACAGGTATCGGGTAGTAAAGACAATATCAACAGAAATTGCTCTGTAGCCAATTTGAAAGGATAGTAGATTATATTAAAAGATGATATGTTTGAAAGAAACTGATAATGAAGGGGTGAATGTTGTAACAGAGGGAAGGTTGTAGGGGGTTTTACTGTAGTCTGACATAAGTGTAATCGACTTATTAGTTGTTCATACTTCATAGTTTAATGTAGTGTAACAGGAAGCAGAGTGTGTTGTGTGTTATGAGTTGTGGTGGTGGATAGTGATGGATTACTGTGTAAAATTCATGAAAGTTCGAGAAAGTTGATTGCTTAATAGAGCAGAACATGATGTTCTGATCTGATGGTTATGGACGCTTAGTAACAGGTGGTTTTTATATGGGAAGTAGGTTGCGATGTACATTAAAAAGTTGTTCGAGAAAGTGTTAGGGTGATTCGGTTTGTTGACTGGATTTTTTTAATTCGGTAGGTATAGAAGGAATTCCGGAATATGCAGAAGTTGCCTGTGAGCTGTTATGGATTTGAAGAAGTTTGCAGTGAAGAAGATTTTTCTCCTGTTGATTATTTTGTGGTGGTCGGTTTGGATTTAAGTGCAGTGCTGATTCAGGCTGCCGTGTTTTGTTTGACTTTGGTACGTTTTTTTAGCTTCTGTATGGGTTAGTAAGTTTTCTTGCACAGAGATCTGCGTTAAATTTTTTTAAGTATTATTATCCTTAATAAAATAATGGAAGGTGATTCTAATCGGAAGAAATATGCGTGAATACATGCGTGAATATAGAAAACGTAAAATGCAAATTGAGGGTAGTTGGAGTAGAAGATAATTGAAGTAAGTAATGATGAAGTAAATAGGTTTATGAAGCGCTAATTATTTTGATTTGTAATAATGTGTTTTATGCGAACTGTAAAATTCGTGATTTGGAAAATTTAGATACCAGTGAGGCTGAAATCATCATGAAAATCGGTTTTATGGATAGGGCTGCTTTATTAGATACGAATAATGTCATACCGCTTAAGTGCACCCAGGGTTATGAACGTGTTTTTCCAGACCCAAATCAAATTATAATGATAATTTATTCTGGGTCTGGAACTGAGACCCTGGACTAGAAAACAGAGCTTATCTTTGTTATGGTGGTTTACCAGGGGATCGGCTTTATAATATTTCACCTGAAAAATATTTTAAATTACGTCTTTAAAGTGTAGACAGTTGGCTTCAAAAAGATTGCCCCTACGTTTTTCGAGCTCTAAACCTTTATCAACGGGATTTGTTAAAACGGAAAATCAATAATGTTCTCAAAAAGGACAATTTTTGTATAGGAAAAGATTAGGTAACAAAAGTGTGGCTAAATATTTTTACCCAAAAATTTTGTACTATACTGTTTTCCTGTTTATGTACTATACTGTTCATGTACTATGCTCATATTCATGTACTATATTATTTTCGATAACAAAAGTTTCATTTCAAAGCCATCAAATTAAACGTCCTATTTTCATAAAGCCATTGCCGGCATTGGTGTTGTCACTGCCACTAAACAGACCGACCGTTTCATCCTGGATAAGGAGCTTTATTTGAAATTAATTCAACAATGAACATATAATTTTCATTCTCATCTGGAATTCTGTATGTATAGCAAAAACTTGACTACTTTCAGTCAGTACTACAGAATTCTGTTAGAAATCGTGCTGTTAGAAATCAAAATTATAAACCTTCTCGAGGCTGCAGTTAGATTTAGTTGGGCTCAGTAGTGCACACAGTTACAACATACGATACTCATAAATTATTTATATTATTGTTTTTTTTTATGAACCTGCCGCTACACAATCGAGTGAAACGAGATTGGGCCACGTAGTTTTTAATAAGCGAAGCAGTTTATCTGAGTAACATAAATCTCATGCGCTCGTGTTCCGAGAAGACAATTCTTCCGAAAAGAGGAATCCTAAATGATAAATGTTAGAAGGATGGATTAAATAAAAGAGAAAAGCATGAAGCATCGTCGCCGTTAATAAAGCTCGATTAAGAACGAAGAGTTAACATTTCAGATTCCGCGCCCACATGTACAGGTGCAACAGGAAGGACTCTTGCTTTATCTGACTACAGGCGCTGTAATTTTCTTCCATTATTATCATCAAAACTGCAAAAAACTGAATTGAACTTGTCGATTGGCAACAGCACTGTTGCAGCTCCACACACGGATCGCCATAATATTAATTAATAGACAATGGATTGATATGTGCTCATTGCGAAACCACAGTAGCTCAAGGTACGGGCGTTTCATCCACTGCACCCGCTGCATTAAGCGCAATTTCAACTACAAATTGCATATGTACACGGCGACACGCTATCCTTAATCTGAAATCGGTTTCCAGTTAAGTTCGTTGATTGTTGAGATGAAAATGTCCTTATTTATCAACTATTATTCACCAGTAAGTTCGACCAGCTCATCTATCTCTATCTTCGACACAAATTTTACTGGAATTTCATGGAACTTCGTCGCTGCTTTCAAAGTGTTTACCAGAATCAGCACATTTTTGGTAAATGTTACTGTTTGCAGTTTGTTAATAGCCAAAACAACGCAGCACACTGCCTTCTATATCAGTGCAAATCTAGTGGCTTGTTTGAGATGTTGAATCTGCTTTACAATGTTAGTGTCACATGGTTTTGTTTAATATATAGCCGAAAAATAAGTGAAATTGACGAAGTACTTTGTGGCTAGAAGACTTTTGCAAAGACGATATTTTTTTCGGGGCAAATATAAATACACTGTCACGAAGCTGTAATATTTTGGGCATGTAACTTGGGCGGTTGTCATTATTCCCCACAGGTAACGGGAAAACTTTTTAGAGGAGGTTATACAAGACAAAAGAGGAAAAAAGTGGTGGAAGCATTTTCAGTTCATACTGATTGCATTACATGTGTGATCAAAAATTTATGGAAGTATTTTAGAGCCCGTGCCCTCTTTAGTATTCTGTCTAATAAAGTTGAAGAATCAAGACATCCTTCGGTTTCCTATTTGTTGTAGCAGCTACCCGTCAAGATGACCAGTGAGATACGGAGTACACAGATACTGTATATTCACGAAGAATGCGCCAGCAGTTGCAGTTTATACAACTGTAACGTGTTCCTGCTGCAGTCCAAATTATTATGCATCCTATGGTTTGTCATGTTTGCCCGTCTTAGTCATCAACCTTCACGGTTTAGCAATGTACTTTATACGATGATAGTTTCCAACAGTGAGCACAAACTCAGACCATCATGTGGTTCGGTTTCTATTATAACTTTATACTGTTTAATAATGTAATAGGTACTGGACTCCATAATCTACTATTGTGGACCATTACATAACTGACCAAACCTATTTTGCGCATGCAGAAATCGCAGTTGATTAGGTAGTTCGGCAACCCAGGCGAATCACAGAATACAAAGAGCATTTATTTTGTATTGACCTTTTTTAGCTCTTTGCACTCTTTCTCCAAAGCATCGATTTTGGCCACCTGCGCACTCAGTACCTCTTGAAGGTTCTTTAATTTGCTAGAAAAATTTTCTTTCAGTCCATTCACTTCATCAAGTAAATGCCGAAGTTCTTCCTCGGAATTTTGGCAGCTGGAAGTAGAAACAGCTGGAGGCGCCTTGACAGAGGGCAACCGAGGTCCACTTCCCAATGCGCTATCTGCAACAAAAGTTTACATTTATGCGGTTTTTTAGCCCCTGAGGTGTCATCATTGCAGAAAAGTGGTCTATGGATTCACAGATTAAACAAATAAGTCTTGTAAAGCACGTATATTCCGATTCCGGTTCCGGTGCCGTAGAGGCTGCTTCAAAAAATCCAAATAAGTATTGCGCAAACTAGCCGTAACCGCTTTGAATGGACGTGATTACAGCATATAAGCAAAATCCATACTGTAACTGCAATCATACAAAGGGTTACCCAGTTCCTTAAGGAAGCTGGTCTTTTTGACCATAGGAGTTGTTTCGATTTCTTTATCTTTATCCGGCACGGCCGTGTTGATAGCCTCATTGGATTTTGATTTCGTGATATCACCTTTCGTTTCTTCCTCATTGGTGGTAAGTCCGGTAGATACCGGTCGCGTTCTTTTGGATGGTGGTCCGCTTCCCAATGCACTGTCTGCAGAAATTAAATCTAAGCGCTTATAAAACTTATAAAAGTATTTCTTCGGATTACGTTATAATAAATTATTTGACACAGGGTATCCTTACATCACTACGATATGGACACCCAAGTGACACCCAAGCTGGGCCAAGGAAGCGCGCCACAAAAGCGTAGTGTTCATATAACGGCAATCCTGCGCACTTACCGAGCTGTTTGAGGAAGCTGCTCTTTTTGGACAATGCCGGGCTTTTGTCCTTGTCCTTGTCCGATATTGTTGTATCCAGTGATTTCCGAGATTCGTTGGTCTTTGTAGACTTTGTTTCCTCCTTTCCTTTGCTCTTGTCTGAACATACAGATTCAGACTTTCGAGATTCATCAACCTGCTTCGGGTTGTCTGCCTTATCGGACTTCCGGTCCGCAGGATTGCTGGATTTACTGGGCTTAGACTCAGACATGTTAGAATTTATGGAATATACATATAATTTATCATAAACCAGAGGTTTTTAGCACTATAAAACACAGAAGTCTTTGCGTACATTAACAAGTTCTGTAGTGATTCTGGATCTGCTAGTACTTCAGTGCAGTAAACAGGAACGCTTAGTACCGTATGTTGGTTCGCTTTTTTGAATTGCGATGCAGACAAGCCATTCTGCGGTTGTGCAGAAACTAAAAATAACCTTCTTCTGCCTGAATAGTGATATAACTACACCGAATGACTGCATGCTGTACAATGTATGCATACATGTACATCGTTACATAGGGTGTAAATATTGCCGACTAAAAATATGTATATGGACTGTATAGAGCGCGGTCGCATAGAGTTATGTCGCTCCTTCTCTGACATAACCAGCATCCCTGCTATGCAACATGGTACCAACAAACCACAAAGCTCTTTTTCAATACTTCTGGCAAGGTTGCTTCTGCTTATCGATACATTAATCCAACCAAAATTCATTTCTCCACTCACACGATAAACTGCATTCGCAATTCACCTGCTAAGCCGTGGCGTACAAGGCATCCGGAAATTTAACACGTAAAGGTACAGATAGCGCCTAATTTGCGCTTAACGGTTAGGTGAATAGCCACTACACAGTCTACACTACATTTATGTTACTACAATTTACTGCCTCCATTTTTGAAGAAATCTATGAAGAATCAGCAAAAATATTTTCCGCAAAAATAGAATTATATTTATAGAATTTGGCCTGCAACAGTCTTTGCCCAATGCATGCGCGTAAAACAGCTTGGCGTAGCGCGTTATTATAGTGCATAATTTCCTGTATCGCTTTGTACAAACGTACGCGAGAGGTGCTACAAAGTAGAACGATGTAGTAAGCACAGTACTTGCAGCATGACGACACATTCTACCTACTCGTAGTGCTGGTCATTTGAATTACTGACATACGAAATTTCGAACCTCTACTTCCGGCAGACGTGCATTATACGTACGTAACATAAACAAGAGTAATAGCCTGCAAAACCAGCATTTTAGGGAGCAATATTGTTCTGTAGTAGCCCGTAAATGGGTGTGCCATGTTACTCTATCAAGTAAACCGTTGTCCGTTCACCGCACAAAACGAAAAACGACAGCGTCTACGACATATTGTTGTGGATTTCACAGTTTTAGCTTTTAAAGCGTCCTTACTAAACCAAACAATTATTGTGCGTCAGCATATCCCGTCTACGACAGAATAAAGAATTTACGTAGATGTGCCGAGGCGCTCAGCGTCGTTGACCATGAATCTGCAGTCTGCAGTATCAGAGCGGATGGATATAAATAAAGATGGCCCAGTTTGAAATTTAGTATACTTCTACAGCAATTAAAATTCCTTCTTCCTTAATTTTACCTCTGATTTGTTTGCCTTAATTATCGATTAAAATATTGTCTGGGTAAGGTTATTGAGTAGTCCTACACTCTCTTCTATTGTACTCGTTGTTTCTACAGAAAACTGCAAAATGGCGCAAGCGGTGGTCACATTTGCCGTGCTGCTCTTTTTATCGGTATGGACATCATCCGGAGTGGATGCGATGTGTGCGAAGCATTATCCGTGGAATGGATGCAACTGTCAATGCGGAGGAGAACTGAATGGGCATTGTCACTGTGCTTGGGATCGTAAACTGCAGAATGTGTATTGTCGGGATGGGGGAAATCACTGGATCTGTTTCCATGGTCGGGCGGCGGATGTCCCTGGGAGAAATGTTACGAATAGCACTGCCCTGTAAGCTGCCTCATATGCCGTAACTGGTTGCACTAATTTGCTTTTAACAGAGCATTGTACGAAATCTGAGGATACATGCGTTTTAAATCATTCTGAGCAGTGCAGACGAGAGCTGACTATTATTTGTTGAACTGGCCTGCCAAATAAACCGAATCGTATGAATTGTGACATACGTATTTACCATCAATTTGGACAATTATCTGCAAGTGGGGAAGTGGACGCTGGTGACTAATGTTGACCAAGCACCACTGTGTAGCTCTGTTGCCGCTGACTGGCAGCATTAGATGCATTGTCAGCGGCATCCTAGTGTTGCAACAATTCAGATCATACTGTATGTCGACATTTCAGATCACGTGCATTACTGTTCAGAGAAAGTCATTTGTTAGAAAATAATATTTCTAAATGGAAACGTTAGACATATGTGTTAAAAAATACAAGAACAAGAAGGATCGTCACTTAAGGCTCACAATAAGCAGAGTTCGATCAAGGCCGAAGACGTTGCCCTTTACAGATACGTACCGTACTCACAGACATAGTGCAACTGACTTCTAATTTTGGCTCATTGTGGGCCTTAAAGTTCTCTTCAGCCATTACCTATAGCATTAACTGCATTACCTATAGTGTTAAATGGGAAAAAAACTTAAATGAAATTTATCTGCTGGCACCTGCACAGTGTTGCAGCAAGGTCCATGATTGCAGAAACCGCTGCATGACACTTGCTGATTACGAAAGCACAAAACAGCGCATTTAAGATACGGGTAAGGATCCAACTAGTAATTGTTGCTGTTGAGGTGATTTAAAGTTATGCGCCAGGTCTCGATGTGCTTACGTTGACTGTACCGGTTTTCAGCAGTGTTGAAGCGTATCCGCATTTATGGAAAGCAACTAAACGACGTTTTGCACGAGTTGCTGCTGCTTCACATGGAGCCGAAAGTGGTGCAACAAAAACAATACTTCTCTCTGAAAGCGAAAATCATTCCGCCTTTATTGTTTTATGGAATTAAGACTTATTTACCCATTCACAAATAAATTAAATGAGCAGTTATTATATATTCGCATTCACTTGCCTTGGCACATGAACATGGCGCAGCACCATCGCTCCAGAAGCACATAACTCACCTTGGGACCCTTTTGTTGGAAAAACGATGCAGAGATTTTAGCCGGTATTGCCAGATTAAGCGTAAGCGCGTGGGTTTCGCCTCGGTTACATACGTATATAGAGATGCTTAATAAAAATACTTAAATGTAATTAAAAACACTATCATGTATTACTATATATCGCAGTATATAGATTATTTGGAGATAAAGATTATTTGCAGTATATAGATTATTTGCAGATAAAGATTATTTCGCTGTATTTCGTGCCCAGAGCCAGAGGTATACACGATATTACCCAATCATAAGATTATTCACGTGAAACGGAGTACTTAGGGCGTAGCCAACTACAAGTTACAGACCTAGAGTAATAAATTTAACAGGAATTGTAATGACTGTATCTTTAAATGACCTGCGCTCAATTAAGTAAACATCCATCTAACTACTTGCTTATTTTCTGTAGCATTCTACTCAGTTACTTCATTACGATGCAGAAAAGCTTATGTTTTTGTGCGGATTATTTTAAGGTGGATCGAGTTGAGACCGTGGTTCGGTGTAAGAACGATCCTCATACGTATATGCGTTTATGTGCAAAGGACGATAAAGTTACACCGGAATGTGTTTAAAATTTAAACTTTCGGAATTTTCTGACAACCGTAACTGACTGACAGTCAAACTGATTTTGCGCGCATAAACGGTTTTCAAGCCAGTGTATATTCTTTATACAAATCATTTGGCGCTGCACATAAAACAATGCAAAAAATGTTCGGGAGTTCGCGAAAGCGAAAGTTTATGTGTATGTAAACGAATTTTGTACCATGTACCGGGTCACTTCCCTTAACGATTACGTCGATAAATAGTCATCCTTTTTAAGTCATCCGAGCGCAGAGCACTGTCGTATACGGATAGTTTCTACAGACTAGTTCTTACTTATTACATTTAATATGCAAAGAAAATAAGAGGGGAAATTATGGTTTTATGCGCGAACGCACCAGCATATTAGAAATGCAGTGTTTCGCCTCCAGTATCTGTACTTTGACGCATTAATCAGAGCGCTAAAGACTGAGAAAGTATATAACACCAAACAAAACAAAATAGTTGGTAGCCTCTTCATTAGTTCCTCTGTTTAAGCAATACGCACTAACTTATTTTTACGTTTTCACTAAAACAAACCTACGAGAGAGTACTACAAGCAGCATCTCAGTTGATTACTAAGGTTTCTTGCCAACTGGCATGCGCATGCAACTGTGGCAAAATGCCAACTGGTAAAATGCCGTTCTATCGTTGCCTGAGGGTGGAACGAAGTGGTAACTATAGTGAACGCATTCGCAGCATTCCCGTGCCTGGGAATTCAGGATCGACATATGCCTTATATATAGTGTACACTTACGGTTCCATTTTAAGATTGCACCAGGAAACCGAAGCACCTCTTACAATGCTTTTTGTTACATCGGTGTCTCTTAAATTTATGCCTGCACTGTGTTTTGGGTTCGTAATACTTTGGCTGCTGGCAACTGCAATATATGTACCCCACATTCCATGGGAGGAAGGAGAATTCAAGTGCTTACAACCGATTACGACAAATTCCCGCGATCCTGGAAATGGCCTGACCTGCGTTGCGAAACAAGCGGTGAAAAGTGAGGAGCACGTACAGTAATCGTACGTGCATGCAGATATGCCACGTACACGAGGTCTTTTTTGGTTTTAAATGTTTTGAATTTGCTTTTCGACCGGAAACGCTGCTGTATAATCATTTATGTGTACGTATACGCATTTTCTCATAGCGCAAAAATCATAGCGCGCATCGGCTTCAATATCAAATCCCTACGTGCACGGTTTTTAAAGTTAATAAAGCTATAAAAATTTTATTTTATTAACGTCCTTATATTATTAATTAATGCTCTTACCGGTTAGCTAATCTGACAAATTCAATAAGTGATCTATGTATAACAGAATCATAGGTGAATTATGACGTGATTTGACATTATAGAAATAAAGGCCGATGGTGCATCCACAACTCATGCCCAGCAAAACGAAATGCTGCTGCTTCCATGTGGGTCGTCAACAGATAGAACACCTGGGAATACCAGATCTCTGTCCTATAAAGGCAGCAAGGCTTCTACGTACACATTTGGAAGGTTTTTTGCGGACACAAAAATTTTGCAAAGCGGCGCCGAGATTCCTTTGCAAGAGAAACCTGTATATTACTGGATAGCTAACAGCACTCTTCTTAGCATCGGCCCACTTACGGCAGACGTCTTGCAAAATGGAACCCTTGTTTTGAATCCCGCGCGCCCCATTGATTCTGGTCTGTATATTTGTGTGGAATTCGAAGAATGTTATGTGGATGAGACAAAAGGGACAGGAAAAAGCAAGTGTAAACTGTGGATATGGCCACCGCATAACGTAATTGTAGGCGAAGGTAATAATAATCATATCTGCCGTAATCGTTTAAGGTTAACTTTTGTATAATATATCTGCAGTATTCTTTTAACCGCAGTGATACCTTTTTTAAGCAACTATTCAGTTACTCGGAAAAAAAAGCTATTTATTAGTCCAGGCACAAACAATGCAAACAGAATTACGTCTAGATTCTTTGCACAGACAAAATGGTACGTACCGTAACGTACGCTTTACTTGCTTACTTACTTTACTACCTAATTCGTTTTCACTAGTGAATAAATATCTGAGCAGTCTTGTCATTAGAATTCTACAGTAATTATGGTGAGCTATTAATAAAATAAGAACTATTGTTACAGGTAATCTCTTATCACATGCGGGAAATTCAAAGTTACCAACTGGATCGTTGCATTCTCTGTCCACAGCGCCTATGAGCAACAAGCTGGATACTCCCGAGCAAGCGATAAAAAATGGTGCGTACGGTACACAGCACAATAAAGAATGTTATTATCATTATTTATTACCGAGGTAGTTAATAAAATATTGGCGGACCATCAGCGGTCCATTCTGCCGAATAATCGGCATCAGAATGTTTATTTTTGTAGTCCCGCGAAATTTTAACGATACACCGTGCAGATCATGCTTCTAACAAGTAAATACGCACTCCTGTCATAATTGTGAGCATGATGAGCTATTGGTAAAAGAAAAATATTATAACAGGCAGTCTACTGTCAGCCGAAATATTAATTACTAGCCTCTCCGAGCCTGCATTGTGGCGTTCTACGTCTACAGCGCGCACGAGCGAAATCCTGGATACCTTTGAGCCAGCGATAAAAGATGGTGCGTAAAATCGTGAGTACCTTATACGGCACAAAAACAATAAAGAATACTATATTATTACGAATTTACGTTCATAGTTCACTGTGTATAATTATTTATAAAATATTCGTATTATACTAATTGTCTTTACACCGTTTTTAGAATTAGGAACATGTTTGGCGGTGAATCGGTATAAAAAGTTTAGAAAAAGAAAAAAAACAACCCCTTCAATTCATGCAAAAGCACCGTGAAGCATTGTAGGCCACTGCCCAATCATAATAAATTACGCAATAATTATCATCATTGTGCCACGGAGCTTCGAAAGTGCACCGGCAGAACGATCTTCAATTTTCAGAAACTTCCACAACGTCGATGAGCTTCAGGCAGACGACTGGGGAAACCACTGCTAATGTGACAAGCAAGGACGCGATATCCTCCGTTATTTCAGACAATCGGACGGCATTCAAGATGGCCGAAGGTCTAGCGTGGGCATTAAGGGAGATTGATTCTTCCGATCAAACCTCTACTCGGGGCCCGATTCGTGTCAACAGCGGCTTAGCATTGAAACTGACCACATCCATGGTGCTTGCACCAGTAGTCATGCTTCGATGCGTATGATGTCCAGCTTATTAAAATTACTGCCATATTTTTCGTCACGTGTACATTCGGGCGCAAGAGCAGCGCTTTTGAGCATAGTTGTTCAAATTATATTGTAAATAATGCAGTTATGGCAATAATAATTACGTATCTATCATTTTGTGGCGCTTAACATTTAATAACGCCCCGTGGGCGGTAAATTGGGGGGGAGGCGCTATTTTTCACACGGGTTACAGGAGGGGGGCTTGTTACGGAGAGGGACATTATTATGGGGGGAGGTGCAAATTCGATAATTACGGTATCACGGTTTAACTTGCTGTTAGAACGGCAGACCAAAATTTGATGGCGGGAAGACATGCCATTAATTGATGACAGTAGTTATCCAAGAATAAAAAATAATAAATGTTAATAAAAAAATGAGTAACCTGAATAGTGAATAGCCAGTAGTAATAAACATTTCATTGGGGTCCAGTAAAAAAATAAGTTCAAACTTAACTAACTTTTGGTTCACAGAATGTACAGAGTACTCGTAAGTCGTACTCGTAAGTAGATTCTTGTATGCGGAAACATCGAACTATTTATAAACTGTATACGACAATGAGATGGCTGGCGCAGCGCACTGTTTTTCGACTGAGATTTAGTCGTAATTTGAGGTTTTTATCGTATAAGCACATAAGTACAAGCTTTTGCATCCTTCTTGGATTCTCAACATTTTGACCACTACCGACTAGCAACTGCTGTTGCAAAATTATTGACTTTCTATACACAAATTTTGTTTTCGGATGATTTCAAAGGCGTGCATATTAACATACATATTACCATATGCAGAGTACGAGCGATGTTTTGCTGCTCGCGTTGTCGCGAAATCCCCATTTTTCGATGACCTTCGTTCTCCATTCTTATCCAAACGCAAATTCGTTGCAGTTACATCCAGTTGGCTGACTGCCACACTTTTCCGGTTTGCCGATGTTCTTGACCGTGCAAGTCCACCAGCTCGTGCAACGCACGGTACACCCAAGATCTACAGTAGAAACAGACAGGTAGCTGTAAATAGCCCTCGCTCAATTAATTAGAGTAGGTCGGCTTTATATTCGCTCGTAAAAATAATTAAATTGTAATTTCTAGAGAAAACGTAAATAATTTTGTTGAGGTATAGATAAACGCAAAGAATCTTTATGTTGCACCGTTGCTGTGTATTCTTACCAATCCCACGAGCATCTGCAGAAGTAAATACCGCTGCCAGGAAGAAAATGGACAACAATGCCACGATGATTAAAACTTGTCGTTCCATTGCGGCTGATCTACAGTTCTTTTTGAGGAGCCGGTTTAACAGTTTAGGCGGTTGCCGTTGTAGATACAAAATACTTTTATTTCGAATGCTGAAAGCAAGATAATGCAGACATCATGGTTCCTTTCCCTTTTATGCCTGCTCTACCGAATACTGTGTATGGGCTACAAGCCACAAGTGGAAGTTTATTACGGATACTCTGGTACCAGATACAAACTCTTCCTGAAACGCTCTCAAGCATAGTCAAATGTTTCGTCATAATACAGGATGCTTCAAGTAAACCAAAATTTGGTTCGTGATCGAATCAGCTTGTTGTGCTAGTAAACGTATTCACCGAGCTAATTACGGTATTGCTTTCTAGATCTACCACTCTTAGAAAGTTTCTATTTCTAGTATTGTGCCGATAGGCGATAGCATCATTCTGTTAAGTATAAGTAAGCTCCACATTACCGGCATTTACCGAAAGCAAACCACCTTTGCTCCGGTGTACCGCTCACATACCCCATAACTTCATACAAAGGACGCTCCAAAAGTAAGTTTCGCTGTTTTGCCTCCCTGCCATCTGAAGTAATATACAACTGATATATTTTTTGTTAAATAAGCAATTATGTTAACTAACTAGGAAAATAAGAAGCAAACGGTTTGATGAAAAACAGGAGATAGGAGAAATAAAATGGCTCGTACCGTTTTTTCAGTTTGTCCACGGACTTTTTAAAACCTGATTCGTTCTTGCATCACTTGCGCCCTAATCAAGCTTTCGGCGGTGAATTAAAAGTGTTAATAGCAAAAATTATGCTTAATATTTCTCTAGTCGTAGATCATCTTGGAAAGCTCAAGAGTTTGAGTAAAAATTTTTTTACTCGTGACACCAAATTTTGTCTTATTCAGCCTTCTCCTTCCTATGAATTCAAGATTCTTTGCATCAATGAAAAGAACAGTTTATGCGCAGTTATGCGCATCTAAGATACCAATGGACTTTAAGTTACCGCGAGGACAATAATTTTTTTTCATGAAATTTAACTTTTTCACCGCCTGGAATTAGGACAGCTTTGTGGGTTTTGCTCCTAGTCATCGATAGTTTCTGTTTTCCCAGAAAAACAGTATGATTAAGTTTTTTTGTTTATTAATGGAGATTAGAAGAGAGAAGAATACTTAACCTGTGGACGCTTAGTACGTTACAAAAACTTAAGAGGATGTTTGAGAAAAATTGCTAAAACGGTCCCGGCAAAATCCGTGGCACACGAGCGAAAAGTGGTCAATGATTTTTGGCTTTTTTTTTCCCTAATTTTTTTCTCTTTGATTGTACTTAAACCGAGTTATTTTTTTCTTCGGTTCCTTAGTGAAGGGCATTTATATCTGTATGGATAAAAGGAGCTAAAGACCTTTGGTCTGCGAGATACAAAATAGGGAAACTTACTTTTGGAGCGTCCTTTGTATTATTTGTATGACTGTTAGCATTGGTAGCCATCGCACGGTGCAAGTTTTTATCAATTCGAAAACTATTTTAAAACCACTGCAGTACAAAACTTGCGACGGCACATGCAAATATTTTTTCTAACGACGGATTCGAAATTAGCGAGACTGGTTCACTTTAGAATCGTTTGAGAAGCAAAATTCGATTCCCCTTTGCTTTGAACGGCGACCGCCCGGGTAGTGACTACGAGTACTACGAATGCCATTCGTCTCCTAGCCATAGCTCATAACTTGAGTACAACGAGTCTGAAGAATCGGTTCCACAGTGCCACTGATATCAGTAATCACTCTTCTGAGTTTCTCGTCAGAAACGGCATGCTACAAGACTTCTTGTTGCATTAACTACTTAACTAAAGTGCTGGTGCTGCGATATGCTTCATCTTGGCTTGATTGAATCGTAGACAATACGATAGCACTAGCTGCTAGGACTCGTCTAGCAGAGCTTACTGCTTGGTTTGGATACTGCACAAGTATCCATTCTATCCCAAGAACCTTGGAAAATTTTTGAAATTTGAAAGGTAAACAACGTGCACTAGACTGTACTGAAGTTCTACTCAACTTCTTGGGTAGATTAAAAGCAGTCTGCATTACATGTAGGAACATAAATAGAACTATCGAATCCAGAATGCTGAAGCCGTAAATAAGTGCTTCTTTGGGTCTACAGATTGACGCTACGGTACTCGAGCAGCACTGCCAGCACATCGTTCTGATAAATATGGGCAAATTCTGCTGTGTCCCTGCTTGCAACAACCGTGCCAGTCGCGACAAATTCGATACCAGAGGCCAGGCCATTGGATACTTTCAGTTTCCACCGGAGAGCGACTCCCGTCGTCCCGTGTGGATCCATAACATCCGACGCGACCCAGGTCCGTACTTCAGCATCGCGGGCACCACCTGCGTCTGTTCCCTGCACTTCGAGGAAAACTGCATTGAACGTCTGGCCATCTCCACGGGGTTCCGTCTGCGTCTCACTAAAGACGCCATTCCGACACGATTCAGCTGGAACCACGAGAACGACGCTGAGGTCTTCGCGAAGCCTGAACCAAACTCGGACACGATGAACGGCGACGACACGAACGGTGGTTATGAGGACAGCAAAGAGCCCAACGGCCATGCGGGCGGTGAAGGGAAGACCCCCAACAAACGGAAGATGAGTATGCCTCAACCGCGTTCTTCCAAAGTCGCTCGCGCGGGTTCCACCCGAAACAGTCCATACCCGTCGGTGCGTAAGGAGACCTATGCTGCCGGCACCGAAGCAGCGGAGGAATTCCGCTCCAAAGAAGAATCCGACCGGGAGATTCTCCGTCTACGCACGACGGTGCAGGTGTTTGAGAGGAAGTTCGCTGAGATGTCGCGATTAGTGAATGAACTGCGCTCGACCACGATTAAAATGCTGGGTATCATGTCGGTCGGAACGAAGGAGTACGGGGACGGAAAGCCGTAATTCGAAGCCGGAACCCTAGGGTACTTATTGGCAAACTTATTGTAATGGTGAGTGTTTAGTCTGAAATGGGTCGTGAAAGTTCAATAATAAACGGTTGATATGCGTTTGTAGGTTTTGCCAGTTTTTGCTGCTGCATTTGAAATTGAGCATCTTCCGGAAAAGCCTATGATAATCAATTCCGATTACCAAAAATCGCCTGCATGTGTAACCTTTGGCTTCTTAAAAATGATGTGCGAAGAAGCTCTTGATATTCAGATTTAGAACGATGCAGATTCCAGCATCTTGTTCGCTGATTTTATTTTCTTATGTTGTGCGAACTGCGATTGTCATCTTGCATGTTATTGCTTTGATTAAGTCCTTCGCTTTTCTTATCTTTTTATTAAGTACTCAACCATATTCACCGGGTGGAATGTCAACGCAGCGGACCGCGTGTTTCGTATTTTCTCGAACATCGAGTGTAATATCATCACTTCGTATATTTAACATTCGCCATAAAGAACGTCAGATGCATAGGCTGGTCTGAGCTATACGAATGTGAGCGAGATCGGAAACACGAGAGATGGAATATAACGTAGTTTTATTAAATATTAGACCAAAACATCAATCGTCTTAACAACAACACCAGCGAAAAGGAGCAGAAAAACACATCGGAAGTGAATCTAGAAGTAGATCGCCGAAGATCCATCCGTCGTAATCCCCGCTGGACCCCGCAAGCATCGTAATGACGCATGAATCGGCAGCATACGAACGGCTCGGCAGCTCAATCAGGCGGTCCAACCGTACGACTGACGTGAGCGCAGAGCCGACCGCTCTGGCAGTACGATTGTTAGTAACAGTAAGTTGTCAGTAACAACTGACCCATGACTCCAAGAGTACCACAATTTTATTAAGCAGTTTTTCTACTGTGCCGGAGTAGACCAAACTAAAATAATAATAACTGCAACGCTCATTGTTCTTTCTAATGAATAATTTCGGTAAAGTCGCCCTGCACTAATTTTGCGCTTACGGATTTTGTTTGGAACGTCGAAGATGCAAATTATTAGTGCAGATATTAGTTTGTTAAACACATAATATTTTAATTTATTAAACACTTCGCTGTGGTTTGATGTCGTTGATGTACACTTTTATTGTACACTGTACAGGTACTATTTTACACATGAATGACGCGAGTATCACGGTTGCTGTTATCCGTGGTTGCATTCTCCAAAACCACAGTCTCGGCACCATCCATTGCAGTTTCCGGAGCAGCAACCTTGATTTATACAGGATTGTGGCATACACCCGCCACCTGCTGCTAGTTGTTGGGCTTGTATGGCACGACGCTCCGCACGGAATAACTTCGCTTCCAGTTCCTCCAGAACAGCTGCATCTACATATACGGTAGACACCGTGCAACGAGTGAACACAACCAAGTCGGGACAAACACTAAAGGTCAACAAAGTATAAAAGCCACAGTCTGATGTATCGCTTTTCCGTACCTGCATCTTCGATGGCAATATGCAGTATCAGAACCACAACTAGTACGAAGACGACGCTACTCTGCATATTTCTTGCCGATTTTACTATATAACCACTGAATAGATTCAGAAGTCAGGCGTAATACAATTTGGGCTGGTTTCAATCCAAGTAATACCAATAAACCGAAATCTTTTAATCTTTTATACCGTTTCGAAAAATGCTTTGACGATTGCATGCAAATGGCATCCAGTGTAGCAGGTAGCAGGAACCGGATGTTTATCAATTTTATTGTCAAGATTCACTTGTACTGCGAGGACAATATGCCCACATCAGGAAGTGCTAGGTTGGCGGGAAACACAATCGTTAGTTTTTGTTTATTTACTTTGAGAATGCACCCATCCAGGTGCTCGACGGATGCATTATTTTGAATGTTCGTATAACTACAGAATAGTAACCTGAATCCAAACTGATTTCTTCGCATCCATTGTACTTTATCAAGCTGAATGTTTATGCCTCCTTCCTTACACCACATTTCCTGTCCAAAAGATGCCTGTTCACTTGTTTAAATTTCACTCGAATTTCCAGTAACTAACTTTTTGAGGTTCCATTTAAATCATCAGAAATGGAATGGCAGCGGCCAGCGAGTTACACAGCAACGTCTGACAAACAAAGGCGGTCGAACAGTTAAAATTTCGTCTAAATTCGCCACCGGTGGAGCTGTTCCCATTGTACTGCACTGTAAATGCTGTGTTTCGTTGTGGATTTCAGTGCTGATCCGCTGATGCAAACACTCTTTTGCTGGCATTTCGCATGCTTACTTAGCTGCATTCAACGCGTACAGTATGTTCATAAGAAAGTGCTTTAAAAGCAGCGTCCGTACCCTTTTCCGTGTGGTAATATTTTCGAGTAGATCAGATTGTTAAATACCGGAACCACTACGCGTTTCACTTCCTTTGCGTTAACGGATAATATGTATTTTAAAGGAACAAAATATTATACTTTCCACTAATAATCTTGACAGCAGGGCGCTGCCTGGTTTCAAAAACACCAAGGTAATGACAGTTGACTACATAGTCCGTAAGTCTTGAGCACCTATGGCATTGTCAGGTACGTCACACAATTCGTAATTCCACTTACTAATGGATTAGGGAATTATCATAATTGCCGTGGTATTGTCGTTAACGTAAGTGTCAGTAGCACGACATATTTTAACTGCCTAACTTACAATTTTTATGTATAACATTATCGAAAGTTCAAAATTATTTAATTTCATTTGAGTCAAATCAAACCGTCTTACAACCACCATTCGCGAAACTTAACCGCAATGCATATAAATTGTAAAAATTAGACAAGTCTTCCAGTGAGCGGATTAAGGCACTCCAGATACTAGTATCGCCATGCATTGTCTTTCCGATTACAGATTTTGCAAGCTGCCACGTTTCATTTCCGTACGTTTTCCAACCATCGCGTTATCTGCGACATACTGCGCTTCCTCCAGCTGATGTTGGCCTTGCTCTTCTCCACCGCTTGAGAAAGGGCACGTTGAGCAATACTGATACTGTCGCGGTTGTCATCGATAAAGGCCTCCAGTTCGCGTAGTTCAAAAGCAGTGTTAAAGGAGCGGGTCAAGCCACTGATCAAGTGCGACAGTCCTCCAATAACCCCAGCATATCTGCATCAACGATAAGGAATATACGGTAATGTGAGTTGCTGGTTCGTTGTACCGCAAACAGTAACAGAAAAGTTTTCTTTTATTAATAATTTGGAACATCAAAATCACTAATATTGCAACAGCAAAAGTTTACCGAAGTCGAATTTCACTCCAGCGATCTCTGACAAAGTTCCATGTAAGATAGCGACCGACTGCGTTTTGAGCAATTAACGACATCACCTGAAAATGTGATACTTGAAAAAGGTTCGTTGCGCTGTTACACGTGCAGTTTCTGCATAAGCGGTGACCTTTTGTACAGTCAGGCGACGAAAATACGAGTATATGTGAACGTTATATTTATTAAAACATAACGAAAATTTATCATGCACAAATCTTTGCGATTTCTAAAAACATGGAAAACAAACCTAATACCAGATGCGACAAACTTACTAGGTCTCCGTCTTGTTTTCTTATATGTTGACTCGTCAACGACCACTCCAGTAATCTGCAAACAGCAACATAAATAAAAAATCAAAGCAAAGCCGACCGTGTCCATGAGCATCGTTATAACTGTATGATCAAGGGAACTGTTTACGTTTTGTATAAACTGTGGAACATCTGAGCACAAAAACCGCAAAAACATGCGGTTTTTGTACTTAGATGATAACTTTGGATTGCACTAACGCCTGTGACCCCTGGCACAAGTCAGGTCGTCGACTGTTCTCTCGCTACAGTTCACATTGAAAAGCGTGGTCCTAGAATTAATCGTCAGTATCTCGGATTCAGAATTTTCCACGAAGGCTTCTAATAACCCTAGTGCAAAAATTTACACGGCGGAAGAAATTTGAAAGTTCAAAGGAAAGGCTTAGAAACCACAATTTGAAAGACGCATGTGTTGCCCGCGGCTATTCACTTCCCAAAGTACTCGTAATTTCTTTGCCAGTACATACTGAAATCGATGCAACTGATATTTTCGAGCCAGTTATTAGGTCTAATAATTCTTTTGAATAACACTACTTAAACGGTTTAGCGGACGCCATAGTTACACCTGATGTAGTACTCTGTACGAGTACCATAAATCCGTAACTGCCCATTCTGCCCATGCGGGTCCAAAGCGCATTACCGTGCACCATGTTTCTCAAGAATAAGCGCATCACACACAATTATTGTGTCAAATCGAGAAAAAGTAGCATAGTCAGGTTACAGATACAGATACATGGTCCGATTAAAGACAATCAACGAACCACAAAATTTGGCGGTCTCATTCCGAGCGTTGCGATACTGACTTGTGAGCCCACTGACATACTTTTTCCAAAATAGGCTGAGAATTTTCGAACAATCGAGTTTCGTCAGAAGCACGGAAACCTATTTTGCCAACATTGACTTTTTATTACCATGGTCATCCAATTATCAATTTGAAGTTTTGAACAACGCCACAGAACTCGCGCTATACTCCAAGTCTACCAGTAAATAATATAAAATGCCGCCTTTTGCGCATGACTTTTATCTGTTGACATAACACTTTTCTTTTTGTAGTACGGCCACTTTCTTATTGACGATGCCGCGGCTAACTTATTTTTTGCCCGTACTAATCACTGTCGGCGTTTTCATTGGAATCACCGGTGGACAAACTTACGGGCAAAGCTGCTCGACTACATGTCCAGCTCGATTTGCGCGCCTTAACGCTTCGGACTGCTTTATGCTGCTGATTGATTATCAGACGGGGGTCATGCTATTCGTTCGCAATGTTCCTCGCTCACAGGTTGGTTTTACAGATAAATAAAGTTTCGAAAACACGGTATAACTGTAATCTGAATGGCCAGTGTCCGCTTTTGTTGGTATACTACCTGCCTAGGTGCTTGCACAACCCTGGCCAAACACTGTAGCTGGCCCCGTTTAAGCATGAGGTCAGGTGACATTATCTGACATTTTTAGTAATGCAATGCTGCTGTATGACGCAGGTATTAGGCAACATGAAGTATCTGGCCCACCTCGCCAAAGCACTGAACATACCGACGGTCATGACCACCAGCTTGGAAGACGAATTTGACGGACCGATCGTGGATGAACTGCAACAGATTCTACCTGACACTTTTGCCAGTCGTATACCACGTCATGGTACCATTAACGCCTGGGACGAACCGGCTTTTAGAGCGGCGGTACTTAAAGCAGCCGGTGAGCGAAAGACGGCTATTCTGGCGGGCCTCACCAATGATGTCTGTGTGGTTAACCCGGCCATCTCCATGGTGCAGGAGGGATTTAACGTGATAGTCGTGCAGGATGCCAGTGGCAGCCCCAATGCGCAGGCGGACGAGAATGCCCGGCGCCGTTGGGAGAAGGGCGGTGCCCGCACATACACGACAGGGGCGCTGCAGTCGGAGATAGCCAATGACTGGAGCAGCCCAGTTGGTTCCAAAGTGTTGCAGATGATTATTGACCAATACCTTCCCACGTTCAATACAACATATCCTTGGAAAACTAGCTTTAACTGAACGGTGATGCCTTGTGCAGCCAATATTTAATTCGTAGCTGATTTATTTTATGAATCATGTGCGTAATTAACTGTCATAAATAATATGGAACCGATGCGGCGGCAACTTAATTTACAAGTTACAAGCTGATCATAACTGATGCATGCGTTGCGGTGCTGCCTTAAGTCTCGGACCGTTTTCTCTCTGGTAACCGATTTGGTCGGTTTTTGTTGGTAATAAGATTTTCCATAAAGAACTCTGATAATAATTCTGGAGCAGGTCTTCGTGGTCTGGTAAGCTAAAGTGTGCAAACTGCAAAGCCAGGAAAGGCAATGCTAGGGTGAGTGTGAAAAGAGTGATCGCCCGTAGAAACTGGCTGCCTTTGCCTGCACTGCACTAACGTCGGTTGCCATTGACACGGCCAAGGTGTATCCCTTATACACCTTGACACGGCCACTGATAGTCCCATAAATAACGATCGAAACTGCGACAAACTGCATAATTTTAGCCTATGTTTATAATTTCTAAAAAACGATGCGTTTTATAATTGCTTTATACAAACCAGTAAGTTTACTGACCGATTGAGAATCCAAGGCTCCCGACTGCAGGTTAATGCGGTCAGGAACTGGCGCTTTTCCCCGGCAATCGAGGATTTCTTGTACTGCTCCCATGCAAAATCCCATTCGTCTGACGTTCCATAGCGGATGGCATTGCAGTAGACCACAGATTTCAGATTTGCTGATATCCTGCATAAGAAGCACTAGTGCAGAGTTATTACGATTTAAGGGTTCGTACGCAGTTTCGATTTGGTTTCTCATCGGTACGCGTCACAGTGAGTATTTTTACTTGTGCTGTTCGGGATTGGACATCCATCTGGTATAGATCTGTTTGGCATTTTCGACGCAATTGTCGTGTCCGAAATAGCATGCAGCGTGAAGAATTTCAACACGCTGAAGCCTACAAAAGTAAACATGCGTTTCGAATTGCTAACCAGTAAGGAAAACGTATATATCTTATTGCATTCTTACTGCTGGATATGCGCTTCGGTCAGGCTGTCGCCCCATCCGAGAATAATGTATATCGGTCTCAGCTGGCGAAGAATATAGTTCTACAACACGAAGTTATTTATCAGTGTCCAAAGCATCGTCGCTCTGCTTCAGTAGTTCAATTACTTTGAGTAAACCGTAATGTTCCGAATTTTGCATCATAGCGTCAACGAACTCCAACGCTTTTAGACATGACACCCACGGAAGAAAATCCTGTTCGCCCACCAGATACTCTGTTGTGGACAGGGCGATTCCGTATTCCAAATAGCCTGCTCTGCACGA
This sequence comes from Paramacrobiotus metropolitanus, assembly GCF_019649055.1. NCBI lineage: Eukaryota > Metazoa > Tardigrada > Eutardigrada > Parachela > Macrobiotidae > Paramacrobiotus > Paramacrobiotus metropolitanus. The sequence continues at coordinate 277,983 of NW_026570241.1, read as the reverse complement.
CAGCAAAAAAAGCGACTGTATTCACAAAGGTCGCCATTCCCGTCTTGTTAGCCAGCCGGTCTGTCTACCCTCCTCACCTCGCTAAGCTCAGAGCATCGTCCACAATTTGTGCTCGGTTAATCACATCGATTTTCTGTGAAAATACTTTTCCAGTTAAAAGTTAAGTACACATATATTATGCTAGCAGAAGCTAATTTTTTGCCATTATAACAAGTTGTTTTATTGTGTTAATTGCTCATAGACATACGTTTATGTGAACAGTATACATATTTACATCAGTTTGTAGTTTATAGCGTAAGGTTTTGTGAACAACTTCACACATTTACTGCATACTGTATCGAAGATGTTATGACACACAACATTGGAATCTACCAGCCGGCCAGTTATGCCTGTTTGCGAATTGGAATATTATTTCGTACAAGTACGGAAAAATTTTTCAGTGTACTTTAAAAGTATTGTGCATTTATGTACAATTGTAAATTAACGCACATTACTGTAACTGATTACCGTTCTGTCCGTATTGAGCTGCGTGATGAGCAGCTTCCAGTTCCGTTCATCGTAATTGACACGGTAATAGCCAGTTTCTCGCACATTCGCCAAAATCCATTCATTTTGCGATGACAGCAGTTCGTTTACGGTTTCTACGGAATGCAGCCATGATAAACGGTATCCTGCATATCAAATTTACGGTTCGCCAACCCACTGTTTTCCTTGCTGAGCCAGACTTGTTTCGGCTTGTCGTACGACCGGTCGGCAGCAGTAATTATGGAAACCGGCACGTGCCAAGAATGTCCTTGATCGTTACTGTCAGCTTCCACGGTGGCGTTGTTATCCAGAAAGAAGTGCTGCTGATAGAATTTCACCAATTTATTGACATGGTCTTGCGTAATCGTCACCACTGGATAGCCCATCTGCAGTGTCCACGAATCCATAACCATCTTGATGTCGACGTACTTCCCGTCTTGACGACCGGCTTCGGTTAGGTGCCTGCATCGTGCAATAAAAGTTCGGTGAACGTTGTGATTTGGTAAATTTCACAACTAGATTTTATACCGCCATAAATCATCTTGCTCCGCATTACTGTACGAAAAGGCTGTCAAATAATTTTTCAGCCCTTTCTTCAAGGTTTCTTCGCCAAGAAAGTAACGCATCATCCGAATCAATGAACATCCCTGAAAGACAAACGATTACAGATTTACCCAGCGATACATTAATACAAAAATTCTTAGTGTTAAGAAAAAGCCTGTCGCATACAGATATGTGCAGTACCTTTCCGTAAGAAATTCGATCAAATATTTCGCCAATTTCATCAGGATGATACACCGGCAACGATATGGCATGGGACGTTGTCAGAGCGTCTGGCTCAAAGGTCACATGGAGGTTGTCCACTACAAATTGTTGCGCCTTTGAGAAAATGTCATTGGTTTTCATTTCGGAAATTATTCTGTGGAAGCTATTAAGTACTTTTAAAAAAGCACCTACCATGTGCCAACTGGGAAAAGCGAATTCTACGCCTTGATATTCCAAGAAACTGGCAAAACCTTCGTTCAGCCATAACGTATCCCACCTATTACAAAATTTTATGAGTTTCACAATTAACTAAAGTTAGCTGCCAGCAAAATTAATTCATACTGTGCCTTACATAGTCATACTCGTACAATCAATAATGGTGATGCGATAAAATACTGTATAGAATTAACAAAAGCAGTAGTGATGAGCGATAATCTACGAATGTCAGACGAATACTGTGAGAATGTCTTTGTATTTGTCTTTGTATTTACATTACCGGCTGTGTCACTTGTGGACATCATAATATTATGTAATTTTATGGAGGTCAGCGTAGTACAGGGGCTGCAGCAATGAAAGGACAACCGACAAACGATGCTGTTGCTAAATTCTAAATATACGAGTATTTGGCTAACTATTTTATTTTTGTTATTTGAAATTTGGCTTTTTGGTCAGTTTTCAAAATATAACTGTTCGAGCGCTTGATGAGGAACACTGTTTACGTTAACGTCAGACGAATACTGTAAGTCAGGAAGATTTAAAAAATACGAAGTTAACAATTTCGGCATCGTTTGGCGGTTGTCCTTTCATTGCTGCAGCGCCTGTACTACGTTGACCTCCATAAAATTACATAATATTATGATGTCCACAAGTGGCACAACCGGTAATATAAACTATAAACTATATAATGGTCGCGAAATAGCTAGAACACGCAAAAGTACTCCCTTCGATGAATCAAACTGGTTCCACACTTTTGAATTTACGGGTTCTTGACACTTATCAAAATCTTTCTTTAGCGGGGATATATGCGAGTATGGCTTAAGGACAGACTCCCTCCCATTCTTACCATTTTGGAGTAACCAGATTTCCGAACCACTGGAAAATTGCCAAGATTAATGCTGCGAATCAATCTTACTAAGAAGCCAGCTAGATTGGCAAAAAGATCGCCAACACCTGATGTGCGACTTCGTGCGCGACGACAATGGCGATAAGCTGTTTAGAACTAGCCGGCGACGTCTCGTTGTCGTATAGCATCAGCACCTCCCGGAACACCACGGCGCCCCAGTTTTCCATGGCACCGGCAATGAAATCCGGCACAGCGATGAGATCTGCAACAAATGCAAGCCTTACCGGAAGTCAGTTTACAATACACTGTCTGGTGCATCTGACAGTGAATATTATAACAATCAACTGGTTAACCGGTACCTAATTTTGTCAGTGGAAAGGGGATACCGAAATACGTTTCGAAATACACGAGCATTTGACACGCGACATCCAGGGCGAACTCGGCTTGGTTGAGAGCATCCGGTCGGGACCATACCCGCACCTAAATAATCAACAGACGATGCTTTGATTTTAGAAGAATTTAACGAAAGTGATATCCTTTACTCGGGCCGGGTAGGCTTTTAATTTGCGCACTTCAGTTTACGACAGCGATAAGGATATTTGTCAATCTGGTTATCATAATATCATAGTAGCAATTGTTACATTAACATTTTTGCAACAAATATTTTCGTAAAATATGCCATACTAAAAATATTAAAAAAATTAAATTGTTCTCGTATGACGTACAGTCTGTACAATATCGCTGGCAGCATGTATTATGTGTGATAACGGTAAGGTAACAACTACTACTTGCGTGAATTTGAAAATCGTTATACACCATTACACTACGATTACAGTGTGTTTATATCATAACTGCATCCATTTGCTAGAGTAGATTTTCCATACAAGCTCCGGTATAGGTATTTTATCTGTAAAATTATTGTTTTATGTCTGTTCAAACCCAGCAGAGCGAATCTGCTCTGCGTGTGGTTCGAGTTTATAAAATTAAAAGATTGGATAAATTACTAACTACCGGCAGAAATGTTTGTTATAGTTGACAGCAGTGCAACTTACCTTGACACCATTATCCGCTAATTTCTCCTTGCTGGAGAACTCGCAGACGACGAAGGCGAGCAAATAAGTGGACATGGGCAGTGTGCGATTGTACACATCGGCCACGAGATTGTCGGCACTGCAGGGGATGCAGAAGAAACAGCGATGCGTTATTAGATAAACACGGCACTCGACACGCATATATGATCATGAACGACAGACAAGTGTTCCAACGACTTCCGGCTGCCGATGCAATGCCGGGAGTGCACATAGCGACACACACACAAAGTGTACGACTAACCGAGTGTCTTGCCGGATAATCTCCATATTGGAGATGGAGATCATGTTGGCCGGGCGGACGATGGTGATGTCGAAAGTGGACTTCATGCCCGGCTCATCGAAACAGGGAAACGCCCGCCGGGCGTCCGTCGGCTGGAACTGGGTTGTCGCGATCCAACTGTCCCCAAACACCAGTTAAAAATATCAAATGAAATTAAAAAATGAATTTTAAGATAATTAAAAAGATTTATATTTAAATTCAGCTAATTTTACATAATTGTTTCAGTCCGTTTCGACACTTCGTAATTCCCCACAAAATTGGGGTGCAGACAAAACAGCCATCGTACTACAATACTTTTTGTGTATTTAGCTAACCGGTCTCAGATGTGCGAGCTGTTATTATAAGCTTGCAGTTTAAATTTTCATATAAAATACAATCTTAAAAAATGCGGACTGCAAGTACAGCTAATTAAAAATATTAGAAATTTATTTTAGATATTACGTTTAAAAATTTGCTAATATATTTACCTGGTTGTTCCATCCCGCTCGTATTTACTGCGATAAAATCCTCTCAGATCATCATTCAGCTTGCCTTGAAATTTCAAACTAACGTTGTACTTGACGCCCACGCGCAGATTCTCCTTAAACGTGAACTTCCAGAACTGCCGCACCGGATCATCCGCCCAGTTATGCAATACCGGCACGGGATTGCCTTCTTCCGCGTTAAAGCCCATCGCGCTCTCGTTCACCGCCAAATCCTTGGCATGCAGCACTAACACTCGCGTGGCATTTTTGCAGATAAAGGTAATATCCACTTCTCCGACGAATTTAAATTCCGGACTCAGGATGGGCCGGATCTCCAGTTTTGTGTGCACCGGGAAAATGTCCAACGGCAACCGGATGTCGCGTGGACGCAGGGCGGCGCTGTCGGGACGGGTGGACGTGGAGGTATTAGAGGCGATGATACCTTCGGCGGGATGCGGTGTGGGCGGCGAGCAGGAGGACCGGACTGTTAATATATATGAACTCTTAAATTTATAACACGGAAGTTCGGCTAACTTATACTTTGACATAACTTTCTGCTTGCCTGTATACTTTATGGTTTGTTCTACACTGCAAACAGTGAATATCGTGTATTCGTACGTAATCTTGCCGATAGATCCTAACCTTAAATTAAACCTGCGCAGGTTCCGTTTTTTTAGCCGTAACGAACGGATTATTTATTTTCCTCATTCATTCTTTACTACTATCGAATCAAAAACATTTGAGTGATTTGCCGAGGAAACGTTTTATATTCCTTCTTATTGCTTTTATCTTTATAATTCGGTGTAAGCAAGTACATGCTGGATCGCGTAAAAACATCCGCGCGCTGTAATAAAAACTGTAATAAACGTACCTATACTATTATTATTACAACCGTTTTGAGAGTTCCTGCTGTACAACTGTCCTATTAAAATCAAAACTATGGAACTAAAACTAGATGGGTTTTCTTAGAAAATCGAAATATCCAGTTTTCTCCGGGCGTTGTTGAGACAAATACATCAGTAATGAGTAAGAAGGGAATTGCAAATTTTTATGAACATTCTGCGCGCTTGAAGTACAGTATACAAATTTTGTGATTAATCGTAGAGTAAGGGATCACTGGCTCTTCTCCAATGTATACGTACAGTACAGTATATCTTTCTCCGTTCAAGCATATGCACTGCTAAAACTACCGTTCGGCGCACTATCAAACTCAATTATTGCAATCATAATATGAAATCGGATGTTTTATATAGATATATCAGCTTTTCTCCAATCTCAGTTACTAAACTGGCGTAACAACATTTTACCTGCAAAGCCGGTAACCAGCGCGATCATAACAATTATCACAGTGACCAGCATGACGTAGCCGACTAGAACATTCTTTGGGACGTAATATCCAAGTTGCAGTTTCTGGGAGTGCGTATCCGTATCATTTTGCAATGTCGTCGATTGGGAGAGATGCGGAGCAGCAGCCGTAGTGCTAGTTTTCTGCAAATGCCTTTCCGGTGCAGCCGTGGCGTTGGACGCCGTATGCGGCACACTGGCATCGCTATTGGCACTCACCGTCGTCGACTCCGCATTCGGCGTCGATGTATCCGAGAGCGACATTTTTTTCCTTGACGATTTAATGAACCGGGAGGAATTTATGTGGCACGGGCTGGAATGCGCTAATTAACCGCGGCGGTCGGCCGTTCCTGCCAAGTTGCGTGTCAGTGATGGGCGCTGTACGTAATTTCGTGCCACATTTTTAATTATCAATGTTAGGTCCAAAAATCCCGCAAAACTGGGAATATATTTACTGACAATTTGCAATTTTACTGCACAAATTATATATAATTAAAAAATGAACTTACTAATATATCCATCACATTAAAAAATTATGGCGGAAATCGACGTTAATCCGTTGGGAAAAAGGTCATCCCCGTCCCTGTTTCCGGTTACCACGCTGCCAGCAAAATAATACCCGGAGTCGTTTCTGTCGTAAAATTATCCAAAACAGCAGTAAATAATATTGTATATCGTTTATACGTGTTGTCAGCACGAATTGTATTGCGGTTATAGAACAGTTGGAAATCCACGATATCGCATGACAGCGTCATGTGGCTGCCATACAGGAACGGTTGGCGCGTGCAGACTGGAAAAGACAGTGCATAACTGCAATCGTACCGGACAAAGTGCGGCCGACAGTTGGCTCGTTGACATGGGCTGACCCCGGTTATTAGTGCTACAATTGCCACTTTAAACATCGATCTTGTACCAACTGGTCAAACATCCAATTTATCAAACAACAACCATTTCTGCATATTTTTCCTTTCCCGGAAAATACGTGAAATGTGACTTTTAAGTGGAATAATCTTTCTAATTAGCTACATACCATAACGCTTATTATTGTTATATAACGATATCCGGCGCCACGTATGTAGCACTGCTGTTACACGTTAATTACGGCCATTTGAAGTATCACGTAGACTCGTACCACACATAACAAGAATAATACGAGTGCGGCGAGTGCCTATTTTATAATACAGGATCATAATTATTAGCAAAAGAAGTAGGATTTGTGCATAAGCTTTTGATTAATACGTAACAAAATAAAAATTGCCAGTTACTGTATATTATCAGCTGCGTAAAAAAGTGAGAAAAGTGAAAAGCATGTTACTGTATAATATTGTGCGTGCACACATGTGCAGTACGATATATGATGCCTTATAATTATAACGCGCAGGCTATTGTGTACGCGAGTGCTGGTATAATAACTAAATTTAAATTTTGTTAAAGGTGCAGATCAATGAGATCGTCATTTTCACGAATACACTTTTGTATTTGTTTGCATACTGTATAAAGAAAGGTGTGCAATTATATTGGTTAATTCTGCACTTTTTCTCAGTTGAACATTGTATCTGTAATCGTAATTATTTTCATCCAATTCACTGTATTACAAATTTCGTTTCTTTATAGTTAAATCGAATTCGAGCATGACTATAAAACCGCAAAATATAAACGTGACAGACTACAAATTAAAATGCTTTCCAAATGCAAAATGTGAAGAACTGTTTGGGCCTGTGGCATTCCATTCTAAACAACCAAGTGCCGGAACTCGTACTTTAGAGGACCACGCGTATTTAGCATCTAATTTTTATATTTTGAAACCTTTTCTGTTATAAATTTTAGGATCTTTATTTTGTAAGCAGTCGAATATTAAAATACTTACAAAATTACAATTGATAAAAATCATAAAACACATTAATTTTCTCGATTTTCCTGCTTGCAGACCGGAAGTGTCTTCGGATAGCATCGGCTCGCTGCGCTACCGCTTAGTGCAGTCCGTGGTAAATAATAAGAGTAGAACGAAAAGTCTTGACATAGATCCAGAGTTTTGAAGGTAGTTTGAGGAATTACTGAAAATGTTGCTGCTTTAAACTTTGCTAATTTTGACTGCAAATTTTGTTATCTTCGAATCGAATGTCGAAAATATTTATTGGGTGACTGCTGTGCAGCCTGTGCTATAGGGGCAAGCAGCAGTTTATGTTGCTTATCCTGAATTTATTATTAACTTATACCATCCTCTGTGTTTCAGTTTATACTTGCTGCTTGCAACTTGGATTTGTACTAAGTACTTTTGAGTTTTGAGTTTTTATTTCTGTCCCTGTCGATCTCGCACTCTTATTAGTTGTTCGTGTAACATTGGTTACTTCTGGACAATGTGGAGTTTTGAATTGGACTCATCGATTATGAAGAAGCAATGAAAGACTGATCGTTTTAACTTGTGTAGTTATTTCTCTGCCTTGCTGAATTCGTGGAGGTTGTGACTGTTGTACTTGTAACTTGTTGTATCGTCGAGTTTGTGTCAAGGTTGGATTTGTTCGATGCGTTGACGCAAACGGCAGCTTCCCCGCGGAGGACAGGGTACGCGCGATGCTAGCGGACTGCTGGAGAACTGCAGAATGAATCCAGAAAAGCCTCCGATAGCATCGGAGTCGACTGTGGAGCCCAGCCACATCCTGTGCAACGACGGTATTGCCTATGTCAACGAGATTCCCGAGGAGCTCCTCATTAAGATATTCCGGAGAATCGATGTCTTCACGCAGAAAAAATTGCGGCAGTAAGTGTTGCAGTGCTTTGTACGGTGTAGTCTGACAATCTACGTCAACTGGCAGAGAGGACGTATCTGTACTTTAGTCAAACAGAGGTCTGGCAGTTTAAGTTTTTTTTATTTTCAGTCATCATTACTGATTTTGGAGTAAGCGTACGTATCATCAGCCCAGCTAATAATATAAAAATACTGTATCAGAATTTTCATATGAAATTTTTATCTTCAAAATTGATCTGATTTCTATGATTCCGATTCCGGGGGATTTTGTTTACTGGCGAATATCATAATTATGGTACTTACCAGATTTGATGCGCAGCAGTGAATCGTAGTGCAGTGGTCACGCAGTCTCACATCCATTGACGATTTGCAAAACTGTGACTCTTAATGGTGGTTAAAAAGTGCTAACAAATTATTCCTTCGATGACTCCCACTTTAGATAGTTTCATTATCATAATTTTCGTCATGTTCTTCTGACTGACCATACCAACGGAGTCAGTTAAACAAAATTTCTTTCTGCTCCTTGTGAATGTCTGGAAATTTCCTCTCGTTGAAGAGAAATCGGAGCCGTTCTGGAATTTTTTAATAATAATTGTTTTAAGGACTCCGTTGAGTGTGGGTTTGTTGTTTTGCAGGGTGTGCAAAAAATGGAACGGCCTGCTGAAGACGAAGAGCATCCGCAAGTACGTGATCCTGGATTTGTCGGTGTGTCTGACGGACATTGACTGGCTGTACTACACGGATGACTGGTGTGCCGCTTTCATGGGACCCGACACGGAGTACCTAAGCATTCTGTGCGGAAATGATCTGGACAACATCAGCGACGCTATACTGCGGCATTTCTTCTCGGAGGGATGCCGCTGGGCGGTGTTGCACTGTCCGCAGCTGCGCCGTCTGACCATTGTCGGCGGAAAGATCGATGTGCGCTGTTTCCTGGAGCTGCCGCGGACGGTGCAATCGGCACGGCTGCTGGATGTGCTGGTCGGGGAGCAGATTGAGCCGGGAGTGTACAATTATTACAGGTAGGTGGATTTAACTTTTTCAGGAGACTTATTCAAATTTAGAACTAAATTACAGTAATTCAAGAAATTGTAAAATGTAAGACTAAGATGCACTTCATGTATGGACTATTAAAAAGGAAACAGCTGTTGCCAATTAACCGACATAAAATTAAGTCATAAAATACCATATAAAAGAAAAATTAACATGATAAAATTATCAGACTAAACGATAAGAAAAAATGAAACTGATCACCAGCCCTGCTCTGGCGCGGCCACCCAATGTAGTCTGGTAGTGCGATTGTAGTATAGTGGTTCTAGCTGGGTCGGAATCGTGGTGATGAGCCATAAGAAATATTTGTAGATGAAAATTGGATGAAGATTTCACAATAACGTTGTTGATGTGTTGAATATTGTTTTTGCCCAAATGAGTTAAATGCGAGCGTAATATTCGATTTGCGGTACAAAGTGCAACTGTAAACTGATTAGACGTTGGTCGATACTGTTTGTGAAACGGTTTAGTTTTCAAAACTTTTAGGGAAAAAAGGAAAAAAATGTTTCTCGTTTTGTCGCCATAACGGCAGTCCGCAGTTTACATACAGACAGTTTTGTTTCTATGCAGTAAATACTGTTTTTGTGAGCAGTTCATTTAAACCACAGAACAGGATTGTTTTTTCCAGATATTTGCAAACACATTATAAAGTCTGCCTGCTTAATTTAACAGTGATTTCTACATACAAAGTATTTATCTGTACATTTAGTAATTGCGTTTTATGCAAGGGTATTTTGCTGCAGAAACACAGCGAATATTGTACGAGACTACGAGTCGGATAAAAATTGTTACTGTTCAGTGAAGAAGCCACCGTTCAGTGGTTACGTATCGATTATTTCAAGGTCAGATTGTGATTTTGCAGTGTTAAAGTGGATAACGAGACGATCGATCTGTGGGATGTACGGAGACGGGAGGAGAACGTGGCGGCCACACTGGAGCGTCATGCAGCGCCGTTATTAGCCGAAGAGATGCATCGCTTGCAGCAAGAACTACCGGGATTGACGGGCGAGTTGCAGATTAGCACAGTCGGACTTCTACAAAGGTACGGATTGCGCAATGATAATAATTATAGAAGCATTTATCATATGTAGTTTTCTTTCTGATGTAGGTACCCGTATATTTACAGTCAGCCGCACGATTCTATTACATATGACCAAACGGAAAAATTAATGAAAACAGCGAAAACAAAATTAAAATGCGTTTGCACTATTCTTGCGTTTTCTTTGTATCGAAATAAATAAAGCGGATTACCGGGATGTTGTAGTGCGTCGGCAATGGTAACGTCGTACGAAATTCAAATTGTGCTATGCATTGAGCCTACGAGATACATAAACTGCAAAAAAATAAAATTTTAAATGAATGCTCTGAGCTGGGGAAGTTTGATTGCGTTAATAAATATTTTTGTATACTTAAATAAATGAATATTTACAACAAACGAACATTTATATGTATTTTTCGTTTTGCTTAGAAATATTATCTTTTGGTTTTTAGCCTCCTGTTTTAGGGAACTGCATATTTGAATGTTAAGAAATCAATCAAATTATCTGGGTATACTCGTATACAGTCACTAAGTCACTTCCTGTTGTTTAAAAGAAAAATGGTAGAAGAATTGTAAATTTTGCAGGCGAGAGCCTCGTTTCCAGCAAATGTACTGCGTGGATCTGTCACGGGTGGATCTGGACAAACTGAAAGTAACGACAGTGGGAATGCTCTACAAATTAATTGTGTCGCCGTAAAGTTGTTTAAATCGTTATTTGTAAAATAATCCAGGGATGCCTTTGCATCCTGGATTATTGTATTGATGCGTAGGTTCTGGTTTAATTTAATGTCCGGTGTAAAATTTTATTTTGCAAATTTTATCTGCGCTGTAGCATACATTCTCAGGAATCTTGTTTTACGTTGAAACTGTACATAGGTTTTGCATGTTTTCGTTATGTGAATTGGTATTTAATGGTTATCTATCATGTCGGTGTTCGATAGAAATGAATGAGTTGATTTTGCTGTCTGCAGCTTCGAAAATTGTTTATAAACTTGTGTAAATACTATGTGTCACAACAAAACTAGTAGGCTCATGACTTTAGGCATTTTAGTATGATTTTACACTGGGCCCACCACGATAAAGCCAACACTTGTACGGTGACTGTCGTAGAACGTTGGCATTATAATGGGTCCAAAATCCCAACGAAAGCGTTGCCATTATAATCTGTGATTTAATTAAATAGTCCTCTTGTCCTACCTTTTTGGGAATACTGAAGCAACATAATATTAATGTTCGTGAGTGGATATTTTCACTTCATCAATCGTTTCCTGTTGCGGCAACAAGTATTTTTAGTCTTTCCATAGTTGCGTAATTAGATCCATTTTAAATTAATTAAGTAATTATCGTTTTCCGGTTTTCTTTGCAATTCTCACATAATTATTGTATTTTGGGATTCTAAAATATGCCATAATCCCAGGCTCAAAGCATAATTTTAGAAAGCATTTAAACTGGAAAATTTGACATTTACCGAGATACTTTTTATTTTGTGCATCAATGTGAACCTTTCCTCTATGTCCACAACTTGAAATTGGTAAAATGCTGACAATTACGGCTATTTATTTTTAAACCAAACTCAAGTTACAAACTTGTGTGGCATGTGGAATTGTTCATAAGTACGGATAATAACAGCAGTGCTGAAAACCTTTCGCGCTTTTTATTTTGATAACCAGACTGGCTTCTCCCTTGCCACCATATTGTTTGAATAAATCAGCGCTCGACGTAAAAAACAGGCACGAAAATATAATTTCTCCTATCAATATCAAATTCACCAGTAAAATCAATCCGGAGTCCTCATCCCCGTTCACTTCCGGTCGGACCTCCCCTTCCCCGTCCACACACTGCACCCAGGCCACTTCCCGCACATAACTCTCCCGCTCGCCCCGACAATTCAGCGGACATGTATACACCATCACCGTCCCGAAATCCAGTCCCTCCGTCAGACTCTCTTCCTGCTGCAAATAATTCAACAACTGCGGCATAATCTGGAACTCAAAGCGCCGCGAATTCCGACACACCGCACAGGGCGGCAGCCGGCTCTCCTCGGGGGGCGGCGTTCTTACTGGAAATAAGCAGGGGCACCCCATCCCGCTGGTACCGCAGCACCTGCGTGGGGTAGGCGGCCACCCGCTTGCGGAACTGCTGGAAGACTTTGTCTTTGGTCCGCGCACAGAACGTCTCCAATTCATCCACACCGACGTCGTTCAACTCGGGTTTTAATTTCTCCACGGCATTTTTATACTCCGACGCCTTCTCCTGATCGGATTTGGTGGTATTTGGAGGGTCCTGCGCTTCCTCCGACTCAGCGACGATCTCGTACTCGGCGAACGTGACTGCAGAGTTCCTCACGGGTTCGCCGCGCTGGATCGTCGCATCCCCGCGGATTTTCTCGCATTCCTCTTTGTGCCCGTTCTTCCACGCTAGGATCTGGTGGCTCCGACTGCAGTAGAAGGATTTCTTGCAGGAGGCGCAGGTGTTGGGCGCCAGACAGCCGCAGACGGCGCAAAGCGGATGTTTGATCAACGGATCCGCCGCTGCAGGGTCCTCGGCTGGAGGCTCATCGCTGTACATGCTGTTGACGCGTGGCAATCCACAGCGGAGGACAATAAAGGATTTGGATAACCCGGGGGTGGTGCAGGCGGTCTTACGGCAGGCAAAGACGAAGATGGTGCGATGGAAATTCTGCGCATTGGCGTCGTTTTCCGTGGCGTACATCTGCAGGAGAAACGATGTGGGTTCGCTACACACGGGGCACTGCAGGTCGCGGGGTGCGGGGAGAGAGTGGAGATCCAGCCAAGCCGGAAAACCGCCGATTTTGCTGGGGAAATAACGATGATGTAGCTTCCAGGTGGGAACTTCTTCGGCGAAGCCCAGCTCCACGCTCGATTTGGCTTTGGCAGTCATTCTCAGTTTTCAATCAGCAAAATTAGTAGCTGGCTCAAGTTAATGAAATCAATCGATAACCGTTGGATTAATTGTTCTGATTTTTAGCACAAGTGTACAACGCAAAATAAAAAAACTGGCAAGAAGGAATTGTGAAACTAATGAAATTAAATTAAACCAGAGAAATTTAAATTCAAATTTTCTAACCTCGTGCAGCAGTCGTGACTCGTGCAGGTGCTCGTCAAAATTAATAAAATACACAGAGTGGCGCAGCGAGCCATTTCAAAGCACCTTCCGGCCCTTCTCTCGCCTCAAGTAAATGTTGGGCTCGGCAAAAGCTTTTAAGCTACACAGCACACAGCGGTGAGCGGTCAAACTCAGCTTCCTGTCTGTTTAGTTATTCTACAAAAAATTAGGAAAGTATAATAACACTGCCAAAAATAATCAGGAGAATGCTGCGTTCTTTGTGGACAAAACCATGAGCGTGGCAGTTGTCAATACTGGAGCGAGTCTGACCCTAAAAGGTAAGGGATCGTTACGCCACCGGCTACAAGTGTTGAAGCATGGCCAAGATTTCCCTGACCGCTGAGTCGCTGACTCGCACACTCACATCGTGACAGAACAAGTCAGCCAGTCGTGCCGTTTAAACTTGAGCAACCATCACTCGACTCGGGATCTTTTGCTTTGCCAACTTTCACCTGTTTTATTTGCGTCTGCGCACTATTTTTTTCACTTTTCCATTCTGCTGGTGTTGCAGCATAACCACTGACAGTTGCTTACCTTTTCCACCGTTGAAACATGTCGTCCATCAGCAGTCGCTTTCCAGGACAACGTGAACGTGCAACGTCCACCATGTCCAACGCGTCGGGCGTCACCCAGCTGAGCAACATCACCGTGGCCGTCCAAAACGCCATCTTCCGCTGCCGCAACGTCCCCGCCTTCCATCCACCCCCACCGGAGCCGGCGGAGATCCCGGTCCGAGAGAAAGAGACAGTGAAAACGGCTGCCGTTGAGAAAGGCCACACCAGCAGTGTCCATGCACGCTCCGATGCTCCCGCGGCTGTTTTCAAAGCCCCTGCTCTGCCGCCGGCGAAAAAACCACCCCCACCAGCGAAAACGAAAGCCCCATCCCCTCCCGCGAAAAAGAAAGCCCAATCACCAGTGAAGAAACGCACCCAAGCGTCCTCGCCACCGGCCAAACAACCGCCGACCAAGCGCAATCCGATTCGTGGATGCCGCGCTAAGGCTGCGACGTCGGTGTACAAGGAAGCCTCGCGATCGCGATCGCCGTCACCGTCGCCCCGCCATAAGCGCAAGGCTACTAAATCGCCGGCATCCGATAAGCAGCGTTCCCGTCCAACGCAGAGCGTGGTTTCGACAAACGCAAAACCGGCGGCATCCACCGTGGCTGCGAAGCCGAGTGCCCGCGTCGTGGCCGTTGAGAAAGCTGTGCTGCCGCCGCCAGCGCCGTTGCGAGAAGTGGAGTCGAGAGTGAGCGAGACACGACCCTTCTCCACGCCCTACATGATGACACCACTAGCAGCGTCCACGCCGATGCCGCCGCCGTTACCACCATCGCAGCCAACTGTGCGGAAAATTGTCAACGACGGCCTGCTGCAGTTGATCGGGAAGGTGCGAACGATGGCCAATCTGGAGAAGGTACGTGACGGAAAATTAATTAACCAACCAACATGACTTATTTTGCGGCAAAAGTGTATGCTTCTTTGATATTAAAAATTTTAATAATGATATAATTGTATTGTAGATCTCATTTGTATAATAATAATGTCATAATTATTATTGTGGAATGCAGTAAGTAATACTTTATGTGTAATAAATGTGTTTAAGTTTTCGCAGTGTTGTTTTTCCCGGTTAAAATAGATAAATTTTAATTTAAATAATAATAAGCATGTGGTTTTATTTTTACAGGAACGCTGTGGACACGGTGTGTCGGCTCATGGCCATATGAAGGAGCATTACGAGCAGACTGCACAGTGTATGACGGAGTTGGAAGAGTTCATCCGCACGGAAAGCCAGTTCAGGTGAGTTAGTGCGCAGTAAATATAATTGTTCGAGCTGGCGGCTGTTAAAATGATGTCGGTATTGAGCAGATATTTTATGCTTTAAAACACACTGATGCTGTATTTTTTTTGTAACGTCGGTGTCTTCTTCATTTGTTTCATATTTAAGCCCATGTATGTTTAAAATAATCCTTTATCAACTCTAATTTTCTTCGATCCTTAAGGAGAAATGTGACTGTCCAGACGTTATCCGTCGGTGCCGGAAGTGATTTCATTAACCTACACGCCCGCGTACATGTGTATCAAACGGACCCACTCACCCGAAAATTTATGATCTTTTCATAATAATTTCGCTTAATTCCCTTAAAGTGTATTTGAACCTCTGTAATCTGCATATATTTGAAATAATTCCGTATATCAATGATAATGCATATTAATTTTTCCAGCCGTATGGCTTCACCGGCTTCGACTCCGCCGGCAGCTGCGGCGCCCCGAACGGTTACCGCTGCTCGCCAGCCGGCCCTTGTTGCAGCGCCTTCTCTGCCCCGCAGTGCTGATATCTTAATGAAGAAACTGCAGAATGTCATGGATGCCGTTGTCAATGTGGACGAGAAACGAATTGCTGATGCACTGAAAATGCTGGGAGACATCCGCAAGAGCGTCATGGCTGCCGATAATCTCCGCAACGAAAAGTATTAATTACAGCACAAGTTATAACCTAAATTCTCGGCTGTATTGCTTAAAAAGTGCATTAAACCGCACTTTATAAAAATAATTGTCTGTTATGATTTACTTTATACTCCGTACATGCGGCTTGATTAAAATGTGTAGAATTGTTATAAAAAAGATTTTGTGGAGTTAATCTTTTATTTTAATATGTAGTGTGTAGTAAAACTAAAAATGATAGCCACAGTTCTTATTGTGATGATATGTGGTACTATCTACATTACTTTTTGTGCAATTTTCAGTAATCTTTTTTTGGTTTTAGGATGCAAGAGATGACCTTGTTGATGCGGCAGTTGGCTGGAATTGTCGGTGGCTCGCTCTGAGTAAGACAGTTTTGTGGTAACAGTGGAGAAAAGAGAATATTTGTGTTATTATAATTTTTGGTTCTGCGCTTATCTGTATTTATTTGTTTTTATTTTCTCGCATCAATTTCGTGAAGTGATGCGGAAAATGTATGTGCTCGTTGCACCCAACTGGATCTTTAATAATTTTCGGATTTCGAGTTTTTATCTTTTGCTGTTAGTTCAGTTTTCGTCAGGCGCGTAAACGGTAAAGGTATTGGATACTCTGTACCTGTACAGGCTGTACTTATCGTACAATATTAATTACATTTTTTAGCGTTTTTCCATTGTTATAAACATCAGCTGGCAAGAGCGAGCATACACTACTGTATATATACTGTTTTCTATATTCATTAGCGTTATCATGTTTTACTGTTTTGACTTATGACTAGTAAAACTGATTGTTTATGAAGCAGTACAGCAGTACTAAAATTAAAATATAGTATCTTTTTCTTAGTAATTGCTGTACAGTACATTATCAATTAAAGTACTGTAGTGGTATTAATTTCAGTAATAATATTGTTCATGTAATTGCATGTTTTGGTTGTTTCACGAACGTGTACGGATAATGACATCGTAGTCATAGCAAAGGACCATTGCTCCAACAAAATTAATGAAAATTTAAGGCATTGTCAAGGAAACGAAATTATCGAGAACAGAACATTAACTTAACTGTACGTGCACAACCGGCACTACTCATTAGGACTACGCCATATTCCCTGCCAACAACAACAGCCGGCATTGCGAACACATGCATTTGATATTAGTTGTCAACTGAAGATTTCACGTTACCACAATTACTGTCCAGGGCGACAACTGTGCAGCTTACCAGTCAGCGGTCTTAAAACGGGAGAAATTTAATTTACATTTACAAGCATACGTCATATAAATATGCATAGAACGGATCGATCTGCTGTTGAATTCTCCACACACATATTAACGGATTATCTACAAAAGAACTTCTGAAAGCGGAAACAGGGAGCGAAACGTTGAAAATGTGCGCCACGGTCGAAGCAGCGCAGTTCATTAACTGATGTACCCCAAATTACATAACGTCCATATGCATACATACAGATACAAGTAGCCAAAATACCATAGAAGTATGCCACATGACAAAATACGATTTATGTAAAATAGCCACCCACGTAAATCTGAAGCTATAGTCTCCATAAAATCACCATATCTCTTTTGGTCGACGCACATTCAACATCTTACAATATTTTTCTGCCAGTACAAAATCATTCACATAATAACGCAGTCCTTCTTCTTTTCGCCGTGCCCGTGGCCGTGTTTCTCCTTCTCCGCGGCCGCCAAACTAACCGGTCGCTCCCCGGCCACATTACCAATGCAATACTGCTGCATCATCTGGCGGGCATCCTTACTATGCCCCGCATCCTCCCATGCCTCCGTCCCGTCCTTCCCCGCAAACTGCAGCAGAATATCCGGTCCACCGGGATGACTGGCCAGGAACGCCGTCACATCGTACACCTTCCCGTGCACCACTACCCACACAGATCGCTCTTCGTTGTGCGACAAGACATCTTCCCATGTCAGCTGCTGGATGCTGGATTTCGGGGCCGTCATGATGGAACCGTCAGAAAAATATTATATAATCACAGTCTACGAGAAAAAATTCGGTAGACGATTTTACTGGCGGGTATGGAGGAAGACGGAAAATGAATTGGAGAAAGTTGGAAATATGTGCTGTAGCGTGTGTTGATTCACGTTGATTTGCCTGCAGACTGTGCTGCACTGCCAGCGTCAGCTGTGTCTGTGCGACCAGCTGTATTTTGGACGAACGGTGTGTGCTGTACAATGGGCTTTCAATTTAGCCGGATATACCGGTTTACTGTCAATTGGCCAGCGGAAGAACTGGATTAAACGCTGTAGCGGCTGCGTGAAAAAATGCTGAGTCGCTGTGTTGATAAATGCTGTGAAAAGTATTTGCTGGTTAAGACGTTCGATGTGTGTGTATCGAGTTGGCGTGACCGTGTAACTCATCATTCCATGGCTCAAAGGCGGTGAATGGGTGTTAGCCGGGGGAAATGTGTTTTTTTCTTGCTTGGGCAAAAGGCATTTATATCCAGTACAATTATTAATGGGACGGCTGTAGTGGATGAATGGGCTAATCTAATGGCAGATGGTATCGACACTTGTTAACTGATTGTGATTATCATGTAACGTGTGCAATATAAGTGCATAAATAACGAGTGGTCGATCAGGAATCGCGCGGGAATTTTTATTCCAAATTAACAGTTATTTAGTCTTATGGCATTCTATACTAGCTGCATGTAGTGATACTGTGATAGTCAAACTGCTATATTTTTTAATTCCTCTGTTTGCGAGTCTTGTTGGCGATTTTCGTGCACAGCTGTACAGTATAATTACCTGTACGTCGATAATTTCGCAGGCTTCTTTGTGGCAAATATCATTCACTGTCACAAGAACATAAAACTGATATAAATCGGATAGACTTCTAATTAATAAATATTATCGCATCTACAATAGCTTGCAGAATCGCTTTTTCTGCGTGACTTTCGATATTTGAGAATTATCCAAATAACGATATTATTATTGTTATTATTATTTACCTACATTTATCCGACATTATACGATACAGCCATTCTGTAATTCACAATGACACGCATTATTTCATATTCGTGATTTTGAATTCATTTATATTCGTGATTCGTGTTTCATATTCGTGATTTTTGAATTCATTTATATTTTCAACGAAAGTTAAAATCAGCAGTAAACACTGCGGATTTTAACTTTCGTTGAAAATATAAATGCGTGACGTACGCAAGGGCTTCTGCGTACTTTAGCATTATGATCACTCAGTTAAGATTATTTTACAATATAGATATTATTATTTTGATTCATCACTTAAGAAACTCTTCGTTAACCATTTCGCAGCCACTGCCGGCAGCCAGTACGACTGTACGAGTACTCGTAGAGTCGTAGGCAAGAGATTGCAGTACTTAAATCTTGCATGAAAGTGTAGTACAATGGCGCTATTTATTTGCACCACATGAGAATAATGTGTTTTCGTTAAGTAAAAGTTACAGCTATCCGTTGGTAATGTCACTATTAGTTAAATTGTTTTTTATTTATTATAATGACATAGTAACGATAAAGCTACTCCACGTGTCTGAAAAGGATCATTAAAAGTAAATTATTTATCCTTGCTTATCGTATGTTTTATTCGTTCCCTAAATATACCGGTTGCACACCGGAAGGTATGATTAAATGTTAATATCCCGTGATCCAAAAATAACCAGGTTAAAACGTAGTCATTTCCAGGTGACCTTATCACCGGCATAGCATCGTCCGTGTAATGCAGAATAACTTTGTCTGTGATTCGCGTAGAAGAGACGATTATGCAGCTCATAAATGCCGGTGGAGGTGTGTTGTCTTTTCCTGCACTTTGTCCGATTGTTTTGTGTACACAATGCATTCCAAATCATATTCTACGCGGCTCGATATATGGTCATGAACGATAAACCGTCGAAGAAATATTAAGTAACCCACTTTTCGTACCTGGCTGCTTACGGCGGTATTTCGCTGTCTCAGCATAACGTACGCAACTTTTTCCAGCGATATCTGCTACTTCTGGGTTTTACCGGCGGTTGTTTGTTGGTGTTTTCCAGCTTGCGGCTCGTGTAATTTCTATTGTTCACCATACAGTTATTATTTTAATCGCACGTTGTTGGTGTTTTGACTGGGTATGGATGCAGCTAGTACGGGCGTGGATACTTCCGGTGGAAATAATTTTTTAGGAATTTTGGCGACGTTATGGGGGATAATTATTGCTGTTTACTTCTGGTCACTGCGCAGCGCTCAGCGTATAAGACCGGTTGGACGGAGTTTCGAATACCAGTCTGTGCAGGTGCGATTTTAGTGAATTGTTATAACGGCTTTTTGAATATGTACCGGGACTATTTAGTACGAGTTTTGGACAATTCACGCTGGTCTGTTTGAAAAAGAGAGAAAACCTGTATTATTTTTTTACAGTTTTTTTACAGTAACATTTCTGATAAGATAAATGTGATTTATTGCAGTCTCAAAACGTTCCAGAAAAACATGCAGGTTCCCTACTTTTCAGACAGACGAACGTTTGATGGGCATGCCATTACGAAATAGTATACCAATCGAATAATTCCCATTGCGAAGCTTATAGAAATCACATTTAAACGAGACGTATCGTTTATGATTGACGACTGTGGCATCTTACATTAATCCTTGCATCGGTAACTTTCCGGTTACATAATATTCTCAGCGGTTAAAACATCTTGATTATTAACTTGATAAGTAGATGCAGCCGTAGAGAAGTGGCATAATGCATATATCGCAGAGTAACAAATTCGTACGAGCTCTTTCTATGTACTTTTAAGATAAACGGCCGCACAGGTTAAAAAATATTAAAAACGATTCTTTTTGAAAAATTATTAGGTATTTCAATTTTGAAATGCAGTTACGGTCTCGCATATACAAGTAGGTTTAAAGACTTGGTAAGAGTGTGGTATGCACATGCTGTGAAATTAAAACATTGCAGAGTATTTTAGCATGAGTTTGTGCGCAGTAATATAAAGAACTTTCGTCGGTTTACCAGGTTTCGGATACCATTTCACAACAACGTTACTGGTTTATCTTCGTTCCCTTAAATTTCTGCGCGGAGTTGCATCATTTTTGTGTTTTATTTCTTAAAGAGAAAAAATGGAGCATGGACGCGGGGTAAGATGGGGAAACTGGACAAGCTGGGAATCGAAGTGCCGAAAACCTTGTATGAAATTTTGGAGCATGGTCTCAAAGCGTCAGGTAGGCAAACAGCAACTCCTAATGTGCCGTGTAAATTTAATAAGGCTTGACGACATAATATTTTGCATAGGCACATAATAATGTGCGTACTCGTGCACTTTATTTTAACACAACGTAACTGTGGGTAAAACTTAATTATGACGTTATACTATTTACAAGAAGTCATGGCCTTCGTATTTTGCCGAATCTGGTTGTATTCTTCAGTAAAATTTGCAACTGAAGAAAACTGAAATCATAGGAGAGCGCTTTGAAATTTAATTATTTTATGCGACTGCTTGCTTTGAAAGATTGCGTTATTCGTTTCTTGATGAAGTTTTTGTAATGCATAATCCGCCAGCTGCTGTATTAGAAGCTGTTACTCTAGCTAATAAGAAGTGGACGTCTAAAACGGCTGAATTTATTGTCCGGGTATTTTGCAGTTTTGCGGCTATAGTTATCAATCCGGTGCAGTAAAATTAAACAACCATACATGTACATAATTATTTCCGCGATTAGGTGCAGTTTGTGCTTATCGTAGGCGACGGCAAATGTCTGGGTTATCGCACCAGCTTGACCTCGCCGTACGTGTGGTTATCGTACTCGGAAGTGCTGGAACGCGTTAAGTATTTCGGCGCCGGTCTCGTGTATCTGGGCCTAAAACCGGCATCGGAGTCCTTCGTGGGAATCTTCGCTCGCACGTCTCCGGAGTGGGTCATTGCCGAATACGCCAGCTATGCGTACAGTCTGGTCACGGCGCCCATCTACGATTCACTCGGACCGGAAGGATGCCAAACGGCACTCAATCGCCGTGAGTGGGTGTAGACTGTGTAGTGACTATAATATAAAAATAAATAATACAATCCAGAAACAAAATACATGTATAAAACCCATACTTTTACTGTATATACAGAATACAGCGTAAAATGCATAAATAACATACATATATCTCGTTCCTTAAATGTGTTTAATAATCCAGAGCGATTTGAAGCGCACGCACTGCAGTTACTTTCTACACTTCTACTGGTTATTTTTGATGCACATTTTCATTTAAGTATAGTTCCAATAAAACAATTTTAGTGGATAATTTTTAGTGGGTGTCACGTTGTTGATCTGTGGAGATGATAAAAACTTTCAAACACTGATGACCGGAAACCATGTACTGAAGAAACTGCGAAATATCGTGTTTATTCAGTCCAGCGAAGAAACACGCGCCAAAGCCCATGCCCTTGGAATTCAAGTTTACCAGTTCGAGGACGTTGTGGTCAGTGATTATAAACACTGTATTTTGGATGGGGTGTCGTTATTGAAATTGATAGTAATTCGTCATTTTAATTGCGATTTGTTCGACATTTCATTTGTTTTTCCTATTACCACAGACTGTTGTAATACAAGCGTGCTTGTCAATGGGATAACGTTGTGTGCTTAACAGGAACTGGGAAAAAAGCACCCTACACCTCTACGGCTGCCGCGACCGGATGATCTGGCTATGTTGAATTTCACTTCCGGTACCACCGGTGAACCAAAATCGGCCATGCTGACGCACCGGACGCTTACGGCTTCCGTCGAGGCTATCCTCACTTCTATGCTGGTAACCTGTTCTTGATGTAATTTACATAGTGATGCAATGTTAATGTACTTTATTAACTAACTTATAATTCGATTAATTGATGTAGTTAATTAATCGGAGTAGAAGTATGATTCAGAGTATTGGTAAATAGTTTTTATTGAATTTATTTACTTTACGATGATACGGTGAAACGGTGGTTAAATACATTTGTATGAAATTAATCTACGTAATTATGCAGTTCTAATGTAGTTAATTTATCTTTAATGTAATTTAATTTCTTCTATAATTTGATACTTAATTTAATGCAATAAATCTGAGTGATCAGTTTTTATATATAACTAATAATGTTTCCCTTACTATGATATGGTGAGCCGGTAGTTATCTGCTCTGTACACGTGTATTCAATTAATCGTGACATTATTTCGCTCTCTTGCCTTAAAAATATTCGTTCAAAAGCTGCCAGTTTTATTATTTTGCAATTGTAAAAAAATATGATATTTTTTAATAAGCATTTTTCAATAAGTTGCATTATCTTGCATAACCGGTAAAACTTTTAAAATTATAGCCTTTACGGTTGAACACGGAAACGACGAGTTTGGCATATCTTCCGTTGGCGCACGTCATGGAACGGATCGAAGAACTGGCTATTTTTCTCTACGGCGGCAAAGTCGGCTTCAATTCAAACGGTGTGGCGCATCTGATCGAGGACATCCAGGAGTTGAAGCCGGATGTCGGGGTGTTGGTGCCGCGTGTACTTAACCGCATTTATGGCAAAATGATGGATAATATCCGCGGATCACTTATCAAGACGTTCATATTCAATTTGGCAGTATTCTGTAAAACCGTGGAAATGCGCTTTGGGCTGTACCGGAAGAACTCCATCTGGGATTATTTGATATTTGGTAAAGTGCAGAAAACACTGGGTGGCCGTATACGGTGCGTGGCGACCGGTTCGGCGCCGCAGGATGCCAAAATGACCAATACGATGAAGGCGGCGCTGGGATGCTATGTACGTGGGCGAAATATTGTTCTGCTACAAGTAGATTACATTATCTATTACCAAACCCATAGTAAAACTAACCGTGAAAACACTGTAACGTAAATTTACTAAAATTAATTAGGAATTATCAAGATAATACTGAATATAATTATCACTAAAAAATAATGAGATTATTCGACTGCAAATATTTTGTAGCAAGATAGATATCGAACAAAATATCATGTTTAAAAAAAAGGCAGAGTTGGCTAAAACATTCTCGAAACGGCTCACAAAATATGTTAAAATTTCCCGTTTTGCGCACTGTATTGTACTGAATACTCGCCTGTTTCTACAGCTGCATGCCAGTGTTCTAGGATGAGAATGATGCGATCAGTAATGAGTTAACGACACTACAGTTCCGTTCATTTTTTGTCATACTCGTAATTAAATCTGGTAATTTAGTGTTCCGCATTTTGTAATGGTATAACGGCTGATTTCCTAATCCGTATTAAAAACTGGTCAAAATGTGTTGTTTTTGCTTTTTGCATGCAGTTTTTCGAAATTTACGGGCAAACGGAAACTGCCGGTATCATCACCGCGACACTGCCCGGTGATCCATTCACCGGTCATGTGGGCTGTCCGGTGGAAGGCATGGAGATCAAACTGGTGGATGTGCCGGAACTGGGTTACTATGCCAAGGATCTCAAGGGGGAGATTTGCGCGCGTGGACCGCTGATCATGTCCGGATATTATGGGATGCCGGATAAGACCGCGGAGATTATGGACCCGGACGGATTCATCCATACCGGCGATGTGGGACACTTTGTTGAGGTATGGGCTTGTATAGGTTAAATGGCGCTTTCGGCGGTACAAAGAAAATTATTACTTACAGATTCTTTTTCCGTTTAATTTCTTCAGTTTTATCTAAGGCGTTACTAGATGTTTTGAACTATAATTGATTTAAGGGAGAAGCATGTTCATGCAGACCACAGGTGTAAAAACATTTGTTAAGTTGTTTCCATATGATTTAATACAGGGTTTTTTAATGGTCATTTAATGGTCAAAATCTATTTTCTCGCAAAATAAAGACCTCGCTCGTAGAACGAATCGAATAATTAAAAAAAACTATAACTTCTTATTTTTCCAACTTTTCAGTTGTATAATTTACACAAGTACAGAGTACTGTACGTACGAGTTTTCAAGTGTCAGATGTCAAAAGATGCACAGCAAGTGGCTTTAACAGCGCCATCACACTACAATATTTTGTTAATAATTTATTAGTGTGATAATGGGGAATTGAATAGTGATAGTGCTGAACGTTGCAAAATGTAAAAAAAATGCGAAGTCTACAAGCAACAACAATAATAATCATTTTGTGTATATGTTTTTTTAAATTCATTCTGCATTCTGTATTGCTATGACTGTCTGTACGTACTCTGTTTTTTTGACAGCTCAAATTTACTTACAGGGAGGTCGGTTAAAAATAATCGACCGGAAGAAGCACATCTTCAAGCTGAGCCACGGCGAGTACGTCGCGCCAGAACGCGTGGAGACGGAGCTGTTAACAAGCAGTCATTTCCAGCAGATCTTCGTGGATGGCAGCAGTCTGCATCCCTTCACCGTGGCCCTGGTCTACCCGAATTACGACCTTTTGCCACCGGAAGTGCGCAGCGATCCGGAACAGACCAAACAATTCCTGCTGGAGGAATTAGTCAATACCGGCAAACGCCGGCATTTGCGCTCCTATGAGGTACCAAAGAAAATCTACTTGCTCCCGGAAGTGTTCACACTGGAGAACGGCTTCCTAACGCCCACGCAGAAAGTGCGGCGGGAGGCGGTGCGAGTGGCATTTAAGCAGCAGTTGGCGGATATGTACCGCGGTGTTTCCCTAACGGACAATTAACCTACCATTAACGTACCAAAGAAATTCCGTAGGACGTTCAGTGTTTTCTACATTAAGAGGAGTTCTTGATTGTTGATTCGAATTTCTTATGGCAAAATATATAAAAATGTGAAAATGTGAAAAATGTTGTAACTTGGTGCTGATTGTGAGACCTGCACTAACGGTTACAAAAAATTTGTTATTTTTTTCTTATAAAAAGCTAAATTGATATCGGTTTCCCTATTTTCCGCAGTGCCGATTTTTGTACTATGGTGTTGCAACCAAAACATCGCCTGTTAAAAGATGCTTGCAGCATAAGCGTTGGGAATATTTATTTGGTTTGCTACGTAGGTGTTTGCATTATTATTTTATTCAGTCCATCGACATTATTACACGTTTTCGTGACATCAAGCTTAGAATATATTGGAATAATTTTTATTCGAAAACCACCTTTTTTGACAGTTAAAAGCGTCTGTGATGGGTGATTTGATTGTGAAATTTTTGTGTGACTAGAAAGAAATTAATTTATTATTTCAATTTCTTTCGTTTCGTTTTGTTATGAAGGTATACGAGGTACAAGTATACGACGTATACGAGTTATACGGTATACGAGGTATACGAGGTATACGCTCGTACATTTTCTTTGTTTATCCATAACGAAGATAGGGACATTACTTGTGTGCTTTTGTCAATATCGATATTAAACCTGAATCGTGTCTAATTTAATTGCGGTTAACGCATCTCCTTTCGGTAACCGCCTGAGTGCAAAGGTTAAGCCCGAGCAAAAAACAGCTTGTTTGAAAATGTGGATTGTGTACGGTACAGGTTGCAATTATTGACAGCAGTAGAGACTCTGATGATAATCACTATTCATGAGTCATAATTAATGACATCATTCATAACCGTCAGAAGTCGATCAAGACACGTTAGGATTCGGCAGCAAACTTTTGGCGGGCAAGTGCGCGCATAGGGCAACCGCACAATAAGACAGCTGTTTAGTTATTAATTTGCATGCATAATTGCACGTACACATTATTACACAGCAAACCTGGGTGATCAAAAACTGGTTGACTTTGTTAAGTACTTTTCTAGGCTCGTCAGTTTCAAGAACCGTTAGCAAGAACCAGAATTTACTTCTTTATAAGTATTGACACTGCAGTTCGTGTGCCGTACGAAATTTTTTTTCTGGTGCTTTCTAAGCAAGGTCCCTTGTATTTCCAATAATTGTCAACTAGCATTGAATAGGAATTGCTCCATTAACTGGCGTTGCAATACGCCCACCAGCCCAATTATCTTGTGAAATAAATCATAATAAGCAAGTAATCGATTTTCTCTTTGAGTTTCGATAGTTCTGCTCTTAAAACTCCCAGCACATTTCACGCAGAGATGGAAGATCTGGGGAATCCACAGAATCGGACGATCACCTTGCTCCTTAACGGAACCGTGTGCCTTCGCGCTGAAAGGCAGTTGTTAACTAAATTATCGCCAAATTATTTCCGCCCTATGCTCCAGCATGGCCAGTTCAGCGAGTCCCACCACGACGAAATTCGACTGATGCTCCCTGCGGAATTTAATGCGGAAGCGGGGAAACAGTTACTGGAAGGAATTCTCAGCCAGCGCAATCCAGCCGAGTGGCTCCCGACAACCGACGCAGATCTGGCTGACTTTCTGATTCTGGCTGATTATTTCGGTTTTGACGATGTGGCCGACGTGTGCGGACAACGGTTGCTGGAATTTATTACACCCGATAATGCGTGCTTTCTGTGGAAATTGGGGGATGTGTGCCGC
The DNA here is from genome assembly GCF_019649055.1 of Paramacrobiotus metropolitanus. Classification (NCBI taxonomy): domain Eukaryota; kingdom Metazoa; phylum Tardigrada; class Eutardigrada; order Parachela; family Macrobiotidae; genus Paramacrobiotus; species Paramacrobiotus metropolitanus. The sequence goes on along the minus strand of NW_026570241.1, from coordinate 250,635 downwards.
GTGAAGACACTGATGGAGGGCGCCTTACGAGACGTGCTGCGAAAAGGTATTACGGATTTGATCGAATTGCCTGAGTTCTTGGAGTGTGGACTGACGGCGCTCCTGGAGTTTCTCTCGTATAAGAACTTGGTGATGAAAAGTGAGGAAGAAGTCTTGAATGTAAGTTACATACGTCAGCTAAAACTACTTTTAAAATGATAAAATTATTATCATTATCGCAACATGCAGATTAGAACAGGGCACTCTATCTTGGGAAAATAAATCCCGATTTAATGAAGCGGTCATAATCGGTATGTTTAACACGTTAAAATAAAAGAACTATAGCTGTGCTGTGTAATTCTGGTTGGTTTTCGTAAATTTAATGGAAAAGGTAGTACGAGTATTTCGAGGAGAAATGAGACTTCACTGTCGGTGTTAATGCAGGCGTTTGGTCTTGGGAATGCTCATGTTCGATCAGCAATCCATTTGTGGAATAAAATAAATAAAGCGCTCCTGACTGCAATTGCAGATACTGTACTTGAAAATCATAACTGAAAATTAAATAATTCTTTTTGTTTCGGTATAATTAATTTTTGCGTGAGTTCAGATATTTATTTATTATTATCGCAACAGCATAAATACGATTGCCACAGGGCGAGCTCTACCTTGGGAAAATAATTTCCCATTTAAAGAAACGGCAACTGCTTTTCGTTTCAAAACACACAAATCAATGAATATTTGAACTGAATATTGAATTATTACTTTTTTTCTTATTTAGGTGCGCAAATAAAATTTTTAGTTGTATTACCGCTGTACTTCACTATTTTTCTATTTGTATCAGCTGGTATTAGCTTGGTGCAATTTCGCCAAGGATTCCCGTTGGAACGCCGAAACACTGGACATGCTCCTGCCAAAGCTCCATCTAGACCGCATCCCCAACGAAATTTCCGAACTGATCGCTAACAACTCTGAGCCGTTATCTTCATCCCTGAGAGCCGCCGCTCAGCAGCAGGGCTTACTGATTTCTCCGTGTGGAAATGAATTAAAACAGCGACCAGCCCAACACCGTCCCGCCAAACAGGCCATCCTCCTGTACACCGGCCGCCCTACCTGCCGTTATGCCCAACAGCTATCGTCCGAGGTGCCGGAGGGCACCTTGTCCATTTTACATCCTCGGTGGAAGAAAACCGCAGATATTAAATTTCCCTGGGAGGACCTGGATATCGGCCGGTTCCGCTATAGCACGTATGCGGTACGCATCGATTATGAACTGATTTTCCAGGTGCGCTGGACATTGCGGCGCGGGAGTGCGTACGGGCAGCGGGGACACCCGCCCGGCACGCGCGTTACTATGGATCCCGAAGAGGCAGAGGAAATTCGTGCGGCACTGGGCGGTTTGTGGGGTGAGGAGGCGGGGCGGAAGTACCGCTTGCCGCAGATCGGAGTGGCGCTGAGCCTACGGGATATGAGTTACCGGCGCGTGGCCATCTTGGATTTCCAGCTTGTTGAGTTCGATAAGAATCCTCCGGCGGCGGTGGGCAGCTGTGTGTATGGATGGAATCCCGAGCGACAGTTCGTCAAGTGCGATGTGGAGATGAATGCTGTAACCGTATTGGCGTCACCGAGATTTGCGTACGTAGTAACGAAGGTCATACGTACGTCACTATAAATTTAAGTAACATGCGTTTTGAATTTTTCAGGGAAATACCTCTCGCTACAACCATTTGTGTTTAATCTTGAATTACTAATTGCTATCTACCTGTTTCGATGCGATTTAATTAAATCAATCTAGCTTCTTCATTTCTATTATTTTTCTGAAATTAATTTTTTTTATTTATTGATTTAATTAAAGATTTCTACGTTTTTCCAAGTTTGAAAAGGTAAAATTAATTAGGTAAACTATAACAAGCGGTAAAGAAGACAGTTCTGGATGTTTTCGTTTGCAGTAAAACAGAGCCGCTGATTTAGCTCAATTATTTCAAATTTTGTAATTTAAAATAAATAAAAACTGGCGGATAAATATATTGGCGCTTCTAGCGATAAATAAAAATCTTGTAGAAGTCCTTCTTTGTTCTAAAATGGAGTCCAGTGGTTTGGTAAATATACGACTACTGTGCATGGTATAATCCGGATTCGAAAAATTAATGTTATTTATTGATGTTATTTATTAATTTATTAATGTTATTTATTGATGTTATTTATTTTTATTTTTGGTTATTTATTTATTGTTATTTATTGTTATTTTTTTTTTAATAAGTAAGTTTGATCCATAAATGACCACTTCAGTGATAAACATAAGGGCGTAGGTGTTTTCTTTTTGCAGCAAAATAGAGTCCAGTGTTGCCGTAAGCGGTACAACACTGCTGTACTGCGGCGGCCGCACGGCGTCGGTGATGGGCAGTGTGAAGGCGCTGACCACGGTAGAGGCTTACGATACACTGACGGATCAATGGCGCATTCTGCCTCCCATGGCTTATGACCGTGAGAAACCCGGTGTGCTCGTCAACGGTGATTATCTGTACGTCTGCGGAGGCTACACCACCGAGATGGACTACTCCGATCGGTACGTCGGCTGCTATCTGGGCAACTACTACGCCGAACGTCTCCACTTACAAACGGAAATCTGGGAACCCCTACCGCGCATGCAGTATTCCCGGCACGGTCACGGTATGTTTGAATGGGGCGGGTTAATCGTGGCAATGGGCGGCAGCAATCTGGATCTGTTTCTCGAGAACGTGGAGGCGTACGATCCGCAGAAGAACTGCTGGGCGACGATCGATATGCCGGAAATGGAGGGCTTGGAGTTATCGTTCTTCGGGCTGCAGATTACGACGTGCTTCGTAGTGGAGGTCACGCAGGATATGTGGGAATGCAGTTTGTTCTATGACGGCTACACCGGTGAAGATGACAGTGATAACGACGAGGATATTGAGGAAGAAGATACCGAGGATAGCGGACATGACGGCGGTGAGGATAGTGATCAGGATTAGTTTACTGAAAATGACTTGGTTAACTGTCTTGTGATGATGGAGATGCTGGGGATCACTGTTGACTATGGGAATCGTTAGGTCGACACCGGATTGTCATTGCGTATAATTGCCGCTGAATTCTTTGTTTGGTGCTTTATATAATTGTACGAGTAACTTGTATTTTATTTGTGAACCTTGGTTGATTTAGCATTGTCTCCGTGTGCGGATAATGATTTCAAATAACGAATTTTATCTTTGATTTTGAAAGTACATTGTTGGTAAATGTTTTGTCAACTGTGTCCGTATAGCTTCGGAATAAGTCAACAGGTTTCTGGCTCTGCTCTGCATACGGTTTAATAAAAAGGTCTTGTGACGCACATGTTATATTATTTTTCATTCGGTATAAATTTATTTAAGCGATCGGGCAAGAAAGGTAACGTAAAACTAATACATGTAAATAATGATGTAATTAGTCCACAAGTTGGTGTGTAGAAAAACGTTTTGCCGTCAGTCTTATTATCCGATCTAAGTAGTTTCCATTCTCCGTTCCAAATAAACCTTCGGCCTGATTAAAAAGATTTTAAACAACCATAATTATTACGTTTGCTATTGATAGTCTATGTAACTTTCTTAATATAGATGTGGGTATCACTTGTGTCACGGCATCTTTAAAGATGCCGTTGACACATTTATGGAAATTCTTGTACATTCAGAACTTTTACTTGTACTTTTATGGAAAATGTGTTTACCGTACGTAAACTTTTATAACTGAAGTTAGCGTTTTCTCGCTAACTTAATGTTTTAACGGCCATATGCCCCAAACCATGTCGGCGTTTCTCGAATACAAGTTCTCGAATACAACGTTAACTCCCATTTGATTCCTTGTACCCATGTAGTTTCTATGAATTAAAAAAGTATCCCGCACCAAAACCTGTATACTATTACTGTATATGCATGACCAGATTAAGTAGAAGGGTACCCAGTCAGGCAGTTTAATAACAGTTCAGATGTACGTACTCTCTGAAAGCAAAACCAAAGCTCAAATTACCGGGACAAAGGTCATCGAGTACGCTTGGGGGTGTGTAAGCAGAAGTTGCGGCGTTGGTCTGAGTGATTATAATCGCAGTAACCTTTATCTTACAAACGCATGATTCTCGCGGTTGACCATTCCTTGCGCTGCCAATCTGTTTCAGTATGTCTTCGTAGCGAATACCATGCAGTCAATGCGTACTGTTACACGGCTGCTAAAAGATGTGCGTTTTACCGAAATAATTCCAGCTGCATTACGGGCAGACGACACTGTTTGATAATTTCGAAAAAAATATTTATTGCTCACACATTACAGGTATACTGGCACCCGCTTTCAGGAACGTTAAATTTGTCCGATTTCGTCACAATGGTCGCAAACGAAGAACCTGTGATGACGCTTACCAACGTCCTGCTCGTCGTGTGTGCTGCGATACCGATATTACTATCTTATTGGTTCCGACGCAATCGTCTGCGGGCGTCCGGCATTAACTACAACCACCAGACAAAAGAGGTATGTGATTAATTATTTGAGATATTTACCTGAACGACTCACATCAAAATATGTAGATAAATTAGCGACTTTAGCACCGAATGCGCAGCGCCACGAAGTCAAAAATATACTCGTACATATCGGGATTTTTGTAAAATACCACACAAATACAATGGAAGTTCACCAAACGTGCGTAATGCATCATTGGACTTGCAAACAGATTCACCAATACGTACGGAAAGCCGATGGAAAACCTGGAAACTTAGGATGGTCTTGCCCGAATACATTGTACGGGATGATGGAGCGTGGTAAATCAATTTCCGGTAACAGTGCATATTACACTGGCTTTTTCTTCTTTAGTGCTGTAATGCAAGCTACCGTTTGTTTAATTTTAATGATTTGGATAATATCCAACGAAACAGGTTACTTCCCAACACGATAGGCCTGACGCAATAAACGGGCTTACTATGAACTGTATTGTACAATAAGATAAATAAAGAAGTGCAGAAGTGTGGAACTGGTAGTGTTCCCTGCAAATTAAGAGCAAACTGCTTGCAGTATATCACTACGTACATAAAAAAATGAACCCTTAAAGTTAACTTGAAATAAACCGTGAATGTCACTGTTGCTTAACGATGTCTTTTTTAAACTTCGGAAATAATCTGGGAACCCGCTATTTGATATATATATCTGTAAAGCCCGTATTCAAAATTTTCAACGGACGCTTAGATGCTTGCTGCAAAAAGCAACCGGCATGCAAGAGCTGGTGATTATTATTTTTGCCGTGTATGTTTAAGGTAATGGACCATGTCTTGGTTACCGGCCGAGTGTGTCGTCGCCGTACTCGTGGATCACGTACAACCAAGCGTCCGTTCGTAGCCAAAATTTCGGAGCGGGATTATTGTACTTGGGCTTGCAGCCACGCGGGAAGAACTTCCTGGGAATTTTAGCGCCCACCCGGCCGGAATGGGTTATTGCCGAATATGGCTGCTATACGTACAGCATCGTTATCGCGCCGCTGTATGACTCGCTCGGCGCCGATGCGTGCCAGATGGCAATGAACACACGTAAGATGCTAATCAGACAACTGCACAAATTAAACTTACATAACCGTGATCAAAATTTAATTGGATGAAGATTTTCTCTTCATTTAAAAATTATTAATTTGCAGTGTAATAATTAATATTATTATTATTAATTTTACAGTATTAATTTATACGTTCTCATAAATATAGCGATGCTGGAAGATCGCTACTGGAAAGCGAAAACTTTTGTAAAGTTACATGAGCATGTTTATTAAGCTGTATCACGGTACAAACTGGCATCGTCGTGAACTTTGACTTTTGTAGTGAGTGTAGAGGTCATGTTATGTGGGAGCGAAAAGAACTACCGTACGCTGATGTCATCCAGCATCAAAAGTACCAATCTGGTCACCTTTATCTTTATGGACAATATAAGCGATCAACTGCGGCAAGACATCAAGAATACCGGTGGGGCGGCCTACACGTTCCAGGAAGTGGAAGACCTGGGACAGAAGAATCCCCAGCGCAAACAACCTCCTCAACCGGAGGATTTAGCTATGCTCATGTTCACCAGTGGCACAACCGGCGCACCTAAAGCGGCAGAACTCACGCATGAGTCTATTTCCAGCTCTGTGGAGGATTTTCTTCACCACGTTCTGGTAAAACAAATGTATTTAACCTACAATCGTTTTCCCACGGATTTCAAAAATATAATATTAATTTACGTATTTAAAAAGATGATGTACGTATTTGTATGAGAATGCATAATGGGATCGTATATACATACAGTGTATGAGATGTAACATAATTATGCAATGCCCTATCAATAAAAGTTATTATTATTATATAAGTACCTTGTTATTTAGAAAAAGCATGAAATAATTCTTTACATTATCTATTCATAAAAATAATGTACGTATACGAAGTTTATTATTAGTACTGTAGTACTAGTAAAGTATGACATATATTTCTTATTTACGATTAGAAATGTTATTCTGTAGCCCCTCCGTATGGACCATACATTGCGCGCTTTCGGATATCTTCCGCTGGCGCATATTTTTGAGCGCATGATGGAGGTATCGACGTTTGTCCACGGTGGTCAGCTGGGCTTTAACAGCAGCGGTATCATGGGGATGTATGATGATCTACAAGAACTCCGTCCGACGGCATTCGCCGCTGTCCCCCGCGTCCTGTCGAAGCTGCACACCAAAATGTGGAGCGCATCAAGAAATTCACTGGCGCTGAAAATTATGCTGCCGGTAGCGCTGTGGTTCAAAACACAAGAGATGAAACTGGGCATATTTCGCAATAATTCGATTTGGGATAAATTGGTGTTCCATCACATCAGTGATTTATTGGGTGGTAGCGTAAAGGTAAAGGATAAGGCGCATAATTTATACACGTACGTATTATGTACAGAGTACTGGTAAATGGTTGCTTTTCCAAAAAATAAACTATTTTGTTTTGCTCGTCTGGTTGGTTCAATCAGGCCGTGGTCATAATCAGTTCCATTTTGAGTTTTATCATGAGCGCTGATTTGCACTGCACGTATTTATATTTGTATGTTTATTCATTATTACCCGCTTATTTTTCAGCTGTGTGCAGTCGGAAGTGCTCCAATAGATGGCAAGACGCTGCATAATATGCGAGCGGCTCTGGGATGTTACGTAAGCTCGCTTATATTTCACGCGGCTTGAATTTGACAGTGAATTTTCATTTTTCGATCATCTGTTTCTTGTTGGGAAAGTTCCATATTTATAAATTTGATACCAGTTGTACTAGTTAAATAAGTCTATGGAAATAACTTAAGTGTCATTTTGCAGATTTTTGAAGGATACGGACAGACAGAATCGGGTGGTTTGCTAACGCTGACGCTACCAGGTGATTTGGAGACCGGACACGTGGGAATTCCCAGTAAAGATGTGGAGATAAAACTGGTTGACGTGCCAGAACTGCAGTATTACGCTAAGGATGGCAAGGGCGAAATCTGTGCCAAAACAAAACGCACTTTCCGCGCTTATTACAAGCAGGAAGGGAAAACCAAAGAAACCATCGATGAAGAGGGATGGCTGCATACCGGAGATGTTGGACAATGGCTACCGGTGAGTAATCATATAACTATAATTATGGTACATTTTTCTATAGGCTACTTTACAAATCGATTGATATGTATTCTGCACATCGGTCAACAATGGAACAAAAATAACATTATTTGATCATATTTTCAAAGCGGTATGCCCTAAATTTTGGCGGCCTTTACAATTTTCCGGGCGTATAGAAGCGACCTTAATTGTTTAATCATTTGCAAGCTCGTCCTTGTATTTAGAGCTCTGTACGTTAAATGTATGCGAATATTTCAGAGCGGTCGGTTACGAATTATTGACCGGAAGAAGCATATTTTTAAGCTGAGCCAAGGCGAGTACATTGCCCCCGAGAAAATCGAGAACGGTCTCCTTGGTGCTTCGCCGTATCTAGAGCAGATCTTTGTTGACGGAAGCAGTGTGCATCCATTTACTGTTGGCTTGATCTATCCCAATTATCGGACCGTCGCCCAAGATTTACACCGCTCCGTGGAAGAAATCAAGAAAAATCCGACATTATGCAAAGAGTTGATCCTGGCGGATCTGGTGAAAACCGGCAAAGCCAACAAGCTCAATTCCTTTGAAATCCCCAAAAACTGTTTGATCCTCAAAGAGCAGTTTTCCTTGGAAAATGGCTACATGACACCGACACAGAAGGTCAAACGGGAGGAAGTACGTAAAGGTTTCAAGGGCGAACTGGAGAAGCTGTACCTCGATACTCCTGATGCTAACAAATAATTTATACCTACCTAACAAAACGCTGTGCTGTAGTCTACTGGATAAGAGTGAAACCAACAATATCCACAAGAATAACTGTAAAAGCAAAACCACAAGGAAATAGTAAAAACAAAGAAAAGAGTGATCAGCATTTGCAAAGCTTTTGCGTCTTAATTTATTCGAGGTTAACACGAGGTGGTTATGCACTGTATATTGTGTATATACAATATAATTAGGCTAAATAGGAAAAATCTTGTACGCAAATTATTCTCACTTTCTGCTATTAAAGAGTAGGCGCTGCTCGTCACACCTGCCCATACTAACAATCTGAATTCAACTGAAGCTACTGAAAGCTTTCTCGTTACATCTCACTCATTTCTGACGGGGTCATGAATAGTTGTTGCCGGCAGATACAAGTAGATGAAGCGCTAGGTAGTTGAAAGTTGGTAACTTTACATTACAGAAAGTTGACCTTTGGTAAGCCTTCCTGTCGACAGAAGGTCAAGAAAACATGGAATTCAGGAAATTTTGATGCCTTCTTAAAAATCTAGCAGTGCTGCGTCAGTGAAGCCGTTGACGCAGCCGCGCTGTTGATACAATCACACTGCACGTGCCTCCTAATTCCCCAGCTTTACGATTTTCCCGGATAAACAGGTTTTCCGTCATAAACAAGGATCAATGCATTTCAAATGGATACCACGAAAGGCGATGTACTGCGCTCTGCTTTGTAGTACTACTGAGAAATCTGAAATTTGTTGTGTTGATGCAACGCAATGAGTACTGTGAACAATCTGAACATACTGTTTATTTAAGACAGATACGAAACGATTACAAAACCATGGGCGTGAACCTTAGAGCCATATGTATACGGTACAACTGGGCGTTTGCTGTAAACTGTATAATCCCTCGGCATTCCGAGAATTTATACGCACATTATATTGTCACGTCTCATGTGCAGAAAAGCGAAAATAGGTAGTGCATGACGTTTGTAAGTTGAACAAGAGTGTTTGCCTGCAACAATTCCAATAATAACTGCAGTGTGATATATAAAAATTCATGTGTTATCGATATCAGTTCAAAACTCGTCTATGCCTTGGGTCATCGTCCTTACTGAAACGCAGGTTATGAGATTGTTTTTCTAATGGAGTCGCTAATTAACACCACAAACACTGCGAACGCCACTACTGCCATCTGGTTGCGGTACGATGCGGAAATTCGCATCTACACGGTCTTCCTGGTGACCTTATTTATCGTGGGCACCTTATGGAGCCTGCTACTCATCACGTGCATTGCCAGAGCACGAACGCAATCCAGAAATCGAATTCGCTGTTGGTCAGTTTATTAATAGCTGTGGCACTACAATGCGGTATTGGGATTCCACTAATGTCGGTCGCCAACGACGGTACACCGCTGAGTTTACCCATTACCGACCGGTTCTGTCCCTGGGCGGCCGGATGCTTCATCGGTCTCAGTAGCTGGGTGGACTGGATGGATCCCATGATCAGCATCAACCGATTCGTCGCCATATGTTGGCGCACATGTATGGACGCTTCACCCAGAAACCGGTTTTATATACCATGGTACTGTTGCCGCCGACAATCGGGTTGACATTGGCGGCGCTGCTGTTTGGTCAGCTGTCGGGTTTCGCTAAACGCTTGACGGCGTGGCGGTCGTGTAACATTGTGTACACGAGTCCGGTATGGTCGCAAATGTATACGTTAGTTGCGTTCGTTATTCCCATTGGATTGTCCGTGTTATGCTACTTATGCATATTTTCGGTAATTATTCGACGACAGTGTCAACCGGAGAAAGCGGCGACAACGGCGGAAAAAAACCGTTTACTTCGCCAACAGCAGCGGTATCGGAGTGTGTTCGTGTTTTTTGTGGCGTTCGTGGCGTAAAGCTGTGGTTTGATGCCCGGGCCGGTTATTGCGTTCCTGATTACCCGATTACTCGCTTACCCCTTTCTGCAACTGACTCTGCGAGCGGTTAGCCTTACCGGGTTCGCATCGATCCCGGTAATTTGCCCATTGTCTCAGTGCAATCGATACAATCGCAGCAAATGAATCAACATGTTCATTTGATTAAATTCCTTTTTCAGCTTATAAATTTCCTTCTGCGCGCTGATTTCCGGCACGAAACAGTGAAGCTAGCAAAGAAATCCCTACTTGGTTTACGACGCAGATGCGGCTTTTCCAATCACGTGGATCCAGTTGTTAGTTCCTTCGCAGTTGGCAACAGTGCCACTGGCCCTCACGGGTCATATCCGAGGAAAGACTACGGACAGACAAGTAAGTTCCCATTGCGATTCATCGCTCACGGATTTTAAGCACTCTGTAAAATATAATGCTTAACTGCAGTTAAAAATGAGGAATTCTACGTTAAAAATTTTTGTTCTCATGCGTCTTTAATTAAAAGGTTTTGTTCTCATGCGTCTAATATATACTCGTTTGTAGAGGATGGCACATCTGCGGCCAAGCATAATTCGAACAGCAATACGGTTCGCATCACGGTGAACTGATACAATGTGCTAGGGTGAAACGGAACACCTTCCAACCGAATCCCGTCTGCCTCCCAAAATCAGCGGGAAGCTTTATCTTTTGCTGTTAGGTGACGATCACATACTGGCGCTTAATTATCTAACGTCTCTAGAAGATTGTGGCCGGTCTCTTAAAGATTACGATCCATGCTTTACATTTAATGCGAAATGATATTACTCTGTAGTTTTACTGCATGCCTGCATAATGCTTTTTATGTTAGCCACCAAAATCTATCAAGATAATCGCATTCAGTCCAGCTCATTTCTGTATGTACATACGTATGTAACATACAATATTAAACCTTCACCAGAGTTTAAAAGAAATTAAGAATAGCAGTACATCTCTTATGTAACAGAATGGTGCGCACCGGCAAATAAATATTCAAAGCACAGAAAGGGTTTTTCTTATAATATACTTAATTATCTGACGATAATATTATCTAACGATAATATACTTAATTATCTAACGATAATAATAATAATGATAACTTAATTATGATAATATACTTAATTTTCTAATTATTATTATACTTAATTATCTAATTATTACTTAATTATCTAATATACTTAATTATTTCTAATTTCTTTTTGGCTGTTCTACTATTAATTTTAATAATTAATCGATTTAGATCATAATCATACGATAGACATTATCAAAAGAAATACGCAACATTCCGCTTTCCCTTCCTTGCTGTTTTGCATCCCGTTTATCTGCTCTAATTAAAATTGCTGGCATAAATCACAACGAAGCCTGAAAGTCATCTTTGACCGTGGTCTTTTGACATAAGAATTTTTTTCCTTCGATAACTTTCCTTTTCGCCGCTGTTGCAGTTTACTGCATACAGTCAAAATTCATATAGATACTCCAAAAAACATGAAGTATTTGGCACGAAAGGGCCATAAGGTATACTTAATATTTAACACGGGCCCCTCGACTGACGAGAATTGGTATAAACAGGACGCAACCATATATTCTTTTCTACCGACAGACTGTACAATACAGCGCCCACTACGCTAGCGGAAAGCTGCGCAGGATGATCAAGACCTAAATCGTTATTATCGATACGATATTATTTCGCGTAGGGCAAGATCGGTAGCAGGAATGGCATCACCGGATGCCGTTAATGATGAAAACGTGCAATTACATAAAGATGTTGCTGGACATGTTATGTGCGATATGCAGGGCGTCAGGCACCGTTTAGCCACTAGTACGGCGAAAATAAATCGAGGACATACAAAAGCCTGTTGGTGTTTACTGTACCGGAATGATACGTGGCGTCAGCTCAGCGGTTAGGTAATTATTGAAGTGCATACAAATTTTCCGGGGTTTCCAGGAAAGATCAGGGAATCAAACCGTTAAAAATGAGGAATTCTACGGTGGGAAAAATACTACTGTAATTACAGGAAAGTGTCTGGTTACATTTGTTGGCATGAGGGTATTTGTGGATGTGGGGGAGTTCATTTGTTAAAATTACTAAATTGCTTCCAAGAAATCGTTTTCGACAGTAACCGGCTATCAGGCCGCAATAAATATTATTCATCCCTATAATAACATGAGTTATTATTCCCGGCTGAGTTGCCGCTTAATGTTGAAAAACAGGTTAGTAGGCTTCTGCTTTATGTAATCCATCCGGTGTCTGAATGCTCCCAGGACGCTGTGGCATTTACTGAGCTCAGGAAACACTGAACAAATCTGTTACTATAGAAGATACGTAAACCTAATGATTTTAACGCGATTTAAGAGTTATTCAGATAAATTCACAGTGGAGTGTGCTTTTACCGTCGAATCGGTGCATAACCATTCCAGAAGTTGCATGTTGTCTACACTTTACCATATAGTGGGAAGCTGGGAACTAATCAATTTCTTTTACCTTTTAACTTCAGTAAAACGTTTCGGTAAAACTACCTCCTGCGCCTATTTCTATCGATATGAACTAATCTACGAAGTAGTCATCGGTAATTATGATGCTCGAGGCAAGCAACAACACATCTGCCGTCTTAACTCCATTTTGGACACAATACCACTTGCAGGTTCAATTATGGTACGTTTTCATGATTTCCTTTGTACTAATTGGGACAATATCCAGCGTAATCCTCATTACTTGCATCCTCACCTCCCGAATACACTCCAAATCCAAAGCGTTACTACTTAGCCTTTTGGTGGCCGTGACCTTTCAGTGTGGACTAGGCGTCCCACTGATGGCGACATCTAGCGAAGGAACGCCGTTCAGTCGACCAACCAGCGATCAGTTTTGTCAATGGGTGTTTTGCATCTTCCTGGGCTTGACAAGCTGGATCGACTGGGCCAACTGCGTGATCGCCGTTAACCGTTTCATCGCCACCTGCTTTCCCCATTTATATCCAATATGTACAAAAAAAATCAGCGCTGTACACCATGAGTATTCTGCCGGCATTGGTTGGGTTGACCCTGGCCGGGATGCAGATGGCGCAGTTGGGGGGGATTGTGAAGCGTCTGACTGTGGGGAGATCCTGCGATATCATTTACCATAATTCGGTTTGGTCCATTTTGTATACGCTTATTACTTTTGTAATACCCATTGGAATGTCGTATTTCTGCTATCTGTGTGTTTTCCTGGTCATTCTTTGGCGTCGATATGGAGCCAGTGCGCCGCTAGGGGGTGATGTCCCGAGAATACGTCGACAACGACGTCGGTATCGCAGCCTGTATATCTTTTTTGCCGCTTTCATCTCCTGCAGCAGTTGTGTTCTACCAGAACCTGTCATCACGTTCTTCTTTACTCGGTTATCATCCGAGCCGTTTTTGCAGCTAATGCTTCGCGTCGTTGGACTCGCTGGTTTTGCTTCGATTCCGGTATGTGTCTAACTTTACATTTTAGCAGGCTTAGCACCGGCGAACATAAATAATATTACACTTCGTTGACATTTCTTAGGTTATTAATTTATTTTATGCTACGGCCTGATTATCAGCAACAACTCTGCAAACTGGATATAAGATTTAAGGCAGGGATGCTGGATGATATCGCAAGTCGAATCCTCTACTGGCACAATCCGATTCCTTTTTTCCATATGTAGAAGTACTGCAAATACGCGCGGTGACGAAAATCCACTAATCGCGAGCGGCGTGCCAGAACAGTGGTCACCACGCTCCCGTATTTCGGTAACGGATTCCATATTAACTAGCCATCTATCATGTTATTCAATTTTTGCCTGTTTGATTTCCTTCGATATATACGTAAATAAACTTGCTTATGCAGTGCGCATGCCCTAGTTAATCAAAAAGACGAAAGCATACGGACCAGTACGGTACCGGCACATGTTTGCGTTTTGGGAACTGCGCGTTTGTCAAAGTTTACAAAAAGAACATTTGACTGACCATTTGTTTAAATATTGGTCATAAACCTCGATTGTTTTGGATAGTTCGTCGCCGCACATGGATGCGATACCTGCTTAAGTATGGCTGCTGATGGTCGGATTTCTTAATAGGTGCAAGCAATGTTCAGTGGCCTTCTCAAAGCCGGTAAAATGATACCGTGGACCAGTGTATGTAGCCATCCATCATTTTCGTCGCAAATGCCGCACTGATTGCTGGAACCGCACTTGATACGTAGTAGGAAAACAGTTCATTCTGCTCAACAGATTTTTGCTTGGCTTAATCAACCAACAATGTTTTGGTTATGCCGGCACATAGGAAACACCTGTGGCAAATAACCGGCTTCCGGTGATTGTTCGCGGTGTATAATATGAACTGGATAGTTAATTATTAGCTCTCACAGGGTAAAAGAAATTTGGACTCCTCGCAAACCTCAAAATATTTGTGTGCGGTATTGTGTTGACATTTGAAATAAAGCTGTGCGTGGTCCTACTTGTAAAATAAATTTTTTACAAATCAGTTGATTTTATCACGATTGCGGATAGAGGATAGTCGGTAATCAATTTATCTCATTTTGATTGTTGAAGTTTCAGAACTTAAATGCCGCTGTGTTACGGGCTTCAAACAGGTTATTTTTTCTCGAAAATAACTTCAGCCTTTAAAAAGCTGCAGATGTGTTGATTCTCTGATATACTGGGAAATACCCTGGACATTTTCCATTTAATTTTATCGAGAAAGCGTTGTAGAAGCGTTGGTACTTCGGCAACAAAGTCATAACGGATCACGCAACGTATTGTTGAGTCTCGTGAGGTTACGTTTTGACGTATATGAAGCAGAATACCGAAAAAGAAAGGCAACCACAGCTAGGAGCAATGCGGTAAAAAATCTTAAAATATGTTCAGTAATCAGCACCAAAGTGCTCGGATTAATAATTTTACGTTTCATGCCAGCGTACATGTATTAACAGATCATATTCCGCGTCTTTTAGACATCAAATTAACTTTAAACCATTGGGATAACGGGGATGTATTGCTTCGACTTTGTCTGCTTCGAAACACATTTATATCAATGGTTATGGCCAATTTTGGTGATTATTAATATGACATGCAAAGTTATATGACATATTTGGATCAGGTTCAATACAAAGATGCATTCAATCATTATTACTACAGATACCGGGTACATGCTTCACAGTGCGTGCTGTCTGTCCGTGAAGTGAGACTGTTTTCCGCTCTAACGGGACGGCTGGTTGTAGCAAGAACCAGACACCGCTAAAGGCAAAATCGTGTAGGAACATCTACTCTAGAGGATGGGTTTCTTTGTTTGATGGTTAATCAATTCGTGATTTCTATTTAACTGGAAAAAGTTTAAATATACTTTTTGCTAGAAGGTACAATGATGCCGGTGTCATGCCGCGTCATCCCGATCTGCAGGTATTTAAACCCTGGATCTAAAATCATTGATCATTTATTATTATCGCATGCCTTTGTACCACATGATATCGGTAGCCTGATGACAATTCCTTTGTGATGGTTTCGACACTTTGAAGATTGCAACGTTGCAGTGTCAACTTTTCCGAAATGTTAAACCTTCTTGTGCAAAGATGGATTCCAATACAAGCACTAATATTACGAATGTCACGTCTAACCAAAACAACAACACCACATTTGAATACCACTGGACTTTTGTGCCGGTTACGGAAACCTTGATCTTTCCGTGCGCCATAATTTTGAACGGCGTGATCCTTGTTTCATTTCTCAGAAGCAAACAGCTCAGAATTCCGTTTAACATCTACCTGGCCAGCGTATTAGCATCCAACATCATTTTAGCAATTCTCAACAGTCCCTTGGATGTGCTGAATTTTATTTCGCCATACTGGTGGCTGGGTGATGCATGGTGTACCGTGTATCAATACGCCATCAATGTGTCTAGTGGCATCGTAATGTATTCCCATATTTTAATCACCATTAACCGCATCTGGGCGGTGACCTTTCCACATTCCTACCGACAACATCACACTCAGAAAAATGCCCTTATCTTGGTTGTGCTGATATGGGTGTGTGTCCACGCTGTGACGTTACCCGGCGTCGTAATGGACGCTGTCTTATATAGACTTCCCGTGGAAAAAAATGGCTGCGCCCTGAATATGACCGCGATGCCCGTATGGAGTCTGACGACACAGTTCCTAATTTTTACCATTCCAAGCGGATTTATTATTGTGGCATATCCATTCCTGCTATATAAACGACTTCAGCGCAGAAGGATTAAAAGTAGCAACAGAGGAAAAAGACGGTGTTCCAGCACCGGTCGAGTGCATCCGGACGATTCTAACAAATCAGTGACACCAGCAGCGCAGATTGTTAAAGATGCAAGATCAACACGACAGTTTAACCGAACTTTTATTCTATACACCGTTTTGACGGTCAGCATAATTATCTGCTGGACACCAGTTAACAGCTATTATACCGTTTTGTGTTTTGTCGACATTTCCTCTTACAGTTCAATTTTTCAGTTCTGTGAATTTTTGTTTATTATACAGCCTGCATTAGATCCTGTCTTCTTCATCGCAATAATGCCGATAATACGCTCAGATATTATGGCTTTATTGAAATGCGTTAAATAGAAAAAAATTTCCTTTACAGATTTTTTTCTTGTTTTGTGTATCCTGACGGAGCTCTTGTATTGACTAGGAGATTCTCCTTTTTTAATTAAACCCATTGCTTACGACAGACATCACTTGTTCTGATTAAAGGCCGTCAGGTCCCGTGATTCCTGTGCTCCGTAATCTGATACACGCCAACGCTTCAACGTTTTATTACGATGCTAACCGGAAATTTGAACACAACAGAATCCTATGCATATGGCTTTGAACCGAGTCGCGCTCGCTAATGTTAAGAGACATTCGTTATTAAAGATTATGGATTATTTCATTGAATGGAATATTTCATTCACTGGAGTTTATCTGTAAAAGAGAATACTGACAGGAAAAGGGCTATCAACAATGCATGTGGGCACACTTGCACCTTTTTATTAAAAATCCCCCAACCTTCGAGCAACGAACAGGCCGGTACACAATGCTGAAATTCATGTACATGCGCGGGAATTTTTGCTCTCGCACCTCCGAAACAACGTTTTTTCCTATTGTTTAACAACATTCTGTACACATACTTGTACGTTGATATGAAAACCTTTTCTGTGCTCGACATCGGGCTGGGAGGTCATTATCGACAGCTCTAATTTTTCACCTAAATGCACAGATGGAGCCATCATGGAGGTATGGTATTTTACACCGTACCACAGTTCCACCATTTTTTAGCTTAATTTAAAATTTGGGGAAAAAACACTCAAAAGTTGGTTTGGTGTAAAAACAATCTACGCTTTTCTGTGTGCAATTTAAAGCAATTGTTCCATATTGAGACTTGTGGTACTGTACGGTACATCTGTTTGGCTCTAAACATTTTGGAGTTTTACGTCACGCGTAACTCCACAGCCGAATATTGCGCGCACATATTTTTTTGCACCGATGTACCCAGATCTTTCGCTTCCAGAATCTCATAAAAATGCAGAAAGGTACTGAAAGCTTGCGAAAAGGAAAGTTCTCACACATCTACACGAACCGGGCACTCTGTACCGGCACGCTTCTCTTTAGTCGATGCACAATGTTAACAAAAAAGTGTCATGATCGTGCCCAACATCCTGTAGGAGCAAAGTCAAGACAACGCTAACCACGAAATGCAAGTCATCCAAGAATATCTACGCCAGAGGCATTGCGGACTTGTGCGAGTAACCGAATCCCATACTTCTAATCGCTGTAATCGGGAAAAAAATATTAAATGTGCTTTTCTGCTCTAAGGCACACTGCTACGGTGTCGGCTCGCTCAAAAGGGAGCTTCGTAACCGTTGATGCACTATCGACCGTGTCGTTTGCACAAAGTCACACCTGCAAATTCAGTAGGTACTTAAAAGCGCCGATGGTGTCGCAAATTTCGTATTATTACGGTAAAATTCCCGGAAAGCAACTGATGCCAGATTGTACAGATGGATACCAATACGAGCACTATTATTACGAACCTTACGTTTAACCAAAATAACGACACTACATTTGAATACCACTGGACTTTTGTGCCGGTTACGGAAACCTTGATCTTTCCTTGCGCCATCATTTTAAACAGTTTAATCCTCGTTTCGTTTCTGAGAAGCAAACAGCTCAGAATTCCGTTTAACGTCTATCTTGCTAGCGTCCTAGCATCCAACATCATTCTAGCACTTCTCAACAGTCCACTCGATGTGCTGAATTTCATTTCTCCGTACTGGTGGCTGGGTGATGCGTGGTGTACTGTGTACCTATACGCCCTTTACGTATCCAGTGGCGTTGTAATGTATTCCCAAATTCTGATCACTATTAACCGCATCTGGGCGGTGACCTTTCCGCATTCCTACCGACAACATCACACTTTGCAGAATGCTGTCATCTTGGTTGTGCTGATGTGGGTGTATGTCCACGCTGTGACTTTACCCGGTGTCTTTGTGGATGCAGTATGGTATAGACTTCCTGTAGAAACCAACGGCTGCGCACCGAACATGACTGCGATGCCGGTGTGGAGTCTGACCGACTCTGACGATACAGTTTCTTATTTATGCCATTCCTAACGGATTCATTATTGTGGCGTATCCGTTCCTCCTGTACAAACGTCTTCAGCGCAGAAAGGTCGCCGTTAGCAACGGAAGAGGGCGTTCTAGCGCCAGAACGCACCCGGACGATAACGCAAGATCTGGAATTACAGCCGTGTCAGCTGATAAAGATTCAAGATTAACACAAAGGTTTACGCGAACTTTTATTATTTACACCGTTTTGACGATAAGTATGATTATTTGTTGGACACCGGTGAATTTCTACTATACTGTTCTGTGTTTTGTCGACATCTCTTCGTATGTCAAAACTTTGCAGTTCTGTGAGATTTTGTTTAATCTGCAGCCAGCACTGGATCCCATTTTTTTCATAGCAATATTGCCTGGAATACGATCAGAAATTTTGGCTTTGCTAAAGTGTGGTCATTAGAAAAGTGCTTAGGTATTAATGGAATGCCGCCGGTCTGTGTATGTGCATGCTGCTGGAATTCTTGTACGTATTACGTAACACGGGAGATCCTTTTTCCGAATTAAAGCTGTTGCTCACGAGGGACTCCACTCGTACTAATTACTGGTGACCCTGAGCTTGTTCTGTTTCGTAATCTGAGACATACATACCAGCCCAGAATCTGGGCTCCAGTATATTGCGAGACAGCTACAGAGTACTTACTGTAAGTCTGTAACCAGATATAGAGATAGTGCCTTGGTAAGTAAGTGGGCACCGTAAAATTTCTGCTTTTGACCTTGCACGGTAAGCTTATAGTCGTAAGGCAATCGAGCACTGCATGTTACGTCATTGCATTCGAAAGACGCTCAAGGTTAATACTCGTAACTCGTGCGTACTGCAGTCGCCCAAAAAAATTAGTCTACCAGAGTTTGTTTACGAGAATAAAGCACGACTTATATATTGCCCGTAAACAAAAAAGAGACGGTAGCACATACAGAGTACGCCGCAGATGCGTTTTTGTCGTAAACACACTCTGAGCAAGCGGATGCTACGGAACCGCACTGTTACGCATTTAAGCGTTGAACCGTTTACGGTGCAGTGACACGCTTGTGACCTTGCCATTAATGTCATCGAAGAAACCGACTATTTACACAAGAACCACGTCCCAAGTGGGGAACTGGGAACATAACATAGTCAGCAACTCTAACTGCACAGCACAGGACTCCAAATATTTGACAACATGCTTGGCTTTGCCCCTTTGGTTCCCGTATTGATCTGCCATAATAATGTGAAATACACCGCCATAGAATTTTAAGCAAAATTGCGTCGTATCAGTCCTTTCGTACAAATTGACACATCGCTAAGAATCACCATTCACGATATCGTATTCTACCCGGCATAACGCGAATCACTGTATACGCGAAGTATACCTAGTTTCCAAAGCAAATTCGTATCTGATTTCGCACGGTTCCTAATGTTATATATTGTTGGCTTATTCCTGTTCTTGGAGAATGGGATTTGTTAGCAAACTTTACATCGTGTGGTTAACCGTATTGTGGTCAATGGGATTTAGCCAGTTTCCGTTGCTACTGAGCCGACGCCTCCTGCGATTGGCTAATTACTTGGGAATCCTTCAAGCCCTCGCCACTATCATAACACAGGGCTACAAAATTCACGATTACACACAACAGCTCAAGGTGATCAGTTTCAACGCCATCCTGGTTTATTTATGCGATCTGTTCGACTCGGTGGTCACAGTCTACGCAGTCTGGATCGGCTGGAGAACTAGCCGACAGACTTTGCTGCTAATTAAGGGAATGGAAAAAGAAATCTGCGCGCACCTTGCAAAAAGGGAATGGTGCATCCTCCTCATACCGTTCGGATTCTGGATTGCACTGACCATTGCATTCGCTGGCGTTAACGTTGTGACATATGACATTCCGCATAATTATATTCGCGGTGTAGAAAGTTGTCGCTCGAATGCCTGCTTTTTCTGGACGGCTTTGTATTGTGCTATATGGCGGATTGACACCGTTTGGGAACGTATCCTACAAACACTCATAATCTTTACCGCCGCTTTGTACTCCGAAGTGTTTCGAATTTTAAATACGAAATTGGCGCAAACTGGAGCGGGTGACAGCAGATTAAATGGCTATTTAGCATCATACTGGAATACTTGCCGGAGTATGGCGCTGTTCAATCGGCAGTTTTCGTTGTTCAACCTAGCATATACCTCGCAAAATCTCACATGGATTTTAGCAGCAGCTTATCGTCTTGGCGATCGTTATGCCAAGGAGGAGAAAATTGATTTTCCTTCTTTTCTAACAGCTGTGCGTGGCGCGGTTAAGCTCGGTGTCGTTGGTGTGGCATTTACTAAAGTGAACGAAAATGTAAGTAGCAAAAAGAAAACGCAGAACTGCTTACATGACTGCATATCTGTGTGTTTTGCAACATTTTCTTTAGGTAGCGGGAATTTTACCGGCTCTATATTCTGTTACGAAAATAATTTCGAATCACGATACGGATGTCTACGCCAAACTGGAACGAAAACTGGAGGTCGGATGTCCAGGATTCACTGTTGGAGGTTTGCGCCTTGACCGAACGTTTTGCCTAAGCGTGAGTTGACCGATGACCTTTGACGGATTAGTGCTTAATACTGTATTGTGTAGGCGTACAATTACATATCTGTACAACAGATTTATGTTATTGTACCCTGCAGATGCGATAGTGTACGAGTAGTGTTCAGTTTGTACAATTGTCGATTTGTTTGTTTTCTAATATTCATGCAGTTGGCAGGAGCAATTTTCACCAATATAATACTCTTCTCTGAGCTGGGACACGGGAATCAGGAGCCGGAAATGGAATGGTTAATTGCAAATTTCGGATCAGTCGTTCGCAACGAGTCAATTCTGCTATTCAAAACTGCAATTTAAACCTCTATGTATATGACACTCTGACTCAACTATCGGTAGTCGGTACCGATTTGTTACTGTAACTTTCGCCGCCGACTCGTACAGACACTCCAGTTCGTCCCAAG
This sequence comes from Paramacrobiotus metropolitanus, assembly GCF_019649055.1. Classification (NCBI taxonomy): domain Eukaryota; kingdom Metazoa; phylum Tardigrada; class Eutardigrada; order Parachela; family Macrobiotidae; genus Paramacrobiotus; species Paramacrobiotus metropolitanus. Next base: position 228,844 of record NW_026570241.1, on the reverse strand, counting down.
CTCACCATGTGACCGGGAAATCAATCAAATCCTTTTAAACGGGTTTCCAAACCTATATACGAGGAAATCTGTATCCAGGATACTTCGTACTGAAGACAGACTTTTGTACTGTATGTGCAACCAAGAATTTGTTGTATTCTTTTCTATTTTTTTCAGCTTTTTACACCCGCTACCAATCAGGGAACTAGCCAATGTTTTCTGTCGAACATTTCCATCGTGGGAAACCTCATTTAATACACGACAATGCACAATATGATCATTCACAGCTATTCGCGTACAACCCTGGTGATGTCAACAGGTAATGGCACATAAGTGAAATTGGAGGGAGGCGGTTCGTCGCTGAGTAACGAACGATCCCAACGCACGCCGGATCGGGTGTTCTCCGGCACAACTGCACCGGGAAACAGCGGTTCAGGATTAAGAGGCTTCTCCGCCGTCAGATCTAATTCCGGCAGGATCTCGGATGGATCGCGGCAGAATAAGACAATCCGACACAGCACACAGGCACGCTCCTTTTTATTGATCTGCAAGACAAATGTCTGCATTGCAGAGCACTGCTTCGAAAAATTATATTAAAAAAAGGCACGATAAACACAATACACCAGAACCGGGCTAACTGAAGCACAATTATCCGTGCAATCTGATTACCGTAAGGAAAATACTGAAATATTTTCCATGCTGATCGCGATGTGGACCAGTGATTTCCTGGCTGGGCAGTTCAATGGCTTCGTCGGGCACCCAGATTCCCTAAAATTCAAATACTAAAATTTACTGAAGAACTGAAAAAATTTCTGCAAAGCAGAAAAATTAAGCATTAAAAAAGCAGCTCAATATTTGTGAAAAAGATCAATGAATGAAAAATAAAAGGCACTGCCTCGAGCCAAATTTTACATCAGAATTTACGAGCTAAACTTTACATTTTTAAATTCATATTTTCTGCATCCAGATTAAAATACAATTTCACAAAATAACAGGTTTTCAATGAATCATGTACTATGAGTTGTATGTATACACTATACACTGTAATGCACGGTATAATTACACTCTGCTGCTGGCAACAGAACGAGACAGCGAAATTTAAAAATTCAAGAACGCAGAAAACTATAAGTGAATAAAAAAAAGAAAATATTATGATGCGAAGAATGTTTACATTTTGGCGCAGTGCAGCTCGAATATGCCATTTTTCCAGTGTCCAGGGGGTGTGGAGATTGAGGAATACATTGCACACCGTATCATTCAGCATGGACTGGGCTAGTCGGGCGGTGGGGAACTCGACTCCAAACTCGGATCCGCTTTCGCCGCCTGCAACATTATGCGAGCAGTGGATTACTGTTACACCTCAGCTGAGACGCTTACGCACGATCGACGACGTGCGCTTACTACTGAGTTTCTTTTCTTAATTTCTGAGTAATACGCTACTGACTTTCTTTCTTTCTTCAAACTTGGCTCGCGCTTCCGGCGTAGCATAGACCGCGTTTTTCTCCGGGAATAAAAATCGTCGAAACTGCTCACTGGTCACGGATACAATATCACCCACTCTGCCAAGCTCTGCAAGAAAACAAAATTTAATTTACACACAGGAGCAGCGTCGCAGCCTTGCAAATTCCCTTTATCAACGGAAATTGTTCTTTTACACAAAAATTAAATAGCAGTCAAATAAGACCTGCTCCCTACTGATGCAGCAGAAGTCGAACACCCTTAAATATCAATTTGTCAATCTTGAGTTGCAGTCTTGCACATTCATAAACTATTCAAGGCATCTCAGGCTTCAGCAAAAACTATATTCATGAAAAATAAAAATTCGGAACAAGCTACTTCCAACATTGTTCAACTAAGTATTTTAGTGGATCCAGCGAAAGAAATACTACGAAAATCGAAACAAGAATCGTAACAATTTAGTTTTAAAAATTTCCAAAATTTACTGCAGTAAGTAACAAATTTAAAGGTACGCGCCAGAATAAATTATGAACTGAAGTTAGTTATTTAGTCGCAGTCTCAGGAAGCGGTGATAAATCATAACTGGCACATGTTCTCTTGAAACGGAATACGAGTAAAATCAAACAACTGCAGTGACATTATTAATGACAATTCTCCGCAAATATCTGCGCTTAACGTGATAATAGCTCCATAAAATAATAGTTCCATACTCATGGATTCTAACTAACCTGGCACGTCGCCGGTGAGCATGACGTCGATCTTCCGCGGCGGATGCGCAGGATCGTGGGTATTCTCAATGACATCGTACACCATGTGCAGATGATCGGCTTTACGCCGTTTCGGATAATCGGGGTCTCGGAAGTCATACGGACGCTGTACTTTAACTACCCAAGTGTCCTAAAAACAATTAATAACGACCTCTTCGCGGGTGTCAGGACTTCAAGTGCGAGGATCAGTCGAGTACCTGACAGCTCGTCGTGGAGAAGCAGCACACACTCGGTGCGAATCTGGTCGACACAGACCACAGCGCACGCGACTGTATGGCGAGGCTGCGAGCAACGGAGTGTGCCATGCTGCAGCTAGTGGCACAATAAAAATGATCGCAGAATATTTACAAGCAGATCAGAGCGATCGAAAACAATCTGAAGCAAGAAACTACGAAATCAACGATGGCTTTTCCAGCCTCCTCAATGCAAAACGTATCACTTCACTCTTCAGTGACTTCACTCGCTCAATGTTAACGTTACTACGCCATTCTTATGATAAAGAATACCACAGTTAGTGCTATGAAGATGAACACTTTTGAACAGTCGGACTTGACTTGGGAAAAATCATGTATTCCCGGATCAAAGTGACAATCGAAAAGAACCCGAAAATAGCAAAATACGGGAAAACAGAAAACATGTTTATGGAGGCATTTCGAAACGAGCTTGCTGCCCGAGGGCTGCGGTGGCCAGAGCGTAGTGCAGGCGGGCGAGCGCCCCTTCGTATGTCAGCCCCGTGACGCCACGCCACCCAATGTTGTGATTTTCGTTTCCCAGCTGTGAGTTGTTCCAAACGCTTTGTAAAATTGCAAGTTGAATTCTAGTTTTGCTGCTCGGGGACCGAGGTTTACAACTTTACAGTTCATGCCAAATACCTATCTAAAGTTTTTTTTTAGTTTGTATTTAAGTAGTTTTAACATACTTTGGTAGTACGATGGGATACGATATAAATCGTTTCGAGGAAGGATCTGTTGACAAGGATTTGCTCGTTTGCCCGATTTGCATGGATGTTTTCGATCATCCAGTTGAAGTAAGATTTTATCCATGCGCCAACCGGCTACGATTCCGTAGACCAGATTAGACTACTCTCACTTCGTTACAGAGAATTCGTTGCTCGCAGCGGATTTACGACCGCTTGGAGCATTCTGAATTTTTCGATAGCTTCTTTACCATGTTTACATTGGTTTGGTTTTACTTTTGGGCTTATTTACATTTATCTGCATTAGTTGCCGGATTGCCAGCACATTTTCTGTCAAAGCTGCATTGCCCGTTGGCTCCAGGGGAAATCGGAATGTCCACTGGACAGAAATCCCGTGAAGCAGGCCAACAATCGTTGCTATCTCCGTCCTCCCAACCGAACGATCGCCGCTCTGTTGGAGAAACTACGGATCCGGTGTTCCTACGCGGACGGAGGATGCAGCTTTGTTTCTCCACTGAGCCAAATTGATAAACACCAGCGCTACTGCAAGCACAAGAAGAATTCAAAGTTCGCCAAAGAGGGTAAAGTCTGACCGTTTTTTAAAATACGGACGGAAATTTTAAATTTCCGTTGAGATGTCGTTTGAACGGATGATTAACTACTGAGTCGTAAGCGGATGCGTCTAGTTTGCAGCGAGGACGAGATTGCAACATCATTCCTTGGACTTTACGCAGGGTTCATTTTGATTCGCTTGATAATACGCACTTGACCGGGCGTCTGATCAGATAGAATATATTTTTGAAGTAAATATAGAATAGTACTAAAGTGTAGAAGCAAAGTTACCTAAGCATGGAGAGCGACAGTATGGTAGTAAAGTGCAGGACGAGTCTGCACGACTTTCGAGTATTTCTACCCTAATGTTATTTGCTGAGGTTTTTGACGACTTCTCTTGGATGATTATCAAGTCTCGTCACTGTTTTTCAGAATAATTTCTAACCGAATTTGTTAATTTCATGCAGCGATTTCCTTTCGTTATACTTTTCGTTTAAAATAACTTCCATAGCCGTAAAGTCGTATAAGTCGCGTGGTTGCAGTAAACAGAAGCTGTAATTTTACGACCGGAAATGGTGCTGTTTTGTGGTTTATGTACAGGATGAAATTGGTGGTTGTCAGTAATTATCACGCTTAAAAAAGGGTATTGACGGTGTACGGATATAGAAGTACTATTTTCTCGGAAGGGGCGATTTGATTAATTTTATCTTTATAAGGGAATGTTCGCTCTTTTATCTTATTTCAGTTAGTGGTGTTTTTAATCTGTTATTAACTCAGGGTTTGTGGCGCTTCCGGTGACCGCCGCGTTACCTCGTTCTGATTGTTTGCCGCTAATCTCTTTTCAATGCGTTTTGGACGAATGTAGAGCAGTGAAATCGTTGGGATGTATCATGTATTGTGAAAATAATATTGCTAACGATGAGAAATTATTTTCAATTTCATTTGGCTTGATTTGTTTTTGTAAAACGTCCGTCCTGTATTGGTAGAAAATACGATATAATCTTAAATTTGATCCCGTTCATTAAATAATTAACTAATAAAATTCTGTACTGTGCGTCGGTTAACAATAAAACTGTGTACGTGGTCACGTGGATAATCTCGCTTTCCCAAGTTTGGTGCGGTATTAATTTTATCGTCGGTTTCTCCGATTGCAGAGCCGGCCAATGGCGGAGCTTACCGTGATACGTCGAGTGGACGTTTCAATCCCGGTCCCCATGATGATCAGCGCCAGCGCGGTACCGATCGGGAGCAGACATCGGCCATTCTGGTGGTTGTGATGCTGGTGGTGGTGCTGATTTTTGCCGCATTCCGACACCGGTGAACGTTTTGCAGTTCGTCCGTTGGATGAATCATGAATGTTTTTGAATAGTGTACCACTGTACATAGCGAATGGCTTGCGTGAATCTTTACAAATGGTATAACGTTTTGCGTCTTATCCGTTGCTGTTTCGAATTCTCAGAGTTGGATTTAATTTCGTCTTTCTAACAATATTATGTTTCTCGTTAACAGATGGCCGATACTCACATTTTATGCCCTGAATAATTTTGTTTGTATATTTGTTAAAGTATGCTAACCAGTAAGCTGACAGAGCTTCTTTCCGTTCATGAGGCTTTTATGCGTGAAATATCAATAAAATAAATGCGCCTAAGTTTTACAGTACGTTTTTCCAAATGCACTTTGCAGTTCATTGTAGGTACGTAAATTAACACACCTGGATTTGTAGGAAAAACACTAATTTAGTTCATTATATTGGTGCATTTGGCCTGTTTATATCCTCATTACCTATTTATATTGGCCTCCTAATTGTTATACCTATTTATATAATTTGAAAGATTTTAACCCCATGTACAATACAAGAATACGAGTGCTATACTGTAACATTTTCTAGCATGCTTGCCAGTGGCGACTTTATATCACGATGCAGTGCCATTTTTTTGGCGGCTGTGAAGACTTGTATAATTTTAGGTGCATTTGCGGCTTTCGGTGATTAGGTTGTCTCTGATTGTTGATTCTGCGTGATACATATATATATATGCAGTTGTCGTCTTGAATCCATCTGTTAAATGTAAAGTGTTTTGTTACGATTAATTAATTTTGTTCTGCCAAACTGTAAAAAGTGGTACACATACGTAGTATTGTACTCAAGGTTAATACTTACTTTGTTTCTTTTGATTAATTCGTACAATAATCGTTCGAAAACAAAAGAATTTCATCAGTACGTTACACTTTAGAGAAAAACAATGAACATCACAAAGCAGTACACTCAATCAGCAGAAAATAGGCTCAGGAGATCTAACCGATTTAGATTTAATTGTACACATTACATCTACATCCTCCGTCCGCGTAGGAACAACCGATCTAAATTTGCTCCCGGTGGAGCTGTTCCTGAAATGAGGCCGCATTCACGCGTTGGATTCCTATTCTGATACGCTGGCGCAAATACCTATCCCGGTGCTCGTGAGGATCGTGCCTCGCCGGTTTCTTGCCGTACCTAAGGTCCCAGCGTTTCGAAGCCCGAAGCGCTGAACAGGTAGTCCTGGGTGATGTTCCGGTACTTGGTTTCTTTATCCTGTTCAGTCTTTGCCGCCGCTGCTCCAGCTCGCACGTACGGATGTGGTGTTTCTTACAACAGAAGTAAGTACATGTACTTGAATACATGTACATGTACTTGAACTTACACAGCTAGGTCGAGCAGCGTGCCAACTGACAGGCATTAAAAAACGCCATTAATTAATTTTTGATTTTTGTTGGCAAATTAAAAGGCCGGTTTCAATCTTAAAAAATTAATTACTATAAAATTAATACTCTGCGCGGCAGGGATTGGCTGTCGTGCTTACAGCTTAGGACAAAATGGTCGCATACCCAACATCTCCACATTCAGTTCGAATGCAGCGCAGTGCACTGTACGACTGAGTTCAAAATATCCGTTTCGTACAAGTGCACTGCACCGCTTGCGTACAAAATGCTGGGTGTGGGCTATGCTACCATTTAGTCCTACATTGTACGTACGTACATGGCAGATCGAATACAGTTAGGGGCCATCCATAAATTACGTAACGCTAAAATTCACGGTTTTGAATACTCCCCTCCCCTGTGTCACCAACGCTGACAAAACTGAGATCCCCTCCCCTAAGCATTACGTAATTAAATCAAAACCCGTCCATAAGCTATACCATTGTGATGTCATAAATTTAACAAAACGTAACAAATTGTAAAAGCCCCTCCCCTTTGTCATAAATCGTAACGTTTCAAAGGCTCCCCCCTCCCCCTACTTGCGTTACGTAATCGACCGAAGCGAAGCGAAGGTCCTCTATGTTCAGGATAACAGGAATTTTTGTCGGTCATGTCGGTCACGCAATAATCTGTCCGTCGGTCACGCTGCTCACGCATTACGTAATAGCAGAAACCCTATATATATTATTATTCCAGAGTAAAGTGTGAGGTTATATAGGGGGGAAAACCGTCTTAGTGGAGCCGGTTTACGGCGCTGCTGCCGTCACCAGGCTGGAATGTGACGTTACGGCAACACATAATAATTACGGCTAAATCGGGCGCGGTACATAACACCATGTTTAGCCACAACGTAAGTATCTCCAGCCGGGTGACGGCAGCAGTGCAGGGAGACGGTTCGGGTAGACTGGTTTTGCCCCCGATATTATGGGAATGCCTGTGTGTTTTTCACTGCTGTGTATTTAATAAAACAAATCGGCATTGTAAAAATTTCAAATTTGTTGAATTTTGTCAACGTGCAAAACCGGTTTCTTTAACATTGCAGACGGTCCGATTCCAGTGCTTCGTGTTTTTCCTTTATGAAAATCGTAGTAAGTTATTGATTTTGCTTATTGGTTGTTTTCCTTTAGTGATTTTATTTAGTGCCTTTTTATGCGAAATGAATCAATGAGTAAATTCTTTATTTAATAATTTTTTTGGAGCAGCAACGTTTTTATTAGGGCCCGCAGTGGGGTACTAATGTACCCCAACGAGCATAATTTTTGTTTGGCTTGGCCAGTTGCTGTTGACCTACACATAGCTATAGTTTTGCAAATTCTTTCCGTGTAATCACATGTTGCCGAAGTTAGCATCCAGGTTTTGAATAAGTTTGTTGAGCGACGAAATCTGATGAAAACGTGGGTCAGCAATATTGAATGAATGTCGGGTGGAAAGTGGGAAGGAGAGAATTTTGGTACCAAAAAAGTGTTTGGGAATACTGTAAGTTAAACAAAGTGTTTTGTGTACAAAATTTGGTAACAGGGACCGACATACTTCCCTCAAATGGGTCAACATGTATTTTTAAGGGCGGAATAAGATTTATGGTTGTAAAAAGTACTCGGTTGTACTCCTTAGTTAAGTAATTCGTAAGCATTTCTGTGTACTCCTTATGAAGAAATACAGTAATTATTGTTTTTAAACTAACACAACTTGATAATTTTTCTCTGCTTGTGCTAGCTCTACACGTGGACGTGCTTTATCTGTGGAATTTTTGTCAGTCTTCTTCCCTAAAATGCTCTACTGTAAACTTTCGTTCTGAGGTTGTTGGCAAATCATTCAAACTGCATAATATAGGCAGCAGATTTTAATGTTGACTAGAAATATGTGAATTCAAAATTGGACGAAAATTCGTAATACAGGAAAAGATTTTGTTCAGAATGGACCATCTTACGGAAATTTCTGGCTTCGCTTCGGTCTTTTAGTGCTAGCCTGCAGCGGTGCACTTCCCTAGTTTATGGATGGTCCTTTATACGCATTGTACTACGTACTGTACGTACTGCACACAGTGCACAGAGTGCAGTATTTTAATTAAAACCGCCGACGCCTGGCGGTGCAGCATTGTTTGCCGATAGATCTGCACTCTGGCGTGACTCTGCGCATGCAGCATCGAGCAGGCACCGAACTCCCAAGAAGATTGACAATTGTGCTCTTCTTTCGGCTGCTTCCGCGTTTTCTCTTTCACGCAGTTCCTGTCTTGCCATTTCTTTACTTGATCCTGAATAACAATCATCTGAAAGCTGGAACAGAGCAGCTGCTACCTGTATCTGTCTATCGCCACTTTTGCTCCGTGTCTGGATTGTGATTTGTGTCTTGTCTAGCACAATGGAAGACGGCTGTGACCATCCGAAGCCACTCGAGACGGGCAGCGTGCCGTTCTCGGTTCTCCTCCAGCAGCTGCGACCCAAGCTCCGTCCCGTCAATCCCGTCCTGCCCAAAACCGTGACCATGCTGCAGCATCCATCCGGTGGCCGAGCTTACGTTGTAAGTGCGCGTGATTGTGGGCAGCTGTCCGCTACAGTTATCGTACTGTTACTAACTTATTTTTACTGAATCCTTGATATAAGATTCAAAAACTCCATGCGGTTATTGATAATTTTGTATTTACTTATTTCTCATCATTTGTCTATTTTTTAATTTCTAATTCTGTGAATCTTAGGTGGGGATCGACGGCGCATGTTGGAGGGAAAAGCCAGGAAGACGTCGCTGTGACAATTCGGACGCTGAAACCGGATTGCGTGATGCTGGAGCTGTGTTCCGGTACGACCTGAACAGATTCCGATTTATAATGTTAATTTTCAATAAATCAGTAAATAAATAACATATCGTATACTAAATGTATTAAGTATATTAAATGTCTTAAGCTTGTGCTTATATGTATTTAACCTTTATTTTTTGTTTTTGCCTATCTGCCAGATAGAATTATTTAAAAAATTAAATGTAATTAATATTTATATAAAGCATTAATAAATGAAAACTCTATACGATTATACCGTACATCATGTACGTATAATGACGTAATCATATACGGTATAATGACTACTGTATAATCGTATACTGTAGAGTTTTCATTTGTATAATGCTTTATTAATTATCCATGTACGGTACATGGCACATGCACAATTTCCTAATCCCACGATGGGATTATTCGCTCTGGAATATTGATATTGTTACAGAGCGGGAAGAAATGTTAACTGTAGACGAAGATGAAGCCATGCGTAAACTGAATTCAATCAGTGAACTGTCCCTGGAAGAGTTCCACGCATTAGACGAGCGGTTAGGCGCCGCACTAGAGGCTGCGCAGATGTTCCGGGAGCTGAAATTATCCTGGCAGCGGGCCCAGCGTTTCGGCATTTCGGGCGGAGATATGCGCGTGGCCTATCGGGAAGCCGGCAAGATCCCCGGCTGCCGCGTGGTATTGGGGGATCGTCTGCAGAGCATCACGAAGCAACGGGCCTATGGTGCCTTATCCCTGTGGGAGAGCATCCGGTACCGGTTGGTCGAAATGCGGCATAACAGCCTGGACGAGGTGGAGAAGCGGAAGAGCAGCGCGTACCTGCAGGTTTACGCGGCGATCCTGGCGGCGGCGTGTCCTACGGTATACCGCGCGATCCTGCAGGAGCGGGATGCACTGTTGGCGGAAGAGCTGAAGCGATGCGTGTCTGAGCCGCTGCTGACGATGGAGAGTCCGCGGGGCCGGGTGGCGGTGGGTGTCGTGGGAATGAACCATGTGGCGGGGATCAAACGTGCCTGGAATAGTCCGCCACTGTCACCGGAAGGGCGCCAGAAGCTGCTGGCCGTTCCGCCGAAGCTCCCGCGGCAGATGCATGCGCTCGGTGTTATGCCGGCTGGGTGGCTCCTGATCGGCGGGAAATTTCTGTTGAAGCTGCTACGTTAATGTCCAGCCAGGGTTTCACGCTGCGCGTACGCAAGGAAAGAACGGCGAATCTCGGTGATGTTGTTCCTTGTTTTTGATTACTAACTTGAATAATTTGTTAAGCAAAACCTAATGAGTTGTGGTGTTTTGTTAATGGTGACAAAATAAATTAGAATAATCAAACTGTTTTCATAATCGTAATGAACGGGAAATCCAATAATCAGATAGGCAGTCTTGTTAAACCAGAATTCGAATGTTTACCATTGAAGATCAAGTTCAATACCTGTATTACTTGTACAACTGTTATACGAGTAATAATTGTTGTATTTGTACTATCTCGGAAGCACTTGCAAGAAGGCCTAAGAAATGTAGATATGAATCTCGTATGTACTTATAAAAATAACTAAGAAATTTAATGTATTCCGCATGTCCTTGCAAAGAAGAAGGCTAAAACATTTATTTATCTCGCATGTATTTAGGAAAGTGATGAATATTTAAGCGTAATTATGAATATGAATACATGATTATGACGACTGTGCAGTCTGCGGTGGGTATTTCAACTTCCGCTGCCAGTTCAGTCTACTGGCATTATACCCAATTGTGGTAGTACGCACATGTAAAGACTAATAAAACTACTTGCATGATTATCGAAACGTTCGCACGGAAGTACATACATAACATTTACGATTAATCCTAAGTACAGTTTTAGTACAAGCGCTTCAAATAAGTACTTATGTTATTTACTTCCGTGCACTTTTCAGTTTACCGGTATATTTAATTTTCCACAATATACAAATATATGTTACATTATAGATATACAAATATTTGTTACAAATATATTGTGGCCAGTTAACGTCTAACGATAACATATGATTATAATTTCGCAAAATAGCGTTATATTTTGCACATTATAGTAAGGGCGTATACGTTAATTTAATTTGTGTACAATTAGACGTGTAACTTATTAATTTTGAGTTACGCTACATGCAATTTTGAGTACTTAAGGTAATTTGTATGGAATTTTGAACTTTTGATTATTGTAATTTTTATTACTTAATTTTGATTACTTACTTGATTATTCTTAGGTAATAATTATATACAACCTTTTATTCCCGAGCTTCTACATGATTGTTACGACATTTTACGGCACATTCCTATACAGCAGTTATCCAGTCCGGACTGGATAACTAGGATAACGGATAACTAGGATCCTAGTACCGTACGTAGTACATAACCGTACAAGTCGGCATCATCTGACAATAATTTACTTTTATTATGTCACTTCCAATGGTAAAATTAAATTTAATATCCTGTATAAATGCAGTAGGCAGTTTCTTTAGTATGCCATTTATTTCTTGGCCAACATTTCAGCATGCTCTTTGGCTTTGCGGCGCAGTTCCTCGACACTGTTGGTCTTCTGGTCAAAGTGGGCACCGGGCGCCGGGAATGACCGACCGGGGAACAGTGGGGCCAGGGCCTCAAAGGGCGAGCGCATCAGCGCCGGATACAGTGATGAAGCGGCGCTCAGATGGGGCGGAGCATGGGCGCGGGCCAAGTATTGATTAAGGAAATCCGGTGCTGTATGCAACGGAGCAAGTTCATTAAGAAAGCCATTGATTAACCGTTAACTAAATTTTCTGCAGACGCATCAGATGTGTTTGTATTATTAATTTGAATTAACAATTAAACAGCGGTTTTGAAAGCTCTTAAGACCTAAAAATGTCTAAAGTTTTGAAAATGATCTAAAACAGACCTAAAAATGTCAACGTTAGTTACATACGCTAACAGATATTTCGTTAAGCCGGTATAAATGAACAATTAACTTCAATAAAACTTAACCAACCAAAAAATTCAGTTTATTTTTGTACATATTGCGTTATAAAGATTGATTGTAATAACTGAAGCTAATGTGGATGGTTCAGGGTAAGACTAAGAACATGCCATAACACTCCGAAAGTTCCAGTTCAAGTAGGCAGTACATGTACAAGTCATAATCCTGCATTGTTTTGGACTTTGCTAGCATCATGCAGTAATCTGCAGCGCGCAGCCTTCAGCTTCGGTAACGCAATTTTTAAGTTTAAATCATAAAAATTAATATGATACTTCATGATATTCTTGGTCAACTGCCACAAATATGATCGTGGAAAGATAGCATTTATTAGATACTTGCCTCGCACCAACATAGATCCGGCCGCCGCCGCCGCCGCAGCGGCTGCTGCCGCACCACTGGGACTCGACAGGAAGAATGGCCGTGCGAATTGATTGATGAGGCCGCTTGATGTGGGCGGAGTGGTCGTGATGGTTAGAGCCGTGCTGGCCGCTGCCGGCAGTGACAGTGCAGGCTTGCTGCTGGCCAGCAGCGGCACTGGACTGCAGCTGGAACGGGCACTGCTGCACGGCTGTCGCTTGGGATTTGCTGGCGGTGTGTGCACTTGTTTTGCTGCACCGGACCCGCTTTTCATCGGTCCTGTCGCGCTCAACATCTTTTCCCTGTAATTTGGAATTAGTGTTTCGAAAAAACAAATTAATTTTTAAAATTCAGTTACGAATTACGAATACTGTACTGATAAAGTGAATCTTATAGACTTAATGATCCGCATACACCCTATGATCATGAGCGCCCTTACTCTACAAAATCGCTTCCTTGCTAACGAAATTTGTTACGCACCGGCACAGTATAACAATGTTTTGCGTCTGCAAGCACATACGTATATACCTGCCTGTTTTTACAAACACTACAAGGCGAAATTGCTTTTGCAGAACTCAGACAATAACACAGATACAAGTATAATTCAGGACAATAATACAACTTCAAAGTTCTATCCTGAAGTATTTTGCAGAACTTATATTAGTTTTGTGTTATTCATAGAAGCGTGCTGTATTTTCAGATTTCCTTTTCGCAAAACGGACTGTATTTTTTCGTCAAATTTCCTTTTGGAAATTTTCTGTTATTGCCATGTTAGCGATTATAAGATACAGTTTTGTTTTCTGCTATTATAGCGAAGACTGGCAGTGATGATGCCATGAAGCATGGCATTCTCGTAACCGTTAATCGACTTAGCCGGGCTGCGCTTAATGAACCCGCTATTCACAGTCATTGGTCGGCGCACAATTGTGCCATCTAATCAACGACGCTGACTGCGTAGGCGCTGTGCACATCACAGAGCCGATCCGATTAATGACGCTGGCGTCGACATTAACTACAAGTTAAGCCAATCTTCTCCGGCTCACGGCCGATGATTCAAGCTGGTTCCGCGCTGATCACAGCGGCATTAGAAAGTAAATTAAAAAATTGCCTTAATGGAGTAATTAAACATTAATATCCATTGAATCAGACGCGCCTCCCTGCTCGCGCCGCAGCTTAGAAGCACCCTACACACGGCTAATCTGTTTACTTTTGCCGCGCAGAATCCCCTGAAAATCCTCTTGGGTCTAACAGGATCAGCGTCAATATAACTCTTATGCTGTAATGAATTAAAATACCCGCTGCTTTCGCACGAATTGCTTAAAAAAGCCAAAATTTTCAATATTATTCTTTTGTCGCTGACGTTTTACAAATTAATGTCGCCTTATAATATTTCAACCAAATTATATACGTATAACATGCATGTAAAGCGCGTTCAGAAAATCTTCGAAATGAAAATTGCTCGCCGAATGAAAATTTTGGATGAAGTAATTTATTCTGACTATTTTGCTCATGAGACTTATTACGGAGAAAGTACATACTATATATAGTAGTTCTTACAGTTTTGGCTTTTCTTCGAAATTTAATGCCGGTTCCACGACATTCTTCTTAATTTCCATGTGCGAATGTTTTCTGTCGTCATATTTCTTTTTTCCTACAGACGATGCCACCGAAGACGTTTCTGACATGTCATCACCGGAAAGGTCAACATGTTCGTCGTCACTACGGTGTGATGCTGCGGAGGAGCTCCTTCGCCCTTCATTATCTTTGTCATCGTGTGGTTTCTTCTTGTCACTGGTAATTTTTTCGTGTTTCCGCCATTTTGCTCGCCGATTTTGAAACCAAACCTAAGAAAAATATGGATGACTATAAATATGGATGAAATATGGATGACTATGACTCAGTTGACTACCTGAACGCGGGCTTCTGTCAGGTTAATTTTCATGGCTAAATCTTCCCGGGTGAAAACATCCGGATAATGTGTAACACCAAACGCCGTTTCCAGTTCTTCCAACTGCTGCACGGTGAAGGTTGTCCGGTTGCGCCGCTGTTTACGACGCGGATAGGCATCGTCGTGTAGATCAGAGTGTGGATAACTTATGGATGGATCTACATACAGAATCATTTCTGTACTCGTATTCATCGAAATTCAAATCTTCTACTAAACCACAGAAACGTAGGCGTCATTAAATTAGATAGATAAGGTATACTTTTGGGGACATTTAAGGGACATGTTCGCATATTTTTATTGTTCTTTGTTGCAATAGGACATGACCACAGGTTAGTAATGATAACAGCATGGAGATTTCGTAGTGCAAGGGTCGTATGTATATGTCGAATTTGTGAAAGTGAATGATTGCGACAAAACAACAAAGTTAAGCAGAAGTAAATTCTTTTTTGTCGTAAAAAAGGATTTAAGCAAAAGTACCATAACTTTTTAATGAAATTTTATTACAATAATAATATAAAAGAAGAAAATCGCCTTTAGCATATTGTAATCAAGCCTCTTTTCATACGAATAGAAATGTATTAACCTTT
Organism: Paramacrobiotus metropolitanus; assembly: GCF_019649055.1. Taxonomy (NCBI): domain Eukaryota; kingdom Metazoa; phylum Tardigrada; class Eutardigrada; order Parachela; family Macrobiotidae; genus Paramacrobiotus; species Paramacrobiotus metropolitanus. The sequence continues at coordinate 213,806 of NW_026570241.1, read as the reverse complement.
TAATTTGTATTGTTACTGTTCTAATGACAAAACTGTGTTAAAGCTTGCATACTGGCCATATAGGTGCTTTGTAATTACTATTGCAATTCTTTTCACTTCAGTTACGTATGCAGAACAAAAGCTGGAACTGGCAATCAAAGAAATCGCTCACGATAATATAAATTAATAAAATAAACACGTGGCTCCTGCATTATGACAACTTACATGGATGATGCGGCAGGCAAGGATATTCCAGCGTTGGCAGCCGCAGCTGTTGCGACAACAGCGGCGGACAATGGAAACAAAACATATTCATCGTAGTGACCTATCAATACGCATACAGGTGACGCGCCGGTACTGCCTGAAGCTTTCCTAAAGATCAACTCGATTCCCGTTTTGCATCCGAGATCGACGTTTGTTTATATAAGCAGTATCCAACCGGTGCCAGTCCCATTCACGTCGCCACTTGACATGGAAACTTCATTACACACTGATTAATCATAAAGGAAAATTCACACTGCTCGTGAGAGATTTGTCGCCAATGCGTGCCGCTATCGATTTAGCTGGACAAATGGGATAAACACACACAACAGTGCTTCACATAGAAGATCGTTGATGGCGTAAGCGATAGATCTGTGAGCGTTTATGGGAGAAAAAGTGAAATGCCGGTCGAGGAAAAAATTGATGGTCTTGTTAAATGCGTCTAATGAGTGCCAGTGCGGCGCAGCCGAATGGGGACATTTATGGCTCCGCGCCAGTTGAGGCTATTACCGTATTTGATCTAATCTCAAATGGGACACGACTTCCTTTTCCGGACAAACGGCAATGGCTTTGTAATACGGCATTCCGCTCTTTGTTTTGTCAGCCGAAAATCCGGTGTGGATTGGACGCTGCGCTGGATGCGGCCCATGCGGCACGGAGCAGCGCTTGGTGTTGATTAAGCCGGCTGTTGATTGGCTGGGCAGTCAGCAAAGCAGCGCGCCGTAGCCAACCGACGGACTGCAAAAAAATCAGACCTTTAGTAGATACTACAACATCGGTATACTTGGTAAAAAATATATTATTAATTACCAACGGGCAACGGCATCTGCAACTTGCTCATTTATTAGAAAAAAGGTGGGACTGTAGTGCAGTTTGCGTTTATCGCTGCGCATGATCCTAATAAAAACCCTAAGTAGGTTATTAAGTTGTTTAGTACTTAGTACGTAGGTACAATATACAGATTCTACGCTTGCGACAGCTTAATCTAAAATTAAAACCACAGATACTCGTTCAAAAACACTCAACTTGTTTTTGGGTAAGTATTTGATTGAATTGCTTTGTTGCAGGACTGCTTTATAATAAAGCCTTTATTATTTTGTTTCAGGAAATATTTTTTGAAAAAATAAAATTTACAACTTTATATTCTTAACGGCTTTTTAAACGGTTCGGTTGCGGTATGGGACTTTTTGAATTACGGTCCGTTTCATTGCGGCGAATATAAGTTGCCAGTGCGGACAGAGTTAAGGCAGAAAAACGAGGGAAAGGAGTATTTCCGGCGGCTTTATTGTACTCGAATTAAAGTATCATCGCATGGAAATTAGGATGAGCATAGTTGAGTTTGATCGGGTTTATTCGCGTCACGGATCATTTGGTGAGAGAGACGCCGGGAGAGAAGGGCTATACCGTTGTCTGTAAAGTATTAAATACCACATGTTATGGATGCGGCAATGAATGACGATTGGCCGGCAGTGATGGCGCAAGTGACAGCGCGACCGAGAGAGAGGATGAGAGAGAACGAGGCTGTGTACACACAGTGGACGGCCCGCTGGGCCCGAGCGGCTGGCTCAGAATGACATTATGCGTCATTAAGTCCATTAGCCGAGAACAAATTAGACATGTGAAAATTGTATCAAAAATCATAATTTGATTGCTCCTCAATTCACCAGGGAAATTCACTCAATATTTTGTGACTTTGACGCGGGGATAGACGGAGCGAGGGACGGCTGGTTGCAGCGGATGTCGATGGGATGAGACAACTTGACTGGGCTAAACCGATTTTCTTTGCGCTAATCAGCCCCGAATCTTGTTTGATCGTTGCTCCAAGCACACTATGACAAATTGACAATCGTCAATACAACTTGTTTTTCGTCCTTATAACTCGATTTGAACTTTAATGGTTGTTCAGGTTTCGCAAAAAAAATGGTTTCGAAGGAAACTGAATTACATAATTATTGCAACCAATGGAAACAATAACTGCTGAGCGTAATCATTTATTATGCTTTTAATTTTTGAAATTTTTTCACAGCTATGTGATTGTGCGCAAACCCCCGTAATACAAGTACATACTGTACTTTGTAGTTTAATCCCTTGGATGCACATTTAAATTGCAGTACTGAACTGTCAACAATATACATAAATCTGTCTTGAAATGCGCTTTTAATAAAATCGGAAAATCGGTCAAACATTTTTGTATCAGCGATGGGTAATTATAAATGTAAATATTATGTAATATTTTTCACACTCGATAAATTTATTTCAGATGTGGTTAGAAAAAAAACTCCAACTCGTAGTAACTTAACCAATACATTGGCTGCTGCTATTGCTTTGAAGATCTCATGATGTTTTAATTACATGCATAATTTAGTCTAGATCAGACGGCCACTGCACTACAATTTTCCTTGTGCTCCACACCACACAGCACTGTATAAGCTGGAATTCATTCAAAATTTGCGCCGTTCTTCCACTGTACGGTATGGGGCTAACAATAATCCACTTTCGAATTTCTTTCTACTACAGAGTGTAATTAGAATGAAGTTAGCACAGTATACTTATACTGTGTTGACTGTAAAGCGTAGCTACATATTCGGAACAATTTTCTGTGTACCGTGTACACATGAAATACAATACAGTCACCGTAAGAAACAAATAAAATAGTAAGTGACCTTCGGTGTATACATGTGTACAGTAATACAACAGTATAAGCTCCAGTTCATATTAGCGATGCTGATTAGTAGAGTTTTGACCTAAAATGCCGGGGCCATCCGAGAGCCGGAATAGGTGTCAAGCTCCGGGAAGAGCAGGGGAAATAAATACCCATAGCAAATTAAACATGCTAACGGCAAACAATTTTACTTGTAAAATAATATTAACAACAAATCCCTCAGGGAGCCATGAACAGCGCCAAATCCTGTCACATTGCACATTCACACAATGATGTGTGCTAATTCGATATTGTGAATTTGTTATCGTATTACCGGCAACAGCTTGTTCAATTGGGGAATGGAATCAATGAGCGCCCAGCACGTCACCGAGCGCATGCCCACTGCAACAATCAACTAACAACATTTCTCGCTGCAGGAACAGAACTATCCTGTCACTGATCCCCATAGCGTAGTAATACGCCGAAATGCAAAAGATTAGATTGCTTAGAAATTAGAATTAAGTACAGCACCACAAAAATAATGTTACGGAAAAGCCACCACGTCACCATGCCTCAACTTCCAGTAAAACTCCGCTTTTATTCACATTTTCTAGTGCGTAGTGTGTACTCTAAGCAAAAACTTAATTAGCATAAATTACGAAATAGCTGCTTTGTTTATATAATCAACGCCACACATGCATTCTTATGAATGAATTAGTTAGTATGTGTTCATTCATAGAACTTCGAATAACAGATCGAAGCTTTGATGATATAACGTACGAACTAAGTAAAAAAAATAACCACGACACTACACGCGATTTCAAGGGCGTTTGCTTATTGTTTTAATAAATCCGAAAAATGCTAAGTTAGCAGAATAACGCATACTCGGTAAAGTACTTATTGTTTATGCGGTAAATTTAACATGCAGATGTAAAAAAATGTATTAGTTTTATCCTCATTGATAAAAGTGACCGACTGTAAATGAATTTGTTTAAACCTATATCCATACTAACCCATTAGTGCAGCATACAGATACATACCGCATATGTTTTATGAAGTATTATGTTAAAATCATCCCATAGTAGTTTAATGAATTTTAATCTCTGTGCGGTTCAAAATTAACAGATTGCTTACAAATAATCAGATGGTAATGAACTGTGGCGTTCCGCGTACGTATTGAATTAATCATTACAATAGCGTTGCGCATGATTGCACAAGACGACAAATGTGGATTCATATTGAGCAGATGCGTTGTTATCACAATTTCAAAGTATACACACATATGCAATCGTAATTGTTAGAGATACATTCATCCCGCTGATCAACGAAGCCAATTTGCACTACATAAAGAGTCAATTAGATTGTGATCTCGTTTTACGCTGAGTGCACTTGTTTACGAGTCGTTAGCGAGTCCATTCATTTCGTGTGCTGGTACCGGTTTAGTCAGGTGTTAATCAAAGATAATTAGTGATCTGTATCTCTAATATCAGCAGCACTAATAACATTATGACAGACGCGGCAATTTCTATACACTTCACTAACACCACATCGATTCTGCAGCTGCAAATTTTTACAACAAATGGTTTGTAAAAGGGCTTTTGTTGGTGACCTTTCTAAAATATCGTTAATTTTAATTTGTACTACATAATAATAATTTTTGCATGTAAAAATGCAGTAAAATATCTTAAAATACTTTTACTAAAAATGTACATGAGAATACGAAACAAAACGCAAAACTTCGAAAACCTGAAGGCAGTGGCAGTGTAATGCATCCCTATTACGTGATAACACTCAATAGTTTGCAGCCTATGGACAAGATGTGATATATTAAGTAAACATTATTCACATTAGGTAAAGTACTGTAAGAGGTTCGCACTAGTGAACTACAGATCAGTCAAATATTTTGCAAAGTAATAATAAGTGTTTGCACGTAAATAAACCTCTTTAGTGTTCAGTACAATTTCATTGCATGACACTTTTTACTTCTATGAAAAATTTAAGCAGGCGTATTGATAAAGGTCAAGCGTCGATTTGCCGATTAGTGACGTTTGGTGGGTTCATTTGATCTTTTGAAAAAGAGGAGAATTTATGGATTGTCCTAAGTGTGGGATAATGATGGGGTCAGGCGTTGGGCATTTTCTTCCTATACGGCATCCACACAAAACCTCTCTCAAAACATTTACACTTGCCGCTCAAAAACTTTTATTCAATGGAAGAGATTAATGATCGCCGGCGTTGGTTGCCGCGTTGCCGGCACGGCACGCCAACCTAACATACACACACACATAACCAATAATACAATTCCAGTCACACTTGCAGTCCATTAATGATGCACTGATCAAGTCAATCCATTAAAATTTGCCAATTTATCTTGCACTTGGAGACAATTATACTGTGCAGTGTGACGATCGGAGAATTACGCGCGCGCACGCCGAGGCCGGCATCGCGCTGCAGTGCAACGGCGCAGGGTACACATACAGACTCTCTGTATATAACGCGGGGTTCATTTCCGCTGCCAAGACGCAGCAGGATCTCCCACCAATAATCCGATTGCCAGACCCGGCAAATTGGGATTAGTTAGCCGGATATGCGGGACACTGTCAGGGATTAGTTTACACTTACACTTAACCAAAATTTGCCAGCACCGGCGGGACATGAAAAAACGGATTACGATGGACGGTGGGAGTAGGATCGGCAGATGCGAATCTTTACGATCGATCGCCATGCTGGCTGACAAAAACAGCAAAATTTGAATGCGTATTAACACTTCCCAAGTAGCAAACGAAACGAGTTAAATATAAATTATTATTAAACTGCAGTAAAAATCATTTAATAAGAGTTGCTTTGACAGCAATGTTCAACTGCATAATTTAGTTATTGCCGTCGACAAGCAGGCGCATGTGCATGTTGCATCTCGGATGTTTATACAGAGCGTAAACATTCGTAAACATATATTATCTGCGACCTAAAATTTATATTTTTGAACTTCTGTATTGCCTTGCCAGGAGACTCAATAACTTGAATGTCCGGAAAGATTAAAAATAATGATACATCAAATTTGATGTATCATAAGAATAGAATACTGTACTGTTACCCTGCACTTGCCGAAAGTTTCAGTGGTTCAACTAGACGTACGTTGTACGAGCGCGTTCAGTCGCCATTCACGGTTCACATGTAGACCTGCAACTGCGTGCAGGCGGCTGTCTGCTGACTGAACGCAAGAGGCTTTAGCTCTCACACAGTTACAGTATCGTACAGCTCATACTGTACAAAATTTCGGCAAGTGCAGGGTAACAGTACAGTACCTTTTAAAATGTGCAGAATACCTTTCAAAAGGTATTCTGTAATCTGTATCATTAATCTGTATATATCTCTGTCCACTGTCAACAATATTTTGCTGTGCCGAACCACCGTCAGTATTTAACAATACTAATTGTACACAAATGCATTTTGCAGACCATTTAGACTTTACGTCACTTTAGTTACAATTGTAAAATATGTACGTCTCGTTATTATTGTTCTCGTTATTATGCAAGGCTTGCAAGCATATCGGCGTAGGTCTTTATATAAAGCTTCTATAGCGTACTATTTGAATTTCTTTATAAGCGAGGCTGACTTTTAATTAAGTTAGTGTTTACAGATTTGACGAAATAATCTGCATAAATTTCTGCATAATATGTACATTTAGGCGAATTTAAAGGCAAAACGGACAATCATGTCTTATTGGAAGATCAGCCTTTATATACGTAAGGGCAGCAAACCATTTTTTAAGGCTCAAATTTGAAATTTGAACTGATCAGTTAAAATGTACTATACGATTCAATTTTTACTTAATTAATATCGGTTAGAAAGAACATCAAACAGACATCTTTCCCAATCTAATCCGTTCTGAAAGCCAAAAAATGTACAGTACTCGTTATTTACCATATCATTAGTTGTTTCGAGGAAAGGACACTGCATTTATTTGCACGGATTTCCACGTTTCATCTCAATGCTGCAATAGGAGCAATCACGAAAAATTAAGACAAAAAAAATTTATTGATTCTATATCTGTAAGACATGACCTTCGAAAGAAAATTGAGAAGCAAGTTTCACATATATTCTAACTTGTAAGTAATCGCAGATTTTCAGTTCGCTTTTTAAAAACTGGCTTTATCAAACTTTAAAAATAAGCTACATCGGCGATTTGCGACTGCGACGCGATACTGACTTTAAAAAATGCTAGTGTCGTTGAATCATTGAATGTATGACCTTATGCGTCTCGATATCTTACAGACTTAAGAAAATGCCAGTCGCGCAAATTTTGTTGATTTAGCCGACTCTCCATTACTGCCTATTTTGCATAGACACCAGCGGAAATGAGTCGGCCTAGCGTGTGCCCTTTCTTTAGTGTTTGTCGGCAAGTGCCAAGTACATGCATAAAGCGGAGAATAATGATGCGCAAAGTATGGATTTGTCGTTTATGGATCCGTGCGAGCAATGATGCACAACGGCGTACGCTGGTCACATATCTCTGCCGTCAACGCCAGCCATCAAATCGTCAACGGCACCCTTCATCTAATTACGCATATCCTAATACAACAAGCCCCTCTTGCCATAACTTTATTTTCCGGAAAATTCGATCGCATTTAGCGGAAATTGGCCAGAATGATATGGGTCCACGGCACTGCACTCCTGCTGGGCAGAGCGCGGCAAGTTGCTCGCAATATTACCAGTAATGTAAGTAACGTCAGCAGCATGCGCTTACAGCAGCATTTCCCTGCACACTAGCATGCATTAAAGATTACTCAGTTTCATTTCATGGTTTTTGTTTGTCTGGTTGCCTGTTTCTGTCCACTTGCTGCACTGTAAACTTGTGAAATTTGGTCGAATCATTTCACATTTTCCCTCATATCATGGAAAAGATTACGTGTTTTTTGTGTTCAAGCTATAATTCTTTCATATGGTGATGCTATCGTTACCATATGGCATATTGACTGTCGGTGGGAAATACGTGAACGGTATTATAAAAAAAGCAAATTAAATTCCGCAGCCCTTTCATGCTTAACACAGGTCAAATTAACGTTTATCTGTATATTTGCAAACTGAAGCAAAAAAAAGATATTAAGAAAATAACGGAAACCGGCAATATACGAAATACAATACCAAGTCCAAATAGAAATAGTATTATGGACTTAGAAATATATTATGTTTTGTGCCAAGTGTATGGAAATGCTACATAATTAGTCCTACAACAACTTGACTGTGAATCTTTTATCTTACTTTATTCTAAAATTCTAATTAAAATTCATGAGGTAGTCTCCTACATACATATACTGCGTTCTAGCTTGTAACCCCTTAATTAGGTAGAGGAGACCTTCTCTTCAGTTCATATGCATCCCGGTCAGAAAGCAAAGAAACACAAAGGTCATACTATGTATGTACGCAGGGCGCTACTAATTTCTTGCAGTCAGTTTATGACAACAAAACTTCGTTTGGTGCTAAACGGCGACGAACGTGATTCGCCTCGAAACAAATTAAACTCTCGACTTGATCAAATAATCTACATGTTTTTAGCGATGTTGTCTGTGTTAGGCCGCATCATATATACAGTCGATTATCTACAAACTAAAGCCTCTCCAGTTGAAAAACAAGGGAAACTTTCCAGTTGACAATACAAAAATCGAGGTGAAACCGTGCTGCTGCATCACGTAGCACAAACATAGGCAGGTATGTATTCAGTATCCATTTTTGAAAACTTCGCTGGTAAAAAACAAAATATTAACATTTACTGCCATTAAAATCGAATTACCATAAAACATATGAATTTGGGCCAAACAAATGCAAATGGTATGCTAAAACCATCAGTCTATAACCCAGATTTGTCAGAATTATGTATGCTTTGTAGATCTGGATAAAAGCTGCAGAAATTCTTTGAAGCAGTCCGCGCACAAAATCACTTTTTCCGTGCCTGGCGGTGTAAGATAACGTGCACTTTATGAATGAAAAGCAAAAGATAATTTTCCCGACAGTTGTATGCTAGCGCGCCAGCGACGCACCCACAAACTCCACTTTTGTTTGTTCTTTTATCATGTTTGTAGAAAGGAAACCGTGACGGCGCGATCGCGGTACCACAAGTACCGGTATAATTGCGAAATTCGGTATAAATTTGCAAAGTAAACCTTGCGGTGCCACTTTAACCACAGATACGATTACCCACACGATTATCTACCTGAAAAACATGATTGTCTAGACAACTGATACAGAATGCGTTTTTAAGAAAACCTAACATTGCTGATTGCGCGCAATATACAAATGGTCACCACGTTCGGCTGTGTACCTACAAATACTAGCGTATCCTCTAAATCTACCCATTTTAATCCACAGTGATATACATGCAGAATTGGCATTTGCGCTACGTGTTCCTCGTTCTCAATATCGTTGACCCCACTGATCATCCCTACCTTTATTGTAACAATTTTAAATATTTCAGTTTTATCGTTGTAACCTAGATGCGAGTGTCGATATACAGCAGCGAAAAATTTGAATAGGAGTAAGATAAAAGGGCACCCGGCAGCTGGACGCTTCACCTAAATAATCTTTTTAGCTTTCGTTCCCAAGAAGTTGTTGAAATAGCGTTTTGGAGTTTGTTATGCAGTGACCTATATGTTGATCTTCCTGCGAGCGTTACTCAGTTTCTTTTTTGCTAAGGTAGGCCATGGAAGGTTTGGAAGCACTGATTCCTGTCATCAACAAGCTGCAAGATGTCTTTAGCAAAGCTGGCATTACTAACCTGGAGGCTATCAACCTTCCGCAGATCATTGTGGTCGGAGCACAGGTAAATTCGGTAATTGTAGGCTTTTTAGCAGTCCATTGCGCTATAGCGGTCTCAGCCAGCTTAAAATGTTTGCATGTTTAAAACGCTGTGCATTTTGATAATATGATTTGGGAGTACTGCATATACAGCGACTATGCTTAGAAACTCATACACTTTTTTATTGACAAAGAAACTGTTCGTGCATGTATGTCGTATGTACTGTAATTACGTATGTACCTAGGGTAGATATCTTGTAGGTCCTGTGTTCAAAATCTGGTGCAAAAGACCGCATCCTGCAAACTAGATGCGTATGTTTTTCGAATGGTTTTTCGAAGCACACACATTTTGTACAGTGAATGTTTTGCAAAGCATAATTCATAATATGGAAACTTTAATTTGAAACTTTGTCTGTTTTAAAATTTGAAATTTTGCAATATGTCTGTTTTGCTATCAATACATTCTCCTGCGATGCTTTTGTAGCTAACAATTGTTAGGTCAGCGTATAATTATGTGTGCAGACAGTGCAGTGCACAAACACGGTTAACCACATAAAATAGACAAACAGTTGGTTTCCGCCTTTGGGCGCTTTAATTGTGTTTTTCACAAAAAATTAATCTTTTTCGGCGCTATTTTGGACCAAGCAATTTTTTTAACTAAGACCTAAGGGCAATATAGTACTATATCCTTAAAACCATTTACCTCTATCTTCGTGCGGACACAGACAGATATTCAATAATACGAGTATTAAGTCCGGTAAATGAAAGAAAAATGTAAGCAGAGCGAGTCGACGAAGGAACTTTTTAAGTTTTTAGGTTGTAGAATTTTTGAAAAAACGGGTGAAGCGCGTTCGAGTTCGTTTTGAAACAGCGCTTCAGCATTGCCGTTGTTCGTGGTAATGCGGCGGCAGTTTTGGGCACTTTGCCGCGTGTTAAACACTTCAATAACGCTAATGATGGTATTGGATGTTTTGGTAGTACCTAATTTTGTAGCAGTAGTGTCTGGTTAATACTGTCATAATTATGAATCGAAATAAAGAAGAGAGGATTAAAATGTAAGCGGTTGTGTTTGCTTAATTGCAGAGTGCAGGAAAAAGCTCCGTGTTAGAAAGTTTGGTTGGCCGCGATTTTTTGCCGCGCGGACAAGGTTTGGTTACCAGACTGCCATTGGTACTGCAGCTGATTCACTGGGATGACGACAGCAAGAATCGCTACGGTACAGGGCACTACTTACTGCTCTTGCAGTACAAGTACAATAGGAGTGTTTTGGGTTTATACGGAAACGGAGTAAAAAAATAGAAGTTTACTTACAGAATTTTTAGTTTATGCCATCTCCAAAACTTTTAACATTAACTTTTAACATTTTAACATTAACTGTACAGTATATACAAAGGTCACGATGGGCGTACCTGTAGTACCACGGTCCCTCTAAGTATATTGTCCATGCACAAACTGTGTTAGACGCTTAAAACACGGCCCAAGGCCCGAAACTGCTGTGTTTGAGTATCCCTGTACCCCTTGCCGAGCGTAAAACGCATGCAAAGCGAAAAAAAACCGAAACCACAACTTTGCTGTGTGCATGGGTTCTCTGTACCTCTCTTGAGCTGCCGATCTCAGAACCCAGCAAATTGGGATTCCAAATACAAATTAACTGGAGTTAGAAGAATAATTGTTTAAATGATTCTATTAAAAGTAACAATAATTTTTAGTATTATTTCTCGTGCTCTGGACTTAGAAAAGTGTTTAACTTACGATGTAATTTAATTTTTTCGCTAATTAGACCATAGCTGACTGCAAAAGTTATCTTTCCCATGCAGTGCGATTGGAGCTGAACGATCTGACATGCCAAATGCGTAATTTCAAATTTGGCGATCTTCTCGTGAAAGTTCATATTTGATTGTTATTTCTTTCGAAACTAATAATTTTGACTGATAATTTAATTTGCTCCTTCTTATTTCCTTCTGAAAGCTACAGATTAAGGAGAAACCACAATACGTAATTAAGGGCAATACGTAATCGGTGTGCCCACCAATGGCAGTCTTTAGCAATACGGATTGGCTATAGCAGTGTATCAAGGCGGATTGGCTGTACTGAGCTACTGAGATAGCTAATAGAGTAATCCTAGCGTAACTTTCACACTCCCTGTAATTTACACGCACTCGGACCCTGTAAGTCGCACGCTCCGCCCCTCTGTTAAAGATACGTTTGCGTAGGGCGTGAGATTACGTCATCATACTACCCGCCTGGCGTAGCTGGGTTTTGGGGCCGCTTTCGATTTTAGCACAGGTCGTACAAGGCTTGTACTTTCTGTGGTAGTACTGTGTACATTGCACAGTACATACAGATATACAAAATACAGACATTTATTTGCATGCACCTAACACGAGTGCACCTAATTTGCAGCTAGTCCCGGAGGTAAATACTGATTTCTGCAGTACCGAGAATAAATAACATCTTCAGAAAGCGACATTTTAATGTATTACACAGATATCAGCATCATCATATAATTTAGGCTAGTTTTCATTCGCCAATTTTTAGTAAACAGCATATCGGTAGGTGAGCTATTAAAGAATATCCCTGGCAGCGAAGACGTGGACGAGTTTGGTTTGTTTCTTCATGATGAGAAGAAATTGTACACCAATTTTGATGACGTCAGGAAAGAAATAAATGATGTGACTGACCGTCTTATGGGAACAAACAAGGTATACTCGTATCGATTTCAGTGTAAGTGCACTCATATACCACTACGGATTGTTGTTTGCAGGGCATTGGAAGCCAGCCCATTAACCTGAGAATATTTTCGGAATCGGTTGTAAATTTGACACTGGTTGATCTACCTGGACTGACGAAGGTAAGGGGGCATCCATAAATTACGTACGCAAAAAACCACGATTTTTTCACCCCTCCCTCCCCCTTCGTAGCTGTCCGTCACATTTGCTTGCCCCCTCCCCCCTGGTTCGTTCAATCGTAATACATGGAGCTGACCACCCCCTCCCCCAGGGTTCGTTGAGGCCGTCACAGCTTGTCACACTTTTTGGACCCCTCCCTCCCTGGTTCGCTGCGTACGTAATTTATGGATCCCCCCTTAAGTTTACAGTAAGAACTCCATTTCAACAGAAACGACACGCAGAAACGACACGGAGTCGAAAACTTTGAGCTGAGAAAGTTTTAAATTGTGTTGTCTTGTCTTACGTCAGTAAACAAAACTCTGTCAGGTTTGTCGTGTCCTACCATTTTAAAACTTCTGTGATAAAATATATGTAATATCGGTAGATCATAAGCGTGACGCGGTGTACAAACCGGCATTCTTTTCAGAATCCCGTTGGCGATCAACCGCGTGACATTGAAGACCAGATCACTAAACTGATCACGACCTATATAAAAAATCCCAATTCACTTATCTTGGCAGTAACACCAGCCAATGTGGATATGGCCACATCCGAGGCGCTGAAACTGGCAAAAGCAGTGGACCCGGAAGGTGCAGTAACCCAAACTTAATATTTTATACGTTGTTTTTTAAAGTAGTACCCCATTCTTTATAAGTACCTTAAATGCCTTTGTGTTTTTTGCTTACTGTCCATGTCCACGTACGGTATTTCAGGCAAGCGTACATTGGCGGTTATTACCAAACTGGATTTGATGGATAAAGGAACCGATGCACGGGAAGTCCTGAGCGGTAGCGTCATCCCGGTTAAACTGGGGATCATCGGGGTGGTTAATCGTTCGCAGCAAGATATCAACACAAACAAAGTACGTATATGTAAATACGTGTATAAATATGTACAGTAAACAAAAAGAATGGAGTAAAAGGTCAGAGTGTCGTTTACGTGGCATGCGCATTTTATCAACTGTCAAAGCATAATTAGCGTACGTTAATACGAGTACTGTACTCGTAATTAACGTACTCGTAAATATACTGACTTTTTCATTATTTCTTTATCTTGAGGTGTGTTTAACTAAATATTATCCTACTGACTTTTCCTGTGTTTCTTTTCAGACAATTGAACATGCGCTCAAGGACGAAAAAACATTTCTGCTGAAAAATTATTCGGAACTCGCACATAAGCACGGCACAGTTTATCTGAGTCGAACTCTTAATAATGTAAGCAGAATACATTATGCTTTAATTTCACGTGCATAATAATGTCTAATCCCAAGCCCAAGTATTTTAATAACTCAGTTTGTTACGTTTTCTTCATAGTTATTAATGTCGCACATTCGAGAGCGTTTACCGGATCTCAAGGAGCAAATAAGCCGATTGACTCAAGCGCATAAAAAGAGAATGGAGGACTTGGGACAGCCAGTAATTGACAAGGAGGCTCATCTTATTCGGTTAATAACGGAATTCGTGAAGGCGTACAGTTCTACGGTGGATGGCACGAACGTCGAGGTGGACTCCAACAAACTGAAAGGCGGCGCCATGATCAGTGTGGACATATTTCAAAATATTTTCCAGCAGCATTTGTATGATGTCCAAGCCCTGAATGGTTTAGAGCTTAAAAATATTGTTTTAACGCTTCGGGCAGCAGCGGTGAGAAGAAGTTTCGAAAAAGTAAAAATAATGTTATTGACTGATTTTGCAATGTAAGTGAGTATTATATTAGGTACTCGAACATGAAGCGGTAGAAAACAGGCGTTGTAATACCTTTTTACCCAGGGATTGTATCCTCCGCTTACGGTGCCCGACATGGCGTTTCGCACACTGGCTAAAGGTCAAATCGCCCATATGCTGCAACCGTGTCTGGAATGCGTTGACCTGGTTTACGAAGAAATGCAGCGCATTATCCAGCGTTGCGGGAAAGAGATCCAGGTAATCAATGTCATTTTTTTTATTTTCTTAAATATTTTGGTTAGTTCCTTTATGTCGATTATTTTATGACCGTGGATTCAACATGCTTCAGAGAGAATTTCAAAAATACCCGAGATTTTGTGATGGCGTGCTTCGAATAGTGAACGAATTCATCAAGCTGCAGACTGAAGAGACCAGGACAATGGTTAAATATCTGGTGGATGTATGTACCAATAATTCAAGCCACCTATCCCGTGTAAAACAGTTTGTATTAGAAGAAGGCCAAAATTCGAACACTGTTCGAATTTTGGCCTTTAACTAACGTTTAGCTAACGTATTTTTTACAAACTGTTTTACACGGGTATGGTTACAGCAATTACCGTCCCATGAACAGGAAAATGAAGGTATTTCTTTCAGATCGAAGTATCTTACATCAATACTAAACATCCGGATTTTCGTGACGAAATGGAAACGCTGCTGGAGGAACGTTCGGCAGCGCGAGCCGAGAAAAATCAAGAAAACTCTAGCATAGGTATGAACTAATAACGTAAGTTTCGATTTATTGCGTTAAAGCTTAGTATGTAAGTACTTACTTACGAGTTAGTGTAGTAGGAAATTCGCTGGTCAGTAATTACGTAATGCATCCATTTTTGCAGCCCGTATTATGCTTTAAACGTAGTTAAATCTGTGGTGTCATGAATTTCTGTATTTATGCTCGTAAATCGTAGATCATACCCAGCGAAATGCAGCCAAAAAGATAGCAGGACAAATGCAACAATTTGGTAACACTCGGACCACTCCCATGGGGTCTCCTACTCATGGGAAAAACGGACGAAATAACTTAGGTGTAACCAGTCGATCCGTTTTCGGTTTGGGAGACGGAATTGAGAGAGAAGCGAACTTTTTGTCTGAGGTACGTGAGGGATGATTCGTACGTAATCCGGGATGAAATTTACATTTGATGTGGGCGTTGCCTTTTATGACAATTTGATAGCACGACAGTGCATTATAGAATAGAAATACTTCTGGTCAGTACTTGCCACTACACTTTCTATATTCTGAAATTCGAATCAAAATGATCTCAGTACAGAGTACGCACAACGTTACGTGTTGTGCGCGCATCTTAGCCGGTGCCGCTGTTCGAGAAAAAAGTATTTAATACAGTATTTTTTTTCCAATACTGCAGATCGAGGAATTCGATCCCGGAAACATTCCGCCGCGAGAACTGGAGGACGTCGAACTGATGAAAACACTGGTGACGAAGTACTTCGCCATTGTCCAGAAAACCATATTCGATATTGTGCCCAAAGCCATTGTGCATTCGCTGATCGAAACCACAAAAGTATGCACACCGCAGTTTTCGATTTTTTGGCAAGTTTTCGCTAATAGGAATTAAAAGAAGTTTGTCCGCTGTTTTTGTGGACTTTTTGCCTTGGAACTTGGAAGTAATATTGTAACCTAAATCTGCACTTATGCCTGTAAGTAGAACCATAAATTATAATGATATCGCTGATGTCAGTGATTTTATCGTTACAGGACGATTTGAGCCAGATCCTTCTGGCTAAGTTGTACGCTCCTGGAGTTGCCGATAAATTTGAAATTCTGAACGAAGCAAAGCACATAACGGAGCAGCGCAACAATACCATTGCAATGCTGGAAGCATTACAGCAAGCTAGCAAAATTATCAGCGAAGTTAGGGATTTGTCTGCAAACCGGAGTTTGAGTTAACTTGTTGCTCGTGGTTATTAATTAGTAATAATTAATTAATAAACACTATTAACTGGTTTAACCTCGTCCAAAAAAACGCACCTTATACTTCTGCAGTGACATGTACGAGTACGGATTAAAGGAACGAGTGTACCCTAGTTTACTACATGTGCATCAAAGACTTTTATTGTCCGAGTAACCGGGATGCAGCGGCCCTGGTCACTGCCCAGATGAAAAGGTGTCAACCGGCAAAATGCATGTTGGGAGATCTATTGTTCTTTATCAACAGTGAGCCATTGTGAAACCTGCCGCATTTGATGTGCTCTGCGCAAACGATAAGAGCGATGCGGCGCATTGTCCATTTTGTAACCATCAGCCCAACATCCTCAAGCTGTACCCGGTTAAAATGAAAATAACACCGCTCACGGGCTTATAGATCTGAACTAAACAAACGCCGCAAGAATAACCACAATTCATATTAGTATCTCAGGCAAAAACTGGGAAATATCGCTTTTCTGAATAACCGATCAACTTCTGCTTGAATGTCTACGCGTAGTGTTCAGTGTCCACTATTCACCAACTACAACAATGAGTACGCGTTGGCCGTTGCAAGGAAAGGAACAAAAGCTCAGAAATGCCATAATTTCTCAAAGTCATGCGAAATTGCGAAATATAATAAATTTTTATCCTGTTTTCAAAAAATTCAGGACTTTTGTGTTTCATTTGCACCGCTTTCCCACAACCGAACCGGTAATGTTAGGCGGTGCGCAATTTGTCAGGCGATCTCGGGCAAAATGCCTGAGATCAAAGCTATACCGCATGGTATTGGCGGCAAACGCTCCAGCAGTGGAGTGGCGTCACGTTCTCACGAGCAATCCACCAATCAGGACCCTGTTAGCTTATCTAAGCTGCCAAGTCGACCCAGTCACGTACAGTCAGTTTTTTTAAGCTGCTGGCGCCAAGGATGAGCTCATACTGATGTCCTTGTGTGCAATTGTGTAACCATTAATTTTATAGTAGTGCCTTGTCCAGTATAAATAGTTGTGATCACAAATCAGTTATCTTGTATGCTGATTGTTCCTGCCTGAACATTTAGTGCACTGCTGTTTGGGTTTGCCTTTTATCCGTTAACAACAAAAACTCCAGCGGTGTCCCGTGTTTTATGTTTGACACTCGTTATTCGAACTGGTTGCAACTCTGGTGGCTGACATCTGCCTGCCTATTCACTGCCTCATCCTGTCAGTTGACGTCACTTTTTACGTTTTTTTAATTGGAATTTATTGCTGTGACCGCGGAAAAATGGAGGCCTTGATTCGGGTTATGAATCGCGTCCAGGATGCGTTCAGTGAAATCGGCATCCATGATATGAAGGCTTTGGACTTACCACAAATCGTTGTGGTTGGCGCTCAGGTACATCCATTCGACGTTGAATTAATAATCATTCACATTACCTAGCCAGTAAATACTTCCGTGTGCAATGGTCTTTAATAAGAATTGATTATCATTATTAAAGCTATTAATTTGTGCTACCAAACCGGCATGTTGTAAGTGAAGTTGTAACCGTCGCCGACTTTTGCAATTTCGTATACCTGCAGTCCATTACGAGAAGCTCCCATCCTTATTCACTTCACTTGTAAGGTTAAGGTGATTAGGAGAAATTGTGTGTTTTTCACAAGATTTATTACTGCACATAAGTAAACCATAAAACGGTAAACGTAGGGGTATGTAAAATCGCATGGGGCGCTACTGCGCTACCATTGTGTAGTTACTTACTTGTGGCTGTGTATGTATTCTCTAACAAAGTGCATGAGTTTTTCAAGTTAGCATTTATCGGTAGTCGGGAGATATCCATAAAAGATGCACCTAAAACTGTACTTTTTTAGAGCGCTGGAAAGAGCTCCGTGCTGGAGAGCTTGGTTGGAGGGATTTTCTACCACGCGGAAGTGGTATTGTGACCAGACGCCCATTAGTACTACAACTGATACATTTGGATGAAAAAACCCGAAAGCGATATGGTACGAACTACGAAGCGTAAACACGTTACGCACACGGTAGTGATCGTCAGTTACTGAGATTACCGTTTATTAAAGTAGCGCTTTAACTGAAATCTGAGTGATGAAATTCGGAGTTATTTCGCTGCCGGGGCCCGGGTGGTATTTTGCCGGGTTTTTGTGAAAATTTAGCAGTTGCTCGGAATAATTTCGAATTGAAACTTATTGACGTAATTGTTGTGATGTTTTCAAGGTTATGTCTCAATGTCTGTAAGAGATCGTAGGCGAAGTTATAAAACTGGTGCACAGCGGCATTTAACAGTCTGTTAAAACTTAATAGTACTGTAATGACATGCTTCATTTGATTGTGTTCGACAGATGTTGACCCGACTATAAAGGAATTCGGGCAGTTTAATCATCAGGGAAGCAAAACTTTCGCTGATTTTGATGAAATTCGTGCCGAAATTGAGCATGAAACCGACCGCTCAATGGGCAGCAATAAGGTATTGTACAGTACATGCCACATGGTATTCGCTTAATGAGTACCAACATATTTTACTAGTGCGCAGTTTCCAAAATAATACAAACTTATTCTTAACAACCTTAAATCACAGGGGATCGGAAGCGATCCTATACGTCTTAAGATCTTCTCCGAGTACGTGGTGGACCTGACACTAGTCGATCTCCCGGGTTTGACTAAAGTAAGTAGACTGACCAGAAGGAATTTTTGGTTATAATAAATTTCATTAAGTAATATGTATATTGTAGATATACTGTACACAGTAAACGTATGGTCATATTGTAGTCATTCTGCCAGTTTGCTGATTAGGAAATACTTGGCTGTTTACTATAATCTGGGTGAATGCAAGTTACACTGAATCACTGATTACCGAGCACCAAGTAGGTGTACAGTGCGCGGATGTACTTTCATGCCAGCCGAAAAGGTAATCTAATGGACATTAGGCAAATGACAGAGCACTTACGTTCTTCGTAGGTACCGGTTGGCGATCAACCCGAAGACATTGAGGATCAGGTCAGAGGTCTGATCCTCAACTTTATCGAAAGTTCCAGTTCCGTTATTCTTGCGGTTACGCCTGGTCACGACGATATGGCGACTTCAGAGTCATTGAAGCTCGCCAAACATGTCGATCCAGATGGTACGGTAAATTTTGATGGTTTCTAGCGTTAGAGAGAGGAAGTTTGCAAGTTATAAATGCGCTCTGCAGTACTGAGTGCAAGAATATGTTTAGCCTCTACCCGTAGTAAACGTCTAGTCGTTCGTGCTCTGCATAAGTTCCCAAATCTGCACACCTGGTACTTTTGTACTTGCTGTTCAAATTTTCGCCTGTTTCACTACGTTTTATGTGCCTTAGGCCGGCGTACTTTAGCTGTAATTACGAAGCTGGACCGTGTGGACGAAGGCGTCAATGCACGCGAGGTGTTGAACGGAAGCGTAATCGAAGTAAAACTGGGCATCATTGGCGTCATTAACCGCTCACAGCATGGCATCAATACGAGCAAAGTACGTTTTTGATTTCTCAGTTTTATGTACAATGATTTACATGTTACGTATTTACCCGCGCAGTTTGACGATGTGTTGGTGTTTAATGTGCAGAAAATATCCGAAGCTCGCGAAGACGAGAAGAAGTTTCTCAATAAGTACTATCCGGATATCGCGCACCAGCACGGGACGGTTGCCCTGAGCCACAAGTTGAACACGGTGAGACAGAAAACCATTCGAGTAAAGTAATTTGGAAGATTTTCGAAAATATGCTTTACAGCTGCTGATGTCTCACATCAACACGCGCCTGCCGGATTTGCGAAACCGGATCAGCGAGCTGACCAAGGCGAATAAAGAGCAGCTGTCTCAACTGGGGCAGCCCGTCGTCGATAAAGAATCCTGCCTGATGCGCCTGATAATCGCTTTCATCCAAGCCTACAGCGCCACACTGAACGGTACGGATATCCAACTGGATGCTAACACTAAGGAAGTGGAAGTAAAGGGCGGTGCCCTCATCAGTCAACAGATCTTTCAGGACGCGTTTCCTCGCGGCCTATTCGAAGTTGATGCGCTAGGCGATTTGGAACTGAAAACGATTGTGCAGACACTGCGTCTGGCTGCGGTACGTTTACTACACTAATAACAAAACCGAAAAGCTTTAAATCACTTATCGAAATATACGAGTACAGTTTTAGAAAATACAATCGGATTTTGTCTGATTTCTTCAGGGTCTAGTTCCGCCGCTCACTGTGCCGGATAAAGCGTTCCAGGCTTTAGCGAAGCGCCAGATCGCCCGGATGATGCCACCATGTTTGCAGTGTGTCGATTTGGTTCATGACGAGATGCAACGCTGTATCCGGCGATGCGGAGACGCCGTTCTGGTAAAATCCTACTGCTGTGCTAATGATTATGTGTTTCTGGCAGCCGTTGACAAAGTGAAGATGCTGCATTGTAGAACGAACTGGCCAAATACCCGAAAATTTTTGAAGCCATGGTCGGGATTGTTAGCGAGCATCTGAAGAAAACAGCGGAATACACTGCGGACATGGTCAAGTACATTATTGAAGTAAGCTTATGTGAATCGTACAAAAACCGTACTTATAAAAAATCGCTAGCCACTTCTCTAATCGCCAGTGCATTGTACGCTTTATCGTAGATCCAAGTCAACTATATCAATCCGAAACATCCAGAGTTTTGCCAGGAAATGGAAGCGTTGTTGGAAGAGCGGTCAGCTGCTCGGAGTGAAAACGGCGGAGAGGGCGATAGTCAGGTATTTCACACAGAATGGATGTCTGAGTAAATTCAGATCGAAACGCGGCTATTGTACACTTGCTTTATCGCAGGATGATTCTGAAGATGATACGGATTTTATCGCTGCGATCAGAGCAAAGCTGGCAAAAGAGAAGCAGTCAGGTGGAGCGCCGAATTTTTTAACCGAAGTGCGTCGGTGGCTATGCTGTTGTTTTACAAAAGTATCAAGTAGTGATTAAACAAGTTTAAACTCTGTACTGAAACTAACTTCTGCTCTAGGAGGAGAAATATAGCCCAGAAAATCTACCTCCTCGGGAACTAGAGGATGTTGAGTTGATGAAGAAATTGGTGACCAAGTACTACGTCATTGTGCAAAAGATCGTCTATGATTCCGTCCCGAAAGCCATCGTGTATTCCTTGGTGGAGCGAACCCGGGTATGTTTGTGCTTGGCTGATTTTCGGCCTGCCTTTAAAACAAGGCGGAAGTTGTTAACTGTGTGTTGTATGCGCAGGCGTCATTGTACCAGGTTCTGTTTACGGAGTTGTACATTCCGGCCGCGACAAGTGGTTTCGCAATTCTTGAAGAAGCAGTGGAGATCACGGAACGCCGGAAGAATATTATGGCTATGCTGGGCGCACTGAAGGAAGCGACAAAGAGTCTCAATGAAGTGTGGACTCTGTAATCTTCAGATGTACAGATGTGCTGCCTGCGGTGTAAAATAACGGTCGCTTGTTTTGAATTTATTACATTTTGTCACGGTGGAATAAATTTAGTATTTGCTTTCGGTCTCGTTTTGTTGCATTTTGGTGAACTTTAACGATATTCGTCAGTTTAATTTCAAGGATGGCCTTACGTTGTTTCTTACGCTTTTGTGTACTTGTTGCGTGAAAGTGGGTACACTTCGAATTCGCTTTCTTGATGCCAAGCTAATGGTAAAATTTGCGAAATCTTGAGCACAAATAAAACAGCAGTTGTGCATTACGTCGTTTAATGTAAGAAAATTCCAGGTTTTGCATATACTAATGTTGATCGGCTGGCAGCTCTAGACGGATGCGTCCCACCAAAAATTTAAGTGCGTCAATGATGTCAGTGGAGATTTAATGTCAAACTTACACATTAAACGCGTTTTACGAACAAAAGGCGAGCGGTGAATATAATGTCGACACTTGCAGAGCGGCAGGTAATTTACCTATACGGAAAATCGACGCTGTGGCGATCGTAGCACAATCTTATGTTGTATTGCGTATATAGTGAATTTGCACTACATACCTTGCGCTGCCACTTCAGCCACAGATACAATTACAAACATGATTATTCAGCTGGAAATATGTCTAGCCATCCGATGCTGCTAGATTTCATAGAGCGCGTGACTGCCGATCGCGCTAATAAAGGCAGCAACGAAGTAAAACAACCACTACGCAATACATCCACAAATTTGCGAAACTTCATTCGAGCATGTCTAGTTGTATCCCTGCTTATCGCTGTCTGCATTGTTGACCTTACATTTACCTTCTGGGCATCCCCCGCCTTTGTTGCAATACATCCCATATTATTATTTTTGTGGCATTAAGTTGGCCTCTGCTACGTGCGGTACCTGCATTTGCTTTCGAAGCGGATAGTTTTGCTGGTGTAAAATGGAAGGTTTAGAAGCGTTGATTCCCGTTATCAACAAGCTCCAAGATGTCTTTACCAAAGCCGGCATTACCAATCTGGAGGCTGTCAATCTTCCCCAAATTATAGTGGTCGGGGCGCAGGTACTTTCGATGAGCGCATGTCTATTTTGCGAAGTCCATAAATAGTATTGCTGGAATTAGCTACTTGCAAGGTTTGCAATACGAACGACCACAGTTAACAACAAGCAAGACGTATACCAAGTTACCAATCAAACAGATTGAGTGTTTGATTAAAAAGATTTTCAGAGTATTGTGCGTGAGTTACTGTACTGCGCCACATCACTGTACGTCTGAACTACTCATAAAATTAATCTGACCGTGAAAGATCTATCGGCAACTGTACGTAATTGATTGCAGAGTGCCGGAAAGAGCTCCGTGCTAGAAAGTTTGGTTGGTCGCGATTTCCTGCCGCGAGGACAAGGCTTGGTTACCAGACTGCCACTGGTACTGCAGCTTATTAAACTGGATGACGACAGCAGAAATCGCTACGGTATTGCTGATGGTTTAGTTTTCTAGTGCAGTAAAGTGGTTAGTTTCCGGGATTTAAGTGATCAAATGCGAGCAACCGTGACATATAGAAAAAAAATATCCTTTGGTTTTCTGTCCCTCGCATACTGGCCGGAGTCCAAATCTGCGAGCTAAAATCAGGCGCGATGCGTAACGTTCAGCCACAACGTCTCGCTCCAGCCGGCTGCCGGCAGCAAACAATAAAACAACCTTTGCAATTTTATCGTACTAAGCCTTTTCTGATTACTGCATTTAAGATGCTTTATCAAATACTTTCCGTCCAAGGTCAACAACTCACAGTATTAACTCCGCATCCTTCAATATTTTTCGGCTTGTAAATACAATAGTTGTATACTCGTATATTGCTAGGATTCACATCTCAGCATTTCAGGCATCGGGGAGAACAAAGAGTTCGCTCAGTTCCTTCACGATCAGAACACATTGTATACCAAATTCGATAACGTTAGGAAGGCAATAAATGATGAAACTGATCGCATCATGGGAAAAAACAAGGTATAGGATACCGGAAAAATATCTGGGTGCCGCCGTCAGTTTCCAAGGCTATTATAGCAATGATATAATTATTTCATCTCTATTTTGCAGGGCATTGGCAGCCAGCCCATCAATCTCAGAATATTTTCTGAAACAGTTGTTGACTTGACTCTTGTTGATTTGCCTGGTCTCACGAAGGTACATAACTCAATCAAGATTTGTACAGTATTGTAGAACTGCAATTAAATGTCAAACATTTCAAACACAATTATTTCAAACAATTACCAGCACGCAACCTAACAATAACAGTACCTATCTGTATTTTCACAAGCTC
The DNA here is from genome assembly GCF_019649055.1 of Paramacrobiotus metropolitanus. NCBI lineage: Eukaryota > Metazoa > Tardigrada > Eutardigrada > Parachela > Macrobiotidae > Paramacrobiotus > Paramacrobiotus metropolitanus. The sequence goes on along the minus strand of NW_026570241.1, from coordinate 189,887 downwards.
AGAATTTCAAGGAAACAAAATTAACAGGTGTGCCGACTGACAGCGACATAAGTCATTACTCATTTACTTGCCTTGCTTGTGTAGTAACCAGTCTTGTGGCTTTGCTGACCATTACAGAGTGCGCAACATTAAAACTGTTTCAGAATCCTGTGGGTGATCAGCCGCACAACATCGAAGAGCAAATTACAAAGCTCATTATGGCATATATAAAAAATCCTAACTCACTTATTTTGGCGGTAACACCAGCCAATGTGGACATGGCCACATCAGAAGCGCTAAAATTGGCGAAAATTGTCGACCCGGAAGGTGCGTGCAAATCAGTATTCTATCGCATAGATGTGGTTTTCTGAAGTGCGGAACGTTGGTGGTAGTAGTGTTGCAACAGCGTAACCTGCAACATATTGTCCGGGTACCTATTTAAAAGTTATGCTGGTGTTCGTTCGCCTATTATAGGCAAGCGTACTTTGGCGGTTATCACCAAACTGGATTTAATGGACAAAGGTACCGATGCACGAGACGTTTTGAGCGGCAGCGTCATCCCGGTTAAACTTGGAATCGTTGGAGTAGTCAATCGATCACAGCAGGATATTAACACCAACAAAGTAATAACATTATGCAGCCACAACATGAAAAGCATGATTTAATTTAATCAGCTCAGATAAAGCACATACGGTCTAGTTACGGTAATCAGACTGTTAAACTATTACCTACCGTGGTAGCTGCAGTACATAAATGTAGTATTAAACGAGGAAAAACCAGTACGTACAGAGTACGCTGAATAGCGACTCCACACATCTCCGTGTTAGTTAAGTTTATGCAACGCCCATTACGGAGCAGAGATCGGCCGGATTTGCCAGTAATACAATAGTTTTCCACAGGATGAAAAAAGCTTCTATCGCCGATGTGAATTAACATTAAAGTACCCCACTGACCTTTGCTTTCTGTTGATCTAGACGATATCAAAAGCTGTGGAGGACGAGAAAACCTTCCTGCGGAAACACTATTCCGAACTGGCGCACAAACATGGGACTATCTATTTAAGCCGAACTCTTAATAATGTACAGATAAGTTCTGATACTTAAACCTTTATTGACATAACCTTTAGCCAACTACGCACAACATGCCATTACCATCATAGCTGCTAATGACCCATATTCGAGAACGACTACCGGACCTCAAGGGGCAAATTAGCCATCTGACACAAGCTCATAAAAAGCTCATGGAGGATTTGGGACAACCTGTCACGGACAAGGAAGCTCATCTGATCAGACTAATAACGGACTTTGTGAAAGCGTACAGCAACACGGTGGACGGTACCAACGTAGACGTGGACTCCAGTACCAACAAGCTGAAAGGCGGCGCATTGATCAGTGTGGAGATATTTCAAAATATCTTTCATGCGCACTTGTTTGACATCGAAGCGTTAGATGGTCTGGAGTTGAAAATCATTGTTTTGACACTGCGTTCAGCGGCAGTAAGAATATTATATTAGCACTCTAGGGTTTAAGCTTCGCAAATTCGATTGAACTCATGGCTGCTTTTATCCAGGGATTGTATCCTCCGCTCACGGTACCGGATATGGCTTTCCGCACCTTAGCTAAGCGCCAAGTTGCCCATATGTTGCAACCCTGTCTGGAATGTGTTGACCTCGTCTTTGAAGAGATGCAGCGAATCATTCAGCGATCTGGTACAAGTATTCAGGTATGTGTAGTGACCTTCTTAAAAAAACTGACTAAAGTCACGGTTGGGTTACCCTGTTTAGAGAGAATTCCAGAAATATCCCCAATTCGGCGCCGGCGTTATCCGTGTTGTGAACGAGTTTTTAAAACAGCAGGCTGAATCAACGAGAACCATGGTTAAATATCTGCTGGACGTAAGCGTCGAAAAAAGTGTAAGCAGTGCATGGATAATCCTGATGGTAAAATATTTCTTTCAGATTGAGGTGGCCTACATAAATACCAAACATCCTGATTTTTGTGAGGAGATGGAAGCACTTTTGGAACAGCGCTCAGCAGCACGGGCCGAGAGAAACAACGAAGAAGGTACTGTCCACTGTGTGCGGCTAGGCTGCTATTGACGCACTGAAGGTCCCTACTTTATTATGATTCTTGAATTTTTAAATCAGGCCCTGATCAAACGGGTACGTACAAGCAGCACAAGAAGGTGACCTTTATCTCTTCCAGATAGTCCACAGCGGAGCAAGCCCAAGAAGCCAGTACGCCAATCTGGATACTTCGATTCAATGACTTCGGCTTCCGGAAAAAGTGGTCGGCAAAAGTCGTCCGCTAGCCGAATTAGCCTTGGTCCTGGAAGTACCAGAGAAGCCAACTTCTTGGCCGAGGTATGCGAGATTCTACGTACTAGAACCATTATGGTTGCACAAGCCATCTTTCGCTCCGTCCACTATAAATCACGTTGGCGGTTCTCGTGATAGATGGTAAAATCTCAAAGATGCGATCATGATAATATTCTAAATTTTAAAATCAAGATCGAATCACTTGTTATAAGCACAGTATTGCAGCGCGAAGAATTCGACCCAGCCAGCATCCCACCGCGCGAAATGGAAGACGTTGAACTGATGCAGACATTGGTGACAAAATACTACGCTATTGTTCAGAAAACCATATTCGACATTGTGCCGAAAGCCATAGTTCATTCACTAATCGAGAAAACGAAGGTACTTTTATGCAGCTAACAACTGTTTCGCGCAACATTTGATATTTGGAGCTTTCATGTTTTAAGTACCCGTTTCAAATGTTGACCCAAGATGACTGGTCTGGTTGGCAGAGTATCATTCTTTCATTCTTTGTATTTCGATTTAAAAGAGAGCGAGATTTGCTAGATTCACCGTTATTGTTTTGCATCCTTGCAGGACGAATTAAACCAAATTCTTCTGTCTAATTTATACTCTGCTGGAATGGCCGATAAATTTGCAATCCTAAACGAAGCAAAGGACGTGACGGAGCAGCGCACCAATACTATGGCAATGTTGGAAGCGTTACACCAAGCCAGCAAGATTATTAGTGAAGTCAGAGATTTGTCGACAAACCGGAACTAGAAACATTTCTTTTATTCAAAAATTGATGTTCAAACTGTTTTTAAAAGTTTTTATCGTCTAGCTCAGTGTAACATTTACAGTCGCCGACCGTAAGATTGCGGGGCAAATTAAGAGTTCGTGGCCGTAACAGCTGTGAAATACGTTTTTGGAGTACAACGAAACCGACATCTTAATATTTGTACTTAGAAATGCCTCATATGTGTTGGTCAAGCAGTCAAGCGTACTTTCAAAAGTCAAACGTACTCTCTGGCAGACAGTTTAGAGATACGAGTTGCTTTCGCAGCCTTTGCATGGAACAGGGTGTTAGTCGTCATCAGCACTTCCGCCGGTACCACGACTGTTGCCGCTGCCTCCGGTGGCGCCGCTACTGCTACTAGTGCTTTCCTTTCGCTTGCGGATTTTGAACCAGTAAAACAGACCACCAGCTACCGCGGCCAAGACAATCTGTGAAAACATCATATATATTACAGTATGTGTTCCATTATTTGGTTGTTGGCGCTATTGGCTATTTATTGTTGTAATAAATAACTCGGTGTTGTTGATCTTGTAGAATGGCATTTAAAATTCAGAATTACTGTAATGTTCTGGCGCTAACGACATCACTGCACATAGGTAATAAATACGTATTTTAAATTTTGCATACCACTCCGATGGCAATTCCAGCAATTAATCCCATGTTGGTTCCGCTACCAGCTGCAGAGAAAATAAAACTTAAAAGAAAAATATATACCACCGTATTTCTATATTTACTTTTGTGATTTGGGAACCGAAAAATGCAACAACGAATAAAGAGCAGAAAAAAAGCTGGAAGTGTTACGTCTGTCACTACTCACTTACCAGCATCTTTAGCAGTGGTGCCGGGCGCCGTGGTATTGGTGGCCGTATCGTTTCCTTTGGCGAACGCTGTTGTGCTTGCGTCGGCGTTGACATTCCCACTGTCACCCGACGTCGCGTTCGCTTTGAGAATGGTTTGCAAAGCGGCCAATGAATAATTGGCGATTTGACTCGGTTGTGGCTTGTCATTTGGGGTGTAATTGGCCTACATAGGTATATACTAGCACACGATGACTAGAATGATCGAAAAAATATACCGGAAGTCAATTGGAATTTGTTGTACCGGTAGAGCGGGTTGTTGCATAATTTCGTCCCATCCGATCTTATTGCAGTTGTCTTCTGTGCAGATGCACTTCCGGTCGATTAAAGGCACACCACTAGGACCCGGTATATAATCCTGCTTCACGTCAGTGCAAACCATCTTCTGGCCTTTCGCCATGGTTTTCCACAGTTCGTTATCAAGTTTCGCATCCAGGGAGCAATCTCTTGTCACTCCGGGCACTATGGACAGAAAAAATTGACGAGCATTCGGGTGACACTTGATGTTACAAACGAAGCGACAAAAATAGTGACCGTGGTCCATTGTCACTGTATATAGATATATGACATCAGTTAAAAATATTGTAATTTAATTTGTACGGTGCAGTATTTCGTAAAGATGTCCTGTTGCAAGTTTGATATCTTCACCATTTTGTAGTCACTAGTACGTACAACGTTTGTCGCGTCAGACCCCCTTTTGTTGCGAACAGTTAATACTACTAAAACATTTTTGCGTAAGACCTAAACGTAGGGTAGAACATTGACGCAACTGGTTACCATATTCTGCTGGATTGCCCGGGACCAGTCCGGCTCGAATGCCAGTTCCGAGATGACACGTCGTCACTCCGGCGGTGGCATTGCAGGTGATCGACGTGGTATTTTTCTTTGAGGTACACCAATCGGACGGATTCTCGAGGAAATTGCACACCTGACATTGGAGCGATTTGACGCCTGCCATGAAATTAAAACCACCCGGATTAATTTCGATCATGGGGATTTAGAGTGCTATGTGACTGCTTTATGGGTAGTCGGATACGATTTAAACAACAGTCAAACAGCCATCCGGCTCTGCATAGCTCGTGCGACAGTTTTTTCTTCGTTCTTTCGGAAATAAAAATGTACGTTCTTTGTGAATACGCTAGCAAACGCAACAGTCATGAAACACAAAATACTCCACCAAAGCGAAGGCACTGCTAGTTCGGCTGGATATACTGTAAGGCTTGAACGGGCATGCTAATGCAAGTTATGCAACTTTGGAACTAAACCGGTTTGTGAAAAGACAAACCAAGCTTTTGCTGAACGCTAATTAACGTTCAGCAAAAGCTTAAAAAAACTAATTAATAAAAAAATAATTACTAATAATCACTAATTAATTAATCTTATTTACCACGAAGATTAATACGTATTGTAATACGAATTAATCGTCGTGATTACGAGCGAAATCTCACTTTTTTGGCTTTTCTGTAATTATTAGTAGTTTGCCGATAAAATGGCCGTGAAAAGTAGCGACGCTGTGGCTGAGAGAGTCTGAGATATCTGAGAGTCTGAAGTTATGTACAATTGTTAATTGGACAATTTATTTACCATGCTACAATAATGTATACTTCTATGTATCTTTGTGTACTTTTTCTTCGTTCGTATGTCTGAATTAATTATGTATTGCTTTTTTAATCAAACCGTTACCACTTGTTTACCGTTTTTACACGTTACACCAGATGTGTGAGCCCACGTTTATTTCGTCTACCCCGGGAGCCAAAATAGTCAGTTGAATAATTTAATTATTAATTATTATTTAATTTATTAATTTATTAATTTAATTGTTGTAATTAAGTAAAACCATACCTTGTAGCTGAGGCCAGGCTATCAGAAAACATAATAACTTGAAACTGCACCACAAAGCAGTGAGAAAGTCAAAATTAGATAACCTTCGGACAATCCCCTTCATCAAATTGCAAGAACTGACCTTACGGATCACCACAGAATACCTCGTATGTCTTACGCAGCACAGTGTATAAGCTGTGTTCAATATCAAGTTGATATTATACGGCGGAAAAGGAAACCAAACTGCATATGGTGCAAAGCGGATACTGCTAATCGTCAAATACTACCACTTAAAGTTTAGTTTATTTAGAACAGAAATCTAAGTTAACAAGGAATCTACAAGAAAGTCTTGAAGTCGAGGACTTGTACAGTACAAAGCATCGAGCCACTGTTTCGTGCAAATGTCAGAGAGATACGGATAATAATTATTGTTATCTTTATATTCATACAATCTTACCGACCAAAACGTATTTATGCGCCGTTTTTATAGACTCGTCAACGCGTGGTCAGTTTTAGTCCAGCTTGGTCTTAAAAAATTCCATATTTTCCATAGGTGTGCCAATAGATTTTTGTTTTTTTTAATTAACCAGTGGTCAGAAGATGGTTCCACCAGGTCTTAAGTATAGGAAACGTAAAGAGCACTCGAAGAAGTATTCACTACTGCAGTCTGCACAGCAATACAAAGTAAGTACTCGTACTTAACATGATGACTGTAACCACGGAGACTATAGCGGATACATATTAATACTTCCTTTTTAGTATAGATAATAATTGTTACGAGGTATGTGAGCAATAAATTAGTACCCAAACGTCCATAAAAGGTACATCGCCCAGTATGTCGCTTATACAGTACCTATACGTCACAACGTAAAAACATCAGAAGTCAGAACGTCAAAAAACAGAACGTCAGGTAATCCGAACGTGAAAAATCAAAAACGTCAGAAATTTAGAACGTCAGAATATCAGAACGTTAGAACGTCAGAAGGTCAGAATGTCAGAACGTGAAAAATTAAAAACGTCAGAACGTCAGAAATCCAAAATGTCAGAACGTTAGAACGTCAGAATATCAGAACGTTAGAACGTCAGAAGGTCTGAAAGTCAGAACGTGAAAAATTAAAAGCGTCAGAACGTCAGAAATTCAGAATGTCAGAATATTAGAACGTTACAACGTCCGAATATTAGAACGTTAGAACGTCAGAAGGTCAGAAAGTCAGAACGTGAAAAATTAAAAACGTCAGAACGTCAGAAATTCAGAATGTCAGAACGTTAGAACGTCAGAATGTCAGAACGTTAGAACGTCAGAATATCAGAACGTTAGAACGTCAGAAGGTCAGAAAGTCAGAACGTGAAAAATTAAAAACGTCAGAACGTCAGAAATTCAGAATGTCAGAATATCAGAACGTTACAACGTCCGAATATTAGAACGTTAGAACGTCAGAAGGTCAGAAAGTCAGAACGTGAAAAATTAAAAACGTCAGAACGTCAGAAATTCAGAATGTCAGAATATCAGAACGTTAGAACGTCAGAATATCAGAACGTTAGAACGTCAGAAGGTCAGAAAGTCAGAACGTGAAAATTCAAAACGTCAGAACGTCAGAAATTCAGAATGTCAGAATATCAGAACGTTACAACGTCCGAATATTAGAACGTTAGAACGTCAGAAGGTCAGAAAGTCAGAACGTGAAAAATTAAAAACGTCAGAACGTCAGAAATTCAGAATGTCAGAATATCAGAACGTCAGAACTTTAGAAAGTCAGAACGTTAGAACGTCAGAATATCAAAATGTCAGAATGTGAAAAATTTAAAACGTCAGAAATTCAGAACGTCAGAATATCAGAACGTTAGAACGTCAGAATATCAGAACGTTAGACCGTCAGAAGGTCAGGAAGTCAGAACGTGAAAAATTAAAAACGTCAGAACGTCGGAAATTCAGAACGTCAGAACTTTAGAACGTTAGAAGGTCAGAACGTCCGAACGTAAAAAATTAAACCTTAGAACGTTATTACGTCTTATGAAATACGACTACAAAAGCGTATATACGATTTCAATCTTAGTCTTAAATAAATCACATTTTCCATACCTTCCCAATTATCCAAAATTTTTACAATTTCCTGTGTGCTTATGTCTCATTTGAAAATATTCATAATTTCCAGTACTTAAGTGCCGAGCGCGAATGCGCGAGGCTACCTTGTTACAATAAATACTTAACTCTGCAGTGCTGTGTAGGATAAATATAATACTCTGGCATGCATAAAAACCTACTGAAACTTACTGTAATTATGAAAACATGATTGCATTTGCAGCCATATGTTTAGGTCCCTGCACGGCGCGTAATTTTGATTTCTTCGGTTTAAAGTTTTGCTCGTAGTTCCACTGCTAAGCAACAATACGTTCAATAACAATGAGAAGTTTGTATGGTAACTGGTAAGTGCTACAGCATGTACTTGGTTGCGCTTCGAAAGTACCAAAATACTAGTAGTAGTAAGTAGTTGCGTTTAGAGAAGCGTATTTACCGTCCAAAACGTCCGGACGTGTGAGACGTCCGGCGAACATTTTGGTGCTTAAATCGTCGTCAACGATCGTCTAACAAGCTGTTTTACATGTTTAGGTGTTTTAAAATTCATGTTATATCTTAAGGATTCACATTTAACACGGATAGATTTCGTTTTTTCAAGTTTTTTTCAAGCATTTTGCATTTTGCGAGGATTGATCTAACATTATCGATCAGAGAACACGGCAGATGGTTGGATCGTGGATGTAAAGTCTGATGAATTAATATCATTAAAAGCACAGCTAAATAGGTGGTCACAACAGCTGCCTGTAGCGCTCCTGCAACTCTTTAAACACTTTCTTATTCGTGTTTAGGCAGAGCCGGGCCGTATGGTCGATCACCCAGAATAGTGGCACGGTGCATTATGCGCCGGTTGGGCAAATAGTCCGCCACGGCGTAGTGTTGCGTCAGACGGTTATCCCAGAAAGCCACATCCCCTTCCTTCCAGTGCCAGCGCACAATGAATTCCGGCTTTGAAACGAAAGCGTTAAGGTAGTTCAGGATGACCTCGCTCTCTTCCTTGGAAAGGTTATTAATTCGGCTGGAAAAGTCACCGCAAAACAGACCTTTCTCTCCGCTTACGGGATGAACTCGAACCAAAGGATGCGTTGTGGGTGGGTTTGCCTGCAAATTGGGGATTATTACAAGTATCTAAATTTTGCGAATTTATTATAAGCAATCTAACAGCTTTTTACAGAAAAAAAGGAACTAAGGTCTAAGCGTAACAAAGCACTTGGCATTGTACCGAACTGAGGGTACAATAAATTACGAAAGTAAGCTTTACCGCGATGGTCTTTCTTGCTTCTTCGGGATCCGTCCAGCGATCTGCCGGGAAGCCCTTAACGAAATCATGGACCACCGTCAGTTTGTCCACAAATTCGCGCATAGGTGGCGACAGAGCTTTGTACGCCGCCGCTGTTGACGCCCAGCATGTGTCACCGCCACAGGGCGGCAGCATCACCGCACGCAAAACACAGCCCAAAGGAGGTGTGGGGATAAAGGTCACATCCGTATGCCAGTTGTTGCTGTCCGGAGGGTTCTTGGTGTTGGTATCCAAGACAATAAGCTCCGGGACTTCTTTGGAAGCCGGTGGATAGAACGGATGGATGTGAAGTTCACCGAACAGACGGGCAAAGTTGCGCTGCTTTTCCGGGGTCAGAGCCTGTTGGTTCTCGAAGAAAATGACGCCATGTTTGACCAAAGCCTAAAATAAAAACAAAACACTTTTTTAAATGCCACACTACGCTACATTTGACTAAAGGCTTACCTTCTCGATCTCGGCTTTGGTCTTGGGTGTTATTTCTTTGGTAAGATCGACTCCTTCAATAACGGCTCCGACGGCCGGTGTCAACTGGCGGATTTTCAGAGGGGACGACATTTTCTTCGAGTTTCAAGTTCACGTGCTATGGGGATCTGCCTACAAGCTTTGCTGCTACTAATCCGCAAGTCTGCGAAGCCATCAGATGTTCGTTTCTCTAATCAGTTTTGAACAACGATTTGATAACCCATTGTTAAGAGCTGCGATCTTTCTGTCAAAATGGTTATCATGTAAACATGATTAGGCCGTTATTATGATAACAATACATAGAATCGTTTGTGCTACCGGTATGCTAAGTACTGCTATGTGTACGATTATGCGAGATGTTTGGGCACATACAGAGTACGTTTTTACGGAGTTATAAAAGTCCGAGTTGCTGCGAACAAGACTTTGCTCTTTTTACTGCCGGTGTATACCATTATTTGAGAAACGATAAACCAGTTGCAGTACTGTGATATGGATCTTTATGATCATCAGTTCAAACTGTATGGGAGAACTGGTTGCAGCTTTGAAGCAAAATCGCACCATATATCGGTGCATATGCACACAGCGGTACTATACTTACCATTGGTTAGCTCAACGAGCTCTGGTCCAAGTTGCGTTTTCAGTTTGGATTTATTTACAGAAACTATCAAAATTTGTAATTCACGCACTGAAAACTATTAAATTAGTGGGCGCTGGATGGGATGGAATTAGTGGAATTATTTTACCGAGTCGGGCCCCAGCCGAAAGCTCACTATCAAACGTGTGACGAGTGCAATGCCGTGTTTAATTTCAATTATACATACAGTACCTAGCCGAGTACCGCACAATCAACCTTTTATAATACCAGTTCATAAAAGGTTATTTTATGTGGTTGTCGATCAGGTAAATCTCCATTTGCTTTTAAGCAATTTTGATTACTTACATTAACACTCGTTATCATGATTTAGCAAGATGTTTCCGCGAAACCAAAACGCGGACTTTTGTTGCAAACTTTGTATTTTGGAGCACAGCAATCTAACCGAAATGGATTATATATTTACAATAATATTATAATGCACAAAAGGGCAGCGCTCCGTAGATCATGACATTAACAGTCGACAAAGCAAACCCACGCAGTATTAGCGTTAATCAAGCCGGGAAGACTCGTACAGTACAGAGGTTTCGTATACTGTGCCAGTAAACGCGTAATCTGCAGCCACGCTGTGTTTGCGTGCTTATTTTCAATTTTTTAGATGCAGTTTTTTCTAAATTTATTATGGAAAGACCTTCTACAGCCATTTGTTCGTACGTTTTCATTTGACGCTGATACACAATCAGGGAATAAATGGAGGCATTTAAATGTATTCGGATCACCAGGGATCTACTACAAAAATCGATCAACACATTGCACGCGATCAAAATGCGATCCTGCGAACAACAATAACCGTATTGTCGGAGTGTTTGTTTATTCATACGCGCGAGCTAATTTCAAATTGATGAGCCAGCTTTCATATGCACACCAAGCGTGTCATTGACACAAAATTACTCGGTGGCGGAATATTGTTATTATGTGCGTGTGTATGACTTCCACTGTGAAGCCAAGACTGAAGTCGTCATTTCCACAGTGAACTGCGAGGAATTGCTACATTTTCCTTTCACTGTCAGAGAAGCAGCTGAATAATATTTCATACTACGAAGTACGAATATTGTTTATCATAAAACTGGATCTGCGCGAATTTTGCAAATTAACTTGCCCCGAAACTTGGCACAACCAGTAGCTGTAGGATTACTTACTACAATGGCCGTCGCAAATGATGTTAACTGGTTTAAACGTTACGCTCGCTGCTTTTCCCGTATATTATGCTTTCTGGGACTACGCGCTGGCCATCGAAGAGGATCATCGATCGCGTCATGGTCGTCGTATACATTATCCTTAACAACCATGCTAACTGGCATTGCAGCAGGCCTTGACACCTACCTACAAGAAGCAGCCCGAGAAAAATCCGACAAAACCTCTCTGGTGATTGTCCTCATGTTTATGACCTTTAAGCTTAGTGGAATTCTCATTCTCTGCTTTTTTCGGACAGCCTCGAAATCCTTAAATATTATTGACAAAACTATTGGCTTGTATTTATCCAGCCACCGAATGTCTGCAAAACCCTTAAAACAAGCCTTCTTCTGCTTCCATGCAGTGGCGGCAGTTTACGCAATAGTATTTACGTATGCGCTGGTTATGCGCTTGTTGAATGTGTCTGACCAGCAAGCAATTCTCGTTGGCGTGTTCATGCCGGCTCCTGTCTTTATCATGTTTTTCCAACTCATTCCGCTCACTTTTACGGCATATATTATGATCGTCGTGTCTATCGTATTCTCTTTTTATGGTATCACACTGGGTTTGGCTTTCAGTAAGATCAGTCGATTAGTGGAAGAGCAGTTTCGACAGTATTGCGAAGGGATTATAGCAGTCACAGAACTCAAGAAAGATCTACGAAGTTGCCGGGAAAGACATTTAGAATTGTCAGATTTTGTTTTTCCAACTGGATAATGTTTTTTCGCCGGTGTTCCTTATTGGATTGGCCGGTAACAGCGTAGCCCTAGTGGTTCTCACGCACACTGTTACCGGTAGTTCGTCTTTTAACTTCGGGTATCTTTTTCGTTATGATTGGGTCAATGTTATGTATTTCATAATGGCGGCAGTTGGAAGTTTCATCGCTGTACTGATACCCTTAATAATTGCCAGCTATACTCATATTCAGGTGCGTCAGTTGCTATCACCGTACACAGCACTGCTGTACTAGAACATACCTTTATAAATATTAATAAAATAGGCGCGATCTATTGTCGACATCTTCGCCATTATTCTGGAACGACGGGCGGAAAAAGACGAATACGATGCGTGGCAGTTAAACGACACTATACAGAGACTGCGTGAAAAGCCGGTCCGGTTCACCGTCTGGAAGCTTTTAGGCATAAACACAGATTTTATAGTAACAGTAAGTAAGAAACTACTACTAGTACGGTTTGAGGCAGTAGAAAAAACAGTGATCCCAACGCGTACTTAACTCTTCCCTTGGCAGATGTTGGGAATGGTCATTACGTATATTGTGCTTTTGCGCGAGTTGACCGGGCGCGATGAGAGAGTATGCAGCTGTCAATGGAGAGGATTTCCGGTCAATGCATCTTTGGCTTGGCGCCTGTGATGAGATGAATAATTATGTATCGCGGCTTCGCAAGGATGGAGACGGTTAAGGGCGTATACACCTGGACCGATGGGAGACAGGTTTAACCCAAGGATAGCCATGCTAGAACGACAATACTGAGCTCGGAAACGAAAATTTCATGTTCCAGCTTCGTTCGGTGCTAGCAGATGTCAGGGTCTACTGAATTTTGAATGGTGCTCTTTTAAATTTGCAGTGTGCAGTGCTGTACTGTCTGTACTGTACTGCGTTATATAATGTACTTTGCCTGGAACTATGCAATACTGCTAGTTTGCGGATTTTTGGGCGCATTGCTTTCAGTTAAACAGCGAACTACCAAAGCTGGAAAATACGTCGCTTCAGTTTCACGCTGTGCTTTACACATTAAGTAAAACAATTATTCCTGAAACGTTTCCATGCAAGCTGCGATATTTATTGCCAAAACCGGCAAAACGTACGTAATATCAAATGATGGAAAACTGGGAATCAACTACAAGCTTCAATAAATTTTAAGCGCTCACGGCGCGATCTTGTAAACAACACTGATACTGTTCGAGTCTGTGTTGATGTTAACGCACAGGGAAATTTAAAACTGATGAAACAGCTTTTAAAGTACAAGCTTTTATATGTAGCAATCATATTATCAAACCAACGATCACAGAGGATTAAGCGTCACCGCTTATACGAATGCGTGCCCACGCACGGGTTCTCTTCCGTTCGTAGAAGTAGTGTCAGTGCGCTGACACATTTTCTATCTAACTAAGTACCTAATTGAACTGTTTTAAGTAACTGTGCAAAGTGCAAACCTCTTATACTTTACCAGTAAATCAGCAATAACCGTAAACAGTCAAAACCTGAAGCATGTAGCATACAAATATCCACGTTAAAAAACCGAAAGTGCAAAATTGTGTTCATAGCTCTTACCGTTGCAGTAAATCGTTTACGCTGATCGCGATGGCAGATACAGCTAACAACGTTTCATTCGTTACTCATGCTATCTTTCCCGTGCATTGTGCTTACTGGGATTGCGCGCTGGACGTCGAAAAGCTTCATCGAAATCATCACGGTTATTCTACATATTCTCCTTGGCGTGTTTGCTTACTGGCATAGCAGGAGCAACTGACATATATCTCCAAAAACCACTCGAAGGAAATCAAACAAAACCTCTTTAGTAATCGTTTCGATGTTTGTAACCTTTAACTCCAGCGGGAGCTTTATTCTGTGTTATTTTCGGAGACGTTCGAAGGCGCTTGTTACAATTGACAAAAATCTTGGATCTTATTATTTTGTCGAGTTACTGAATGTCTTCGAAACGCTTGAAGCAGACATTCTCCTGGTTCAGGGCATTGGCTGCTGTTTACGCTACAGTATTTAATTATCCGCTATAGTACGTTTACTCATTGCATCCGATAAACATGCGAAACTCTTTGATGTCTCCATGCCAGCGCCTTTCTTCGTTGCGTTTGTTCCCTTGACTTTTGCGGGCAGTATCATGGTCCTGGTTTCTGTTGTGTTTTCTTTCTATAGCATCACACTGAGTTTGGCTTTCGGCAAAATCAGTCGATTTCTAGATGAACAATTTCGACAATACAGCGAAGGTGTTATAACTGTAGCAGAATTCAAGAAAGATTTGAGAAGGTGCCGGGAAAGACACCTGCGTAAATATCGTTGTTTAACTGGACGGCGTGTTTTCACCGGTTTTTTTTTATAGGATTGGCCGGGAACATCGTTGCTTTAGTGGTGATGATACATATTGTAACCGGCAATGCGTCTTTCTCATTCGGATACCTTTTTCGTTATGACTGGATCAATATAATCGGTTCCGTTACGCCGGCGCTTGGAAGTTTTATAGTTGTGCTGGTGCCTTTAATAATGGCCAGTTGTACTAACATTCAGGTACTGTACCTCTACACCACAGATATACATAGTTTAATTATTGATAAGTACTACTGTAGTCATAATTCAATGCACTGGCCATAGGCGCACGGTATTGTCGACATCTTCCTCACTATTTTGATTTTTGGAATATCGAAGAGAAAGGGAGGGCTGTGATGCGTGGCAGTTAACTGACACTATACGAAGACTGCATGAAAGACCGATCCGATTCACTGTTTCGAAGATTTTGAGTATTAATACGGATTTTATTGTTACGGTAAGTTCAACAGTTTTAAGAAAGACAGCACGGTTAATGAATATTTGCTCGTCGGTTTTGTTTGACAGATGGTGGGAATGGTCATTACGT
This sequence comes from Paramacrobiotus metropolitanus, assembly GCF_019649055.1. Lineage (NCBI taxonomy): Eukaryota > Metazoa > Tardigrada > Eutardigrada > Parachela > Macrobiotidae > Paramacrobiotus > Paramacrobiotus metropolitanus. The sequence continues at coordinate 174,863 of NW_026570241.1, read as the reverse complement.
ACATACATAGTGCTGCTGCGGGAATTGACGGGACGCGGCGAAAAAGTGTGCAGCTGCTCCTGCGGAGTTCTCGTTAATGGTTCTACTTTGCGCGCGTGATTTACTGATGAGTTACTGAATAATGGATTTAAATTTACATTGCACAACGCCCAGGCTATCTCTTTTGGATGGAATCGAACAGGAAGTGTACGGTATACACATATGAATGACACTTTGCTCTTGCAGCACTTTTCCTGAGAATCGTTGACGGCAGCGAGCAACCTCACTTATGTTGTGCAAAGTGCAAACTGGGGCTTAAGAGTGCGCTTAAACAGCCGGTACACGTACGATTTATTTCACTAGAATCTGGATAATGGTCCCTGGAATGGCTCAAAGTTATTCGCGATCGTCAACGATCTGCTTTCCTGCTGGTATTTTTTCCTTTTTGGTATGAATTATGTCGAATAAAGATCATGATGTCCTGCTGCGCGAGTACGTCAAATCGGTACACGATACGCGATGCCGTTTAGTGCTTGTGTTTCTTCCTGTCCCTTTCGCTCCTTCTCATCCGAGATTGTCATTGTCAGTTTTAATAGCAATCCGTATTTGAACGCCAAATAACTGGTTCGGTTAAATACCTAAATTCTTATCTGCACTTGGCACAATATAACATACTTTGTATTATTGTAAGTAACATCGAAAACTCTACCGCAGAAGGGCAATATAAAAAAAACACAAAAATCATGGCAGGATTGTTATAGTCAACATAAACCTCTCCGTCTGGACATCCGCATATTTGTAGACCCTTTTATCAATTCAGAAGTCAAACCACTTAATCGCGGGAATCGAGCAAATGCATACTTGGAAATATACAACAAAATACATTATTTAAAGTGGTTCGTTAGTGGTAGGCTTTTGGCAGCTTGTAGCGGTTCAATACAGAATCTGCGGTTTTTCCTACACAATGCCTTTAGGCTGATGAATACAAAAGGTATTCTTTTTCTCCGTACAAATCTGGTTAGCGTTCTAGCACAATAAACTGTTAATTTATTATTAATTTACCAATTTAAATAATAAAGTCAGCAATTTTATTAGGTGAGTCAGGTTCTGCATTAAAAACGGTGACATTGTACATGTAGTGACACTGGAAAATCTACCTCTCTTCAGTGTTAAGACCGCGCAACCAGAACCACTCTTTGCCTTTGGCAGTCGGATTTCATGCAGGGTCCATGTGTTCGTAGCTTCGTCGTACCACTCAACTGAGCTACTACAATCGCTCGTATAATTAACGCAGCCCCCGAGAACATACATCTTCCCATCCACAAAAGCGCTTGCAAACGTACTACGATTTTCGATCATATCTCCTAAAAGGATACTTTACAGTTAAACACCCACCAGGATTACGTAAATCGTAGCACAGGTCTTAAATAATGTTAGTCTTAATTAACCCCTCTTCAGCCATTTATTAGTCGCTGGATCGTAGGCTTCTGTACAGCGCACACATTTCTCCGGTTCACCGACATCTCCACCTAACAAATAATGAAATAAAATTTTAGAGGTGATAGGCCTATGGTTTTCCGTACCCATTAGGTAAATCAGTCCGCTCGGACTGATACAAGCAGAGCACCACCGTCGAGCAGTCGGCATATCGGCGAGCTCACTCCAGGCGTTCAATACGGGGTCGTAGCAGAACAATTTATTGCTTAGTCTTGGTACCGCCTCCGACTCTCCTGAATCCCCTCCGAATAAATACAGCCGGTCCTTGAATGCTACCATAGCAACATCGTCCAGAGCAACCGGTAAGGCCGCCACAAATTGCCAGCTGTTTGTCTGTGGATCGAAGCATTCCACCGAAGATAACTTGGTAAATTCATCATTAACATCCAGATGACATCCTCCTGCGGCATAAATGCGACCGTTGAGCGCCGCCACACCGTGGCACGAGCGCCGCACTTGCACTGGCGCTACTTCCTGCCACTCATTGGTGGTTGGATTGTATCGCCAGACTAACTCTGTGACGTCCAGGGTGTCCAGGTCTTCTGTAATATACATTCCTCCACATGCATAGACTAAGTTTCCGTCCAATACAGCTATACCGCTGCGTCCGACACCTATCGGCAGTCGTTTGAGACAGCTTATTGTCGACATTGAGGGGCTGAAAATATGAACTTCGTCCAAATGATTCTCGTCTTAATCAATGCCACCAATGCATACAATAACTTTAGGCAAACCTGAGAAATCAACAGACAGATTTTTGGAGCTGTGCTATATAGAAATTGAAAGCAACGTAGGCATCTCGAACCATATGATGTTCTAGGTCGACATCGGGAAGCTGCTGCTTCTCCACTTCGACCCGGAAATTCACTGATGTTGCCGGAACGAACTGACGATTCGGCGCCTGGTGTCGTAATGAAGCTATTCAGCAGAGCCAAGAAATACTCATCAAGACATTGAGGACCGAGAAAGGTCACCCGAATAAATTGCAGAATATCCGAAAAGTGAGCTTTTCGTCCAGCCGGATCGTGATCAAACCAACGCTTGACAGCTTGAAGCACTTCGTCCTCCTTCTCCACATGCAGTGCATCCGATGCGACCAGCTCGACTACCTAAAGGAAACCAAAAGGGAGTATTCTTCTGGTTCGTTATACCATGCGTGCCGGTCGTTTGGCTGTTCTGTATGGGCTCACTAACATGATAACGCATACATGATACATCGACCAGCAGTCTGCGTTTTGTTCAAGTTTTGTACATACAGATTGCATAACCGGAAAAGCGATCGACTAATTGATGACTACCTTCTGCGCGTCTATCAGTAAAAAATCTGCGCTCTGTGAAACGGGAACGAAGTGGCGAAGGACCATGGCTTTAGCTTTCTCTGTCAGGTCGCCATTTTTGTGCTTTTCCGCCAGACAGTGAATCATCAAACAGCTGGAGGCATCCAAGTGATCTTCCACGAACTCCCAACACATTTTTGCCACTGGGATGATATCCAGGAAAATTGCTGCAGTTAGGACGTTGTGGACATTCTGTTCGTGAATACTGATTTCCATCGTGTAAGCAAAATTTACCAGCCTGAAACAAACACAAGACTGGTAAATTTTGCAGAGCAGAGTGACAAGAGCAGTCCAAGATATGCCCCTTACCTATGCCCCGACAGCTTTTTGGCTTTTTAAAATCGTTGTGCGAAGCAGGTGCGCGCTCGATTTCCGTGCCGAAGCTGTCGTCAGAGCCCGCTACCCACGGGTGTTGCGCCAGATTCGAAAATCTTGCTTTTCACTTGACTGCACTCAATTTTAATTCATTTTATTTATGCAATTTATTAAAGCAAAATTTTAGTGTAACGCTGCAGTGGAGACAACATTTCTCCTTCGCTGACCGAACTTCTTAGCCGCCATAAATCGGAAGTATTTATCTGCGCATGGAATCCATTTTACAGTCTCCATGAAGTTAGCGTGCTTTTCAAGTTTTTCCCTTTTTGTGGCATAATTCGTTCAGGTTTTTTTATTTTATTTTGCTTCAGTTTTGCCAATTTCGCCGGTTGTTCAGACATCTTTGCCGGCCGCTTCTTCCCAAATTTCAAATCAAAAAGATCGTCACGCTTATTATTAACATAGTTGTTCAGCAACAGATTAAACGTTTTGCGCAAAAGAATGTATTCGACATTTATGTATGAGTTACAGCATTCACATCCGTAAAACGAAATGTCAGAAGTTTCTTTAGCGAACGCTCATTCGATACTGCATCATTTCCATTATAATCTGTCAACTCGTCACCAACCGGAACACCGTTAATAAAAAACGCTGGCGCTGCATCTGGCACTATTCGCACAAGTACGGTATCATAATTAACGGTTTCCGGGGTGGACGCGATAACAGAAATTTTCCCAAGTAGAATGTCGTTGTCAGAGCGTTGCAAGACAGTGAATCCACATTCGTTGATTACGGAATCACATTCAGCGCTCTTCAACTTCATGAAAAATTTTGAGGAGAAAAACTGTTGGTGCTCATTTTCGGCCAGTCGATTCAGCAGCCGGCGCGGAGGTTGAATGATTTTAGTCGGATTTGACGATCCCGGCCGTTCCGTAGGCACAGCAGAGAGGGATAATCTTGGCGTCAATCAGGTCCAAATAATGTCGTCTGTACGGAAATGCTGACTGCAGATGCGGTGATGTTTTAGAAATCCCGTCTTTTCGAGGTCTTTTCTGCCGTAGAAGGCAAAGAATGCCCGATAGCGCTGGTCTTCGCTCTTGTTAGGAACTTTAAAAAACGAAATATCCGCAACTTTGTTCGGCCGGTTGCTGCATCCATAAACAACGCAAAGGGTACCACCGTCAATCCTTGGACATCGCTCCGGTGCGGCTTCGTAATAGTGGTATGGATTGATGCAGATTTCGCCTTCTTCCAAAGAGCACGTTTCAATTGGCAGAAGATTTTTTAACTTCGCTCCTCGGAATGACCTGACAACTGCGTGATTAATCGGCATATCCCGCCCAGATACCTGCAAAAAACAAAATCTTAATGCAATCAACCTTCTGCCATGTTTTTGTTAAAAAACTGATTTCATTCATTTTTAAAAATGTTTTATTTAAGTACAAAAATGAAAAGCGGATTACTCGAATACTGGAGCAACCTCTGAGGCCGACACAGCAAGTCTTATCGGTATCGCCACAAGTAACAGCAATAAAGAGATTTTGCATGGCTTCCAAATCCGTTCCGAGTCTTCGCAGGACCACATTGATAACTGATTTAGCGTATCTGAATTTAGTAGACGGAGATCGGTGTAGAAGCAGTTTTTCGTGCCACGATAAGTTGTCTGTTAACAAAACAAATGGTAACTGAACTGGTTCCTGTGCAAAAATTGAATATTTAATGTGGTGAATTCAGGTACTGTTAATGGTTTAACTCGAAGTTGTTCTAAAAATTTTGACGGAGTGCAAATTAGGAAAGCACATATAAAACCTCCGCGGTGTGCGAGGCGCTTGCAGAACTTTGGGATATTGGGTTTTTGCCGAGCACTGGTTCAGCACATGTGTCCATCATGATGATTCTGGCAGTCCAATTCATACGAGCATCACGGGGAGTACAAGTTGAGCAATTGAACAATCACCGAGTATCTGAAAATAACGCAAAAAGCTATATTTATTGACCAGTATAGCCTTCGCATGATGTAACTTGTACAGTACTTCCAAAAAGAACTCAAATACAGTATAGGAACAAAAAAAGTTTTCACATAAACAGGTGAGCTACCATCAGGTTGTATCAACTGCCCACCTTCACAGTTCGCCATTCCTAACCTTTTCATATCAGTTGCATAGGCGACATGGAGAAATCGACGCTCATCCTGAGCATATCACGGTGCCTTGTTGGAATCCATTCCACATGAAAGTGGCGCAGTGCACAGTCAGTAAAGTCCCGCGTATCTTTGTGGCAGTCGGATAGCCGATCGTGTAACAAACTGCATGTAGAGCAAATCTCTGCCACAGCTGTTCCCTCGGCACAGCGATAATTTCAGTAAGACGATAAACGATAGTCCATTTCAGGTTGTAATAAACATTCAGGGCAACCTCCAACTATTAGGAAAGAATGAAAATGACAATATGTACAGTACAAAAGTAGGATGCAAACTGATATTTCGGAAATAAATATTGCGAAATAAAACTACTAACTAAAGTGAGTGAGAAAAAAATCTGGCGCAACACCCGTGGGTAGCGGGCTCTGACGACAGCTTCGGCACGGAAATCGAGCGCGCACCTGCTTCGCACAACGATTTTAAAAAGCCAAAAGGCTGTCGGGGCATAGGTAAGGGGCATATGTCCAAGCCTCCAAGGTACCTGCATCGTGCATGCATTACACACATCAACTGCCTTTCAGTGTCTACCAAACCCTTACTCGCTCAGCGGGCCGCCGGGAATGTTCTTCAGCTGGACCTCTGCCTGGTACTTCTCCTTCCACTCCGACGTGAACATGGTGCGAAAATAACTGCTGTGTGCGCAAAGGACCACACGGTGGCATGGAATGCCAGCTGCGCTTTCCTCCGATCCTTTCAAAACCACATCACACAGTGTGCCAGTGGATTTCAAATCGTATAACTCACGGAGAAACCCTTCACTGATGGTGTGTTTCAAACGGGCATTCTTAGAGGAATCTGCGCCAGATTCTGAGAGGGGCTCAATCCGAGACATTGATGGGCTCACGTTGGGCAACATGGTGATAAATGCAGGCTGCAGCTGAATGGTTGAGAGTCGTGAAAGTTTATAACAAAACTTTATGACGGACAGACAAAATGTAAGTAGCTACTAAACGAACTGAAAACAGTCATCATAATACGCTATTGTTGACTTCTTGGTAAACGAACAAGATTTCGCGGCGGGTAGAAACTACGGCAGAAATAAGAGAGGAAATGCAAACAGTGCGGTATGCATTGACTACTCTGTCGTAGGCTCGTAGTCTCGTAGTGCCACTAATATACGGTGCGGATGCCTTCCATTCCTCTTCCGCTCCCTTGTATTTGCTGTTTCAATTTTTGCTTTTTCATTTCTTACAAACAATTAAAATAAACACAAAAGAACAATTAAAAGAAACACGCAGTGAACCTCATGAAAGACCTGGTTGCCCTGTCGCATACTACCACCATGCATCGTGTTTTCAATTGCAACGGCCAAGCTTCCCAGGCAGCCACGCGCTAGGGCGCTTGTCAGTGCAGCTGAGTGAAGTACGCACTACGCAGTGCACTGTACGAATATCTGCACAATGGACAACGTACTTCACACTTCACACAACCTACACAGTATATCGCGTGCACACTTCCGAAAGTACGAGTACAGTACGTGTTGTATGTACGAGTCCGAGTCTACCGTCTACAAGACGTCCACAGACTGCTCTTGACTGACGTCAGCCTCAGTTTGTTTGCGTTTTTTTGGTTCTTGTTGTTTTTTTTTATTAATTTTTTAGTTCCCGTTAAGTTTCTAGTTCTCGTTTCCCGGTTTTGGTGATTGTGTACCCTGATCTGCCCAACTGCGGAGGATAGCACCATTTGCATCCCGTTCTGTCGTAACATCATCTCTCGTCAACTCCCTTCGTCAAGCGCCACTATCCTTCCTTCTTTCTCGCCCACCCATGTCTGGCGGAATCTATCAACCGAACAGCGTTGACGTCCTGGACACCGACGGTATAACTCGCTACGGACGCGTCGTGGATGTGGCTGACAACGGGTTCTTCGTCGACTTCCTCTGTGCGGGCAGACGGCGCCAGTTTTATCCCTTTGATAGCGATGTTTTCCTTTCCGAAGGTTCAAGGTGGCTTGCCGGCGAGGATGTCGCCAACGTTTGCGGCGGTCGGTACGCCAGCATCCCCGTTGAAGTGTTGATGCGAGGCTCCAAGCTTACCGTGGACGTGGTTTCCAGCAGAAATGGTGGATGTCGCTCGTGGTCAATGGTATCTCTCGTACGATGTGGCTGTCGTTCGTTGGGGCAATGAGCAGACGCGGACGGATATCGTTCCCATCGAGCGGATCCGCTGGAGAGTGCCGAAGAGTTGTTGGGCCGCAGCTGAACGGCCCGAACATCGGTCCGAACCACCCATGTTCCCTCCGTGGTATCACACTTCAGATCCTTTAAGCAAGCAGCCGCGTACTCCGCCTCAACGCGTAAGAAAAGGGATGTTAGCCAAGTACAGCGTGTTGTTGCCGCAGCAATTCTCCTGGATCCAAGCGGATGAACTGCGCCAGTACCTTGATAATGATTCATGGTTTTATGGTGTCGTCGGCACGTGGCCGATTTCTCTGGTGGATGTTATTGATGGACATCTGTGGTGTATACGACGTTGCCATCCGTCAGAAGGAGGACCAATACTTCGTCTCTCGGCCTTGGTAAGAATTCAAAAATCGTACCTGTTGCATATTCCGTTCACGCGATTCTTCTCCTTTCTGTTATTTTTCTAATATTAATTCTGTTTAAATCTCTATTTTCTCAGCATCATTTATTCTGTTTTTCCTGCTTTTATCTGCCATTCTCTGGAATAATTTCCAGCTGTTTTCCTACCGGGTACGATTCAATAAAATAGAGTTCCTATATACCGGCAATAATACCACCGTTAAAGTTTTTAGTCTTCTTAAATTATCGGTAGAAACACATTACTATTTGTGGTATGTTACAGTGGCATGCTTTTGCAGAAGAAGGCAAAGACTAGTGAGGATTTTCTTGCAGCGCTAATTGCTCGTCTTCTGCGTGTGACTGCCATTCCGCATTGGTCATCCTCGGAAACGGAGACCCCGAACGTTCTTAATGAAATGCCGCAGGAATTGTGGCTGGAAGTGTTTTCCTGTCTGGACACTATAACGCAAACATGTTTGCGTGCTGTTTGTTTTGCGTGGATGGAAATCTTGGCTTCCTCCTTGTTGACTGCCTGTATTATTGTTACGCCCTGTGGAAACAAAACGCTGCAGAATTTTGATCGGCTAAGCTACGTCATGCTGTCGCCGATTTTCACGTGCTTGAGTGCGTCCACAAAACGCATCATTGTGGACTGCCGTTGGCGTTCCGTGAACGAACAGGAGCTGTTGAAAGTGTTCGACATGATACACCATGTTGCCCAGCAGGATCCATCAGTACGACTGGAAACGATCCATTTGGTGGGATTACATTGCAAGTTCTTCATCGGCACCCGGTACACGAACAATTCCAGCGAATGTATGTTACATTATCCCAACACTGCAGCAACTGACGAGCAAAACCTTGAATATTATGATGTTTTTCTCGATGACTTCGCCGCGGCATGCTGCAGTCTGCCGTGCAACGCGATCCAGTGGATCGATTCCAGTGTCCGGTTGACTGACGCCAACCTGCCCAATATTATGGGCTACCACCGTTCTGCTAGCACTCGCATTATCACGGTGCAGTTGTCGGTCAATGCTGTGAAAGTGCTATGTGGGAATTGTTCGAGATGGGTTTGCCAGAACCGAATTTGGAGCAGTTACGAGGGTTGTCCAAGTGGTTGGCAATGGAAATAACAGCATCGGATGATAAGAATATCCAAAGCGCTTGCAAAGTACGACCAGCAGCATAATTAGCGGCGAACAAAGCAGGAACAAGTGCGATCACACTTTTGTCGTTGCAGATATTGTGTGCGACGCACACCCTCGATCCCCGTCCGTGGTTGCATTACCGCGAGAAAAGTGGTGCGTGGACGGCTTGAAAGATTTGCGTTTGGAGAAGCTGTCTCGGAGTGCCCTGCAGTTACTTATTCAGAAATATACCTCGGTGAGGGGTACAGGTTGACATGAAAGCCATTCTCGCACATTCTAGGCCGCTGTGAACGAGAGTTTGCCGAAACGTGGGCTGGAGCCTTCCATGCGCTTCCCACGAAACATCACTGATTTGTGTATCTAACTCGTATACAATAGTAGTGTTGTGGTCACTTTTCTTTTTTTAACCGTTGTTACTTAACTGTAATCTATTTGATTTTGTTATTAACTGGTAAGCTTTAACTGTGATGAATGCGTTTTTGGTGATTAATACCTGTACTACTGTGTAGTATTTAAATAAGTGCGTGGTTCTGGTTCGGATACCTCTTTCGTTATGACTGGATCAATATAATCGGTTTCGTTACGCCGGCGCTTGGAAGTTTCCAACCCGTAGTCGTTAGGGTGCCTTTAACAATGACCAGTTATATCTATATTAACATTCAGGTGTCTATACGTATATATACAGAATACACCACAGATACATTATACATAGATACATAGTCCTAGTCATAATTTAACGCACTGGTCATAGGCGCACGGTACTATTGTCGACATCTTCCTCACTATTTTGGAATATCGAAGAGAAAGGGAGGGCTATGATGCGTGGCAGTTAATTGACGCTATACGAAGACTGCATGAAAGACCGATCCGATTCACTGTTTCGAAGATTTTGAGTATTAATACGGATTTTATTGTTACGGTAATTTCAACTGTTTTGAATAAGACAGCACGGCTAATAAACATTTGTTCGCCGATTTTGTTCGGGAGATGGCGGGAATGGTCATCACGTATATAGTGCAGCATTAGTGCTGTTGCGCGAACTGACCTGACGCGACGAAAAAGTGTGTACCTGTTCATGCGCGGCTCTGTCTAATAGCTCTTCTTTGCTCCAGTGATGGCTGATGAGCTAAAATGTATTGAAATTAACATTAATCAAGGCCCAGATAAACTCGTATCTTTTTGGCTGAATCTGGCCCGGAAACACTGACGTGCGACACTTTGGTCATTCCAGCAACTGCACTGGGCACAGTGACGGCCATCGACCAGCCGGACAATCAGGCTCTCACATTTATGTTGTGTCACGTAGGAGAACGAGTATATTTATATATGTTAATGTAAATGTTAATTAGTGTTATTGTACATGCACAGTTCGAATGCGCGTACCAAGTTACGAACGATATCCTGAATGTATTTCAGCCGCCTATTGAGAATAACCGCCACCGCTGCCTCTGATATGAAAGACTGATGTCATGTTTTTGACCAATCACTTTTTCGTTCGACCTTGAGGAACTATTTCCCGTTGCGCGATGACGTTAAGCCATTACATCATACGTGGTGCCGTTCAGTTGCATGTGCTTCGGTAACGTTCGCTTTCTCACCCGAGAAACCAAGTTTTTTTAATCACTATCCGTATTCGTGCGCCAACAAACGGTTCGGATAAGGCATATCCTTATGAATATATGGTACTCCGCATCCATAAATAGAAATATGCCTAATACGAGTAGTATATCTTTAGAATATCCAACATTCTACCACAGAAGGGCCTTTAATTTTACCCCAGAATTTCTAAACCCGTCCGCCAAGCACGTTAAGGACACCTATGGTCTGCAATGAGATGACTTCCGAACGTAAACAAAATTTATGAACGAGATTCTTTAATCCAAAGTTAGAAGACAAAAACTGATACAAATCGCATTTTGTTATAATAAAGTTTCATAAAGGGTTCGCCGGCCACCCGTAAAAAAAGTTGTAGATTCGCTACTGGAATGGCGACAGCATGAAAATCAAGACAAAATTATTCATTGTTATCGACATAATCCTCCCCGCCTGGAGATTCTCAATGCTTTGTAGACCCATCCAACAGTTCAGCCGTCGGAATCGCTTACTCGCGCGAATCGATTAAATGCATACCTGAGAAAACAAAAGAGCAGAATCATATTTGCGGGACACCCTCCTTGTGTCATATTCCGTCACTAAGTAGGTCAAAATTTGTTGGGCGAATGGCGAGTGCCAGACATGTATAAAGCGCCGGCATTCAAAATGGCGGTATTATGCCGCTCAAAATCTACCTCTCTTTAACGTTATCACCGCACAGCCAAAATCACTCTTTGCTTTTGGCAGTCGCGCTTCATGGAAGGTCCACTTGTCCGTAGCTTCGTCGTAGAACTCGATCGAGCTGGTATCTGTACACATGCTAATGCCACCGAGAACGTAGATCTTGCCGTCCACAAGCGCACATCCATGCGTACTGCGCTTTTCGATCATATCACCTAAAGCATGCAGCTGTAAAGTGTAAACCTAGTTGAATTTTTTTATTTTTTTCCATTGGGGTGGCAAAATTATTAGTAATTACCAAAGTATTAATACCATAGCATTGATCAAGTAGAAGTAGAGAAAGTGCAGAAATACTAACTATTACTGACTGCAGAAATATTTGTTATTTACGCCGGCTATCAGCCAAAACGTTAGAATGCTTCACGCTGCCAATGCAGTTCAAGAGTATTTTTGAGTCCTGAATCACAAATACTAACCTCTTTTTAGCCATTTATTAGCCGTTGGATCGTAGGCTTCTGTGCAACGTACACTTATGTCCGGTTTACCAACATCCCCACCTAACCAGCAAAAATTACTGAATTTCCGTTGGCGACAATTTTGCCTTTCCATACCCATTACGTAAATCAGTCCGCTCGGACTGACGCAAGCAGAGCACCACCGTCGAGCAGTCGGCATATCGGCCAGTTCACTCCAGGCGTTTACCACGGGGTCGTAGCAGAACACTTTATTGCTTAGTCTTACTACAGCCTCCGACTCCCCTGAATCTCCTCCAAATACATACAGCCGATCTTTGAAGCCTACCATGGTAACATCGTCTAAAGCAACCGGTAAGGCAGCAACAAATTGCCAGCTGTTTGTCTGTGGATCGAAGCATTCCACCGAAGATAACTTGGTCAAATCACCATTATCATCAAAGTAACTTCCTCCGGCAACATAAATGCGGTCGTTGAGAACCGCAGTACCATGGCATGAACGTGGAACTTGCAATGGCGCCACTTCCTCCCACTCATTGTTGGTTGAGTCGTATCGCCAGACTAACTTAATGACATCCCGGACTTCCCGGTCGTCTGAACGATACAAACCACCACATGAATAAATTGAGTTTTCGCTCAATACCGCTACACCGCTGCGTGCGATGGCTTCCGGCAGTCGCTTGAGGCAGCTTATTGCCGACATCGAGGGACAGAAAACAGCCACTTCGTCCAGACATTCGTCGTTCATATCAATACCGCCAATGCATACAATCAGTTTGGGCAAACCTTAGTAGCCAAAAGACAGATTCTGGAATATGTGAACTATTGAAATCAAAAGCAACAAGACCTCTCTAAGAGTCTAACCATATGATACTCTCGGTCGACATCGGGACGCTACTGCTTCCCCACTTCGACCCGGAAATTCCATGATGGTGCCGGAACGAACTGACGATTCGGCAACCGGGGTCGTAATGAAGCCATTTAAAAGAGCCAAGAAATACTCCTCGAGACACTTAGGATCGAGAAAGGTCACTCGAATAAATTGCAAAATATCCGAAAAGTGAGCTTTTCGTCCAGCCGGATCGTGATCAAACCAACGCTTGACAGCTTGAAGCACTTCGTCCTCCTTCTCCACATGCAATGCATCCGATGCAACCAGCTCGACTATCTAAAGACATCCAAAACAGAATATCCTCTGGTTTGTACAAGGCTCAGTACCATCTACCTTTCCCCTCCCCTAGCTAAGGACGGGCCTGCAGACGCTTTAACGCACAGACCTACAGATCCATTCTGCACATTCAGAAAAGCGATCGATTACCTTCTGCGCGTTGACCAATAAAAAATCTGCGCTCTGCGAAACGTGAAAAAATCGGCGAAGGACCAAGGCTTTAGCTTTCTCTGCCAGGCCAGGATTTTTGTGCTTTTCCGCCAAACAGTGAACCATCAGACAGTTGGAGGTATCTAAGTGATGTTCCAGAAAATCCCAACACATTTTTGCCACTGGGACAATATCCAGAAATAATGCTGCGGTCAGGACGTGCTGGACATTTTCTTCGTCAATGCGGATTTCCATTGTGTAAGCAAAATGTATCAGCCTGCACTCATACACAAAAGCAGTTCAAGGGTGCCTGAATCATCGCTGGATGGCGCAGTCTGTGTAGACCACACCATCTACTGGCATTTTGATGGCTATTAATACTCAGTTACTCACTCGCTCAGCGTGCCACCGGGAATATTCTTCAGCTGGATCTCTGACTGGAACTTCTCCTTCCACTCAGATGTGAACATTGTGCGAAAATAACTGCTGTGTGCGCAAAGGACCACACGGTGGCACGGAATGCCATCGGCGCCATTCTCTGATCCTTTCAGAACAACATCGCACAGAGTTCTCGTGGATTTCAGATCTTCCAGTACGCGGAGAAACCCTTCACTAATGGTCTGCCGCAATCGGGCATTCTTAGAGGAATCCGTGCCAGATTCTGAAAAGACTCAGTCCGAGGTAGTGATGGGCAAATGTTGGGCAACATGGTGATTAATGCAAATTTATGCATCAGAATGGTTGTGAGACTTGTGACGTGCGAGTCTTTATATATTTTCTTATCAAGGCGTATAAGTTATAGAAGTATGTCTTTATATGCGTCTTTCAAATGATTACGTATATCGATACATTGTTTTTAACAAGATACAGAAGGTGACGGAACCTGAAGTTGTGGTTTGTCTTCCGACTTCCTCCACACTGGACATCTTAGCAAATGATGGTTTTGCAGTTTCGAATCAAAGTAAAAAATTCGTTACACTTCTATTAAAGCACATAAAATTGCAAAGCAACAATAAGCAAACTTTTTAGAACGCAGGGGTGCGCTGAGAGTGGAACATGCAAAATGTAGCTCAGATCTGTACTTACAGTAGCTTGCAAATACGCAACATAGCCATCTGACAGCATTTTCTTGCCAGTGTAATTTTCAACATACATGTAGTCTCTCAGTCTTGAAGGCCTGCATCTGCTAGACTGCTAGTACTGGTACCACTGAAGGTCTACTATCTTCTATCTATCTTATAATAATCATTATTTATATACAGACCAACCACAACGGTACACCCACTCGAGAGAATTCCAGTGTCTCAGACCAAACTACCTTCGCGACACGATCTCGGATTTAACATGTGCTACTGGACTTTGACCGAACAGTTCGGTCCGAACTATTCGTCGTTTACTTAGTCTGTGCAGTTCATGAGTTTAAACTACTCCAAAGCCTCTTGAATAAAGTATTCAGACCAAGAAATAACCATACAACTCGGTCACGTAGCCCCGCCAGGTCCGCTGATTAGAACGGGACGCAGACGAGAGTCCTTCGAAGGTGTACCAAATATAATTTGTAAGTAATCCCTGGAAGAGGACAACTGAACGGACTTGCTGTTCGAGTTACTGTGTAAACAACTATGGTGAAACGGATGCAAAAAAAGTATCAGGAAGTATCAGGGAAGCGGTGCAACTAATTCGGAAAACGTTCCTACATTGTCTGCGCTTTGAATGGTGATTAGGCAGCTTAATCCTTGATAAAAATACAGCCGATAAACGCAGTAACGCTTCAGTTTGTATTTTTGTAACATGAGCTGTTTCAACGCTACACTTCATAGTATTACGGTACTCCCATATAATTTTTGTGGTCATTTACCATATATGTGTATCCGATGAATCCCACTTTCCGTTCTCTTTAACAATTGCTCTTAACAGAAGTCGAAAAATGTACATCCGCAACAACCGGCTACGCCCTTACATATACCCATTTATTGTGTTCTTGTCTTCAAAGATTTTGCCGGCAGACTTTGCAACTACTGACAACAGTACTCTTTCTTTTATAAGTAGGTAAGGGCAAACAGTACTTTACTGTTTGTACTGTATACGGGCGCGGGAACCAGAAGCACGAATAGCTGAAATATTATTCCATGTATTTAAAGCAACAGTACTAAAAATCACCAGATACATGTTCTCGACCACAAACTTCGAAATTCTTGATCTCTCCAAAACCGGAGCCTAAATTCATAAACAGTGAAGATAAGTGTAGTACCGTAACATGCAAATCAGTCGGCAAACAAGCTTTGGATCCCCAGAGCCCATAGAAGGATTGCATAAGGATGGGCCGTTAAAACAAATTTCACGCTTTATTTGAACAGCGACCAGTATATTGTTAAACCAAAAATATTCGCCCAGCAACTACGGAAAAATTATTTCTGTTCAGTGTTCAGTGTGCACTAATATCATCCATGTCTTCTTCTTATACAGAATTAGGAATCATGTCGGAAATGCAAAAAACCAGCTGGTTTCAGCGTTATTACGGCTATTTGGCAAAAATTTTAACTATATGGGGAGTGCATGCGGGCGAGGGAAGAAAACCGTTCCTCTTGTCTTGGCTCGGCTTTTTGGTAGTGACTTCAAGCGCAATTTTGGGGATTACTGTCTGTATTTATTCCTACTTTCAAGCAATTCCTGAAAATCGGTCAAGCCAAACAACATTAACGCTGATTGCTTTCGTGTTCCTCACATTCCAAGTATGTGGGCTATCGGTATTGATTCTATTTCGCATTATGTCACCGCAACTCCATGCTATCAACAATGACTTAAACTTGCACTTAACGGAAAGCCCGACGAGTCCAAGAACGGTAAAGCGCGCTTTATTTTTCTTCGCCATTGGGTACTTAATCTTCGGATTTGCGCTTTATCCCATAATATATCTGCGGTGCGTTGGTGTGCTAAACCAGAATGAAAACCTTTTTGGTGTTCTGATACCGGCATATGTGGGCATTATCGTACTGCAGACACTACCGTTGTCACTTTGTGCCACTATTGGTCTTTTATTCTCCGTAACCTTCTGCTTTTATTGCTTAATACTTGGAGTCGCATTCAGCCAAATTCGGTGTCAAGTGGAAGAAATATTTCGGCAGTACCGTGATGGAGTTGCTTCCGTGACTGAATTCGCAGACAATCTGACACTCTGCCGTGTTCGACACCTTCGGTTGTCAAAATTTATTTCAAGACTCGACAAAGTCTTTGCGCCTCTGTTTTTGGTGGAACTGTTTGCCAATGCGGTGGCCTTTGTTGTACTGACACATGTAATTGCTGCCGATGCACCGGTTGCATACGGTTTCCTATATAATTCCAATTTAGCCAATATGCTCTACTTTGCCTTAGCGGCTATTGGAAACCTTGCAATATTCATTACTCCGGTAATTATTGCAAGCTATACAAAGAGTCAGGTAAAGTAAAACTAAAATATCGATCGTTTAACGTGATGAAAACATTTTACTATAATTACTATGATAAAGAATCGGATTAACGGTATGACAGGCGCATTCCATTGCCCCGGTTTTCCTGGATATTCTGGAGCTGCGAGAGAAAGAGGACTTTTACCCAGCTTCGCTGCTGCGTGATTCTGTTCGAAGACTTCAAGAAGTACCCGTGCGCTTCACAATGTGGTACCTCATAGGGATTGACAGTGACTTTGTAGTAACGGTGAGTTGGTTCTCGAAATTCTTAAATTCGTCGAATTTGATTTGCACTGAAGCCTGCCCATTGATACTGTGCCGTTCATGTGTACGATATCCTTTTCTTTGCATGATCCATTTATTTGCAGCTCACCGGCATAGTGGTTACTTATTTCGTGTTATTACGGGACATTACCGGGAGCGATGACAAGGCAGGCAACAGCTCATGTGGCTCTCCGGGAAATTATTCCAAAGTCTCCCTTTAAATAAAACGCACCAGTACGGACAATTTGTCGTCAAAAACGAAAATTCGGAAAAAATTCCTCTTGGGTTTTTTTGTGAGTTTTCTGGGTACATTATGGCGCACCACGCAGTGATACATTATTATGTTCAATGCTTCGTCCAAGACTTTATTATCTTCAAAAAATTATTCTTATTAAGCTTTTTGTGTAGTGAATAGGCTACGGCGTACAACACAAGCAATTTGTGAAGTACGCCTGCTGATACCTCATTAATTCACGGGAAGCTAACCATTAATCGTTTTTTAGTGTCCGCATTTCAAACAAAAGCGGGTTCAACCTTCAGCTGTTTTTGATCGATTTACCTTTAAAGAGCCTAATAAGAGAGGCAATCGCATTTCAGTATTGACTGCAGTTAATTCAAGGGTCATAATATCGCTACCACAGCAGCAAACAGGTCAAGTACCAATACGATAGTTTCCGACTGCTGAATACCGCAATGTTGCGGAATCATCAATAAAATACTGTATATTAACATCGCTCGTATGTATTGTACTCGTAGTACATACAAAGTACATCTGCCGTCGATTGTTGAGGATCCTATTCAGACAGGCGCAGTAATCGCTGCCGTTTCGGATCATACAAATGCAAGCTTATTGGGAGTCAATAGACACCAGACAATGTCATGATAAATATTATACCAATGTAAAATATTGATACCCTCACAGCTCCGCTTACGGCCTTTGGCGGATTAATGAAAATTTAATGAATATGCACGGCTTTTGATCCATTCCGTAGATCCTCCCACATATCCCAAACCATGATATCGGTGCATATGCATGCCTACTCAAATTTATGTATATTCTATGCTCCTACTTTCCAGAGTTAAGGTGCTGCAGCATAGACCAAACGCATGAGCCGTTTACGATTGACAGGGACAAAATGATCTGCAAAATTTATATTCCAGTGCAAGCCGGTGGCACGCAAAGTGCTGCTTGCTTCTTTGTTCAAATCATTCCGTAATGACTACCGTAACATTGGCGTAGACCAAACGTTTTCGTGATACACTGTGCTGAAAATTTCCGTCGCATACTTCCATTCGCTGAATAAAACTTTACGCCGATTTACGATACCGGAAACCAGCCTCATGCGTTCAACTCGTTGAAGAAAGGGATTGTACTCTTTACTGTTGTAATACAGTCTGTACGAATACTTTATGTTCTTGCTGGTCAAAAAAGTGTGATTGTTTTCTTGTTTCTTCCAGTTTTTCAATCGTCACGAAAGTGTGATGAAAGTTCTATATTTTTGCTTTGCTTTGTCTATTGCTAATTTAACCGAAGCTTTTAACGTAACCTTTTTGACATGTATGTCATACTCTTCGCTGGCGTACAGCTACAACTACTATGGTCCGGCAGTGGATATTGCGATTGAACAACTGAGCAAGTTATACCCGAGATTCACTTTCCATAAAAGGAATCTGTCTCCCACCTGGATGAAAACATGCGCTGATATGGATGCCAATGTCGTGAATTTGGTATCTTATTATATCATGAAGGATCCCGTTGGCAGCGCGATGTGGGACGATATGACACACTTGAATATCTTCATCGGAAACGGTACCAGCTTTCAGGAGTAGGACTGTGTACACAGTTAATAGGCGCTACAATACCAAAATATAATGTATCCTGGGCATAAGTACCTACTCGCAAATTGTCAAACACTTACGTTGGATGCCATTATGTAGTATTACTTTCTATCATTGCATTCAACAACAGCACCACCAACAAGATTATTATCCACCTCTATCACGCTTTATGGTTTTCGGTAATAGTGTGTCAGAAGTCATACCTTTTTTTAGCTTGCAGTGGATCTCTTGTCTTACTTGGAGATGTCGCTAGAGGTTAGTAGCTATAGCGTAATTATCGGTTTGCAATAACAAATCACCCGTTTTAACAACATCTACTAAAAACATGCTTAGGTATGGATTGATATACATGCCACGAGTACTATGTAATATGTATTAGATGTTGCGCTGTATTTGATAGTTATACAGTTTCCGGTAATATATTTGTCATTTTACAGAGTTGAATATGCCACTAATTTCAAGGTACTCAGTCTAATTCTACGGTAATTCTACTGCGTTGGTTTATTTTCAACCGCTTTTACTGTTTCCAGTGGCGGTTCAGACGATATCCTGAACAATATTAAGCGATTTCCCACACTGCTGCGACTATTAACTTACCACCAGAAAGACCTGACGGAGGTTTTGCTGCAGTTTTTGCGCCGGTATAAGTATAAAGATATTTCACTGTTCTGTGATACCAATCCAGCGCTGGAGAACTTTGAGCAACTGGCTTGCGATGGCTTTGAAGCTGGCATGCAGACAATTCCCAGTTCCAATATCGTCTCCTACCGCTTCAATATGCTCGAAAAAGGTGTTGACTTCCGGGCCCCGCTGTTGGCCGCATCCAAGAACTCTAGAGGTGCGTTCTCTAATCTGTATTACTTGTATTAATTGTATTGTCATAATCAGGGATGCCGATTTCATTAAAAAAACTTTCAAACCTGTCTGAAAGTAACGCATAAGTAATGCCTGTCTGAAAGTAATTCACATTCCATAAGTAGGAGAACATTGCATACAATATCAAAGGCAAAACTCCATATAAAAGAATTAAGCCGATTGCACTATTACGGAATCATGAACGTGAAACGTTTAATGGAAGATAATGTCACTAATGTCACAAAGGATGATAGTGCAGGGCAATACTCGTATTCTCTTAATCTTTGCAGTTATTGTGATAATTGCGCATGGAAATACCACACGTGATATTTTAGTAAGTCCTAGATATCTTTCGCACCACGACATATTTCCGTTAAATCACACCATCTTCTCTCTCTATCATGTAAGCTTTCCATTATTCCCGAACACGCTGCATGTCAATGTTTTTCCAGATTACGGCATATCGGATGGGCATGGCACAGGGCGATTACGTAAGTGAACTAGCACTATCATTCGTCTTTAAGCTTCTTTTTGAGTAAAAGTACTTCAATACGTAAGCAAAGTACAGAATCAGTACTCTAATTTGTGACACTGATTTCTTTTCTGTGACAATTAGGTGTACATCACCGCCTACCCGTTTGAGCATCCTCTGTACGGCTACTATCGTTGGCAGTTTCACGACGAGAAGGATGACGTAAGCGTACACCAATCTCAGAAAATTAATGAAAAGCTGCAACAACAAGTCCACATGGTAATTCTATTTTAGGAAGCAAAAAACGCTTTTAAGTCACTATATTTTCTCGCTGTTCGGCCAATGCGCAGCCCCGATTACGAGGATTTTGAAATCGAAGTTAAATACCGTGCGTACAAAAACTACGGATACAAATACGAAACCACGGAATCGGTAAGCCTACTTAAATACTGCATTTAATTCGCCGAGTGTTAAACACTATAAAACTATTTACTGTTACTACTTGGCGACATTTACAACTTGTGGCTAACCGAAAATCTTCATTCCTGAACACCGTTATAATTTGTGTAAAGGTATCCATGTTCACTGCTTTGCAACACACCATCGTACTTTTGACGGGACAGGTACACTCTTTTATTTTTGCCGTTATTGGTTATCAATATGAATGAAGGTCAAATATTTATGATGCGATGGCACGTCAATTTTTGTATAAAAAAAAGTCTATAAAACAGTCAATTTCCTCTGTTTTATTGCTTATTGACGAGGTCGCTTGTAGCTCATAAACGAAACCATTAACGAGGGAGACGTCCTAGACGATAACGATGGCGATCAAATCATGGATGGGGCTTTCGATCCCAGAGAAATACCATCCGTTATCGGCAACTTTTCCATGCGGTTCGGTGATCGACTTCTCTACACCTACGTCATTGTTTCAATGAACCATACCACATATGATTTTAGGGTAAGATGCACTTGGAAGCATCCAAGTTACACTTTTACATTTCAAATAATAGCGAAGGTTTTTTCAGGAAATTTTCTCCTACGATACAATCAACCGGACTTTGTCGCCGGTGCCGGGAACTGCCGTTACATGGGCCTACCGGAATTCCGCTCCACCCAATACTCCGCCCTGTGGATTCGGTGGCATTGATAACAGTTGTGCTGCTTGTATGTTGAATAACCTTTCTCAAACCGCTTTTGGTTACTCAATCGAACCTTTACTCTCTCTGTTATCTTAGCGTCGGGTGAGGTGACGGGGACGGTGATCGGAATATTGGTGGCCTTGGCTGTGGTTGGTGCGATTTTTTACTACATTGCCAAGTAAACGCATCGTAACTATAAACAGCACTAGCAACAGGTGGCTGCAATGGCATTGTCAATCCAATATAGGCGCAGCGGAATTTTTGACAAAGACACCGATGAGCGACGATGGTTTGTTCTGCCTGAAGAAATCGTCTTCACAAAAAACAACGCCACTGCCGGTTCCACCTATTCACGTGCAGTAAGGTTCTTTTATCTTTAATATTTTTAGTGAAAGCGAAAAAATTGGAGTAAATTATTATTAGCCACAGACGCAGTCAATACAGAAAAACCACGAGTACTGGTTCACTATACTAGAGTTTTGCAGAAATCAACTATGTCGCTTAACCAAAGCATTAGCAGCCACCAAACCACAATGAAAGCCAGCCGCAAAACTGCTACTAACAGCTTTAGTTTAACCGGAAGTCTACTAGAATCGGAGAATGTGGCCATGTACAAACAGAGACCAGTGTGGGTGCGCCGGGTGGCTGTTCATAAAAAATTCTCACCGAGTTCGTCACAGGAGAATCTTATTAGAAAAGTAACGCATTGGGAGCGCCAGCATGTATTACATAAATTTATTTATAACACTGCGTACTTCAGATCAAACAAACGTATTCGGCGAACGTTGCCAGATTCTTTGGAATCTATCCAATGGATAACGAAGTCGGGCTGCTTTGTGAGGTCGCTCATCGGGGAAGCTTGAGCGACATTATACAAGGCGAATCCATCCGGTTTGAGTCATCGTTGAAAAGTTCGGCGCTTTCGGATTTAACCAGTGTGAGACTCGCAGTACTTGCTGATTAAGTACCGTAATTTCGTAATTTTAAATGCGAAAATGTTTTTCAGGCACTGATGTATCTGCATAATTCCGGTGTGCAATTCCACGGCGAACTGTCGAGTCATAACGCCCTAATGGATAATCGATTCGTGACTAAAGTTGCATACTGCCGCTTGGATCTATTCCATCGACAGCAACCTGATTTCTTCCATGATACACCCGATCATAAAAAATTCTTTACTTTTGCCCCGGAACAGCTGCGTTCACCGAATGTGTACAAAGGATCGAAGGAAGGAGATATTTATGCGTACGGGCATATATTTATCGAGATTATGTGCGAAATTGCGCCTTTCCAAAATGAGCTGGATGTGGATCGATTCACAGCAAAAGGTCAGGCAATCGACCAGTACATAGGCATCTCTCCTGTTAGTCCTTAACTTGCGCAAAGCCATGCGATCAAAGAGAAATACTGATCATAATAACTGTCCAGATACTATACAGATCGATCATCGCGCTATTAAGGAAACTGGTTTGCTTGGAAAATGTATTGTACTATGTCGACTAGTTTTTACAAGCTTGATACAATGCGAGCAAGAAAGGAAGCTACGGGTTTAGGGTGTGCGTTCTAGCGAAGACAGCGAAAACCGGTTTGTACAGCTCGTGCGCGCACAGACGGCCACACTCATACGTGTGTAAGTGAATGCGAGCGGATTAACCCACTCACACGCACATGTGCCGATCGATCGATACAGCGAGGCAGCATTCAGCTTGCGCTTTTTAGTAGCACTGAAATCCTCTGTCTTCGGTCTATTTATAGTCACAGCAGAGAGGCTGCATTGATCAATCAGCCTCAGCGGGCAAAAAAGGCTGTTCGCAGGCTTTTAACATAGACCGTAGCCTCCTCATTTAGTCAGATTGTACTTTCTTCATAATAAATCCATCAGCAGGCCACAAAGGCTACTGTAGCCATACTCAGGCGAAAGTATATAGTCTATTGTATACCGCTCCAGGAAAGTTTCAGCTAATATAAGTAAAAATACTTCAGCATGGTAAGTAGCAAAATTCACAAAAAACCGAATATTTCTGCCGAAGATACACTTAATAACTTCGCTTTCCGACTTTTGTGTTACAGATATAATCGATCGCGTCTGCCGACAGAGCGTCATTCCATTTCGACCGAAAATACCCGCATCGGCATTATTGTCACCGGTTCGTTCACTTGTGGAGCGTTGCTGGGACGACCGACCGTCCGCTCGGCCGACAATCGAGTACATCAACAGCTACTTGAAATCGGTGCCTGGATTCGAGAGGGATGATAATTTTGTGGATGCTCTTACTAAACGCTTGGCAGCGCATGCGGAAGATCTGGAACAACGCATTCAGCGGGCACAGGAAGCAATACTAGAGGAGAAGCGCAAAGCTGAGCAGCTGCTCTTTCAGATCTTACCCGAGTATGTTATAAATTCTGATCGACGTTTTGGGTAATGGCGAATTCATTTCTCGAGATGCTTGCGTAAATAGGCATGTTGCCACAAGTCTGGTGCGAGGTACGAAGACGGATCCCGAATTCTTCAGTCAAGCGACACTGGGATTTACCGCTATCGAAGATTTTGGAGTAATTACCGCTGCGAGCACTCCTCTTCAGATGGTTGGTCTCTTAAACGAAATATACACCATGTTTGACGCTATTCTGCAGCAGTTCGACGTTTACAAAGTGGAAACAATTGCTGATACGTACATGGTAAGGCGGCTGTTCAGAATCTTACTTCGAATTCTTCTGTAGCCTTTTAGGTGCCTGTACGGTGATTGTACCCTTTAACATATGAGATGTTGGCTAGAAGCCGCAAACTGCTTTTTGTGCAAACAGCATCTGGTTTTCGAAAAAGTGAATTATGTAAAATTAAAATTAATGGTATAACAAGCATAACAAAATTTATCGATGCATACCTTATCGATGGTAAGTTAGCTGACTCATGCCAATATATTGCTTGATATGCATTTGCTGCATTGACTGATTTATGATCAGTAACCGTGTTTCTACGAATAGGCGGAGGGTGGCTTCGTCTAAAATTTATTGTAATTGACCCGTCACGGACCGCAATATGTATTTTAATCGATGAAAGCACTCGATAGCCATAAAATCTTTTAATGCTAAGTAGATCCGGGCCCGCAGCGCTTAAGTAGCAATCTCGTTAAACTTTGTGCGATAGTGGAAACTTTTTAGCTTGTGCTGGGCACAAGAGTACTGAGTATAGAAGTATAATTATTATGTGATATCTTGCAGATTGCCAGCGGTATCCCAGCGCGAAATAACAACGAGCATTCCAGGCAGATTGCTGAGTTATCATTGGAAATGATGCAACAAGCGCAAGCTTTTAAGATAAAACACCGTCCTCGTTCAAAAAATATCCTACTGCTGAAAATCGGGTGCCATACTGGGTCATGTGTGGCCGGAGTAGTGGGCAACCGAATGCCTCGATATTGTTTGTGAGTGAAAGAATATAAAGTACTGTTACAGCTAAACTGTCAAAGTAATCCACAGTGTGCTTCGATAAAAATAAGCTTGTATCAACTTTTAACTTCCGAACTTTACGGCGAAAGAAGGTTGAAAATTATTAGTGAATATCGTTTTACTGATAATTAAGTCTTTTATGCGCAGATTTGGTGACGCTGTTAATTTTGCATCACGGATGGTAAGCACCGGGAAAGGTAAAACAAAAGTGCAAGGAGTTTTGTCCTGTCAGCCATTCGATTTATCGAAACGTCTTGTCGTCGTTGCAGCGCTCAGAATCCAGTTCAGCTCTACCGCTAAAGATCATCTAGAAGTGCATAGTCCAGAATTTCGGTTCCAGAGCAGAGGCGTAATCGAGATCAAAGTACCCGCCCGCCTGGCAGTTAAAATCCAGAAAAGCCCCATTTGAGTGTATTCTGCTTGCAGGGTAAAGGTCCACAGAAATGCTACTGGCTTTTGCAAGAGCATGAAAAGAGCGATTACGATACAGAAGAGGATCAACACAAGCGCAAATCTCGGAAGCAGTCTTCGCCTAATAGGGACACTTCCAACCAAAGGTCACGGTCAAAGGTAAACGATCAAGAGAGTCACAGTCACAGAAATCTCTCACCAGAGCAAGATCGTTCTGAGAAAAGATCGACTTCCAAAAAGAAAAAAGGTCACAAAGAATCTGGATCCGGCCAACGGGATACACACAAGCATGAAAAAGCCAGTCAAAAAGCAAAGCCCGCTAACGAACCGGAGCGAAGGATATCGTATATGCAAAATAATCCGTCGGGGAGCGAAATATCGATAGAAATAAAAAGCAGTCAAGAAAAACCGCAGAAGAAAGTGACACATAAAGAATCCCAGCGAAGAAAATCTTCAGTGGCTGCAAAGCAGGCTGGAAGGAAACAACGTGATGAATCCCAAGAAAAGCAACTGCTAGCAAGAGACCCGCAGTCCACATTGCTCACAACAGATAAAAGCAAGTACGGTGTAAAACCGTATTCCGTGTCACGATCTACTTCCAATTTGTCACAAATGAATAACGCTAGTGATTCCCAGGAATCTGAAGAGAAATATGCCGCACCGATTAAACGTACTGCAAGCAGAGCTAAGGATAACCAAAGTGAAAATCACATTAAACATCCGCTAGACCAGTCCAGTGTACTGTCGTCTACTCGCACCAAAGCAGATCAGCAGTCGGACGGAAGCAGGATCAGACAAAAGTTTGTACCAATGGAGAACTTGTTGTTACTTTCCGCACGAAGTCAGGTAAGTTCTGCACAGCAATCGCCGGTGAACACCGGCAGAGAAAAATCCGGATTTCTGCCGAGTTTTGCATTCAACGTTGGGTCATCAAAACTTGACATTCAACAAGAAGCAGATCATAGCAAAAGCCCTAACCAGTCGAATGGAAAGAGTAAATCAGATGCAGCAGCTAGTGGAGACAAAAAACGTTTGGAAAAGAATCCAGAGGCCGATTACGAAGCCGCAGAAGCGGGTGCGAGTTCCCGGAAACGAGACGACGAAGTCCGTGAGAAAGAAGCTCGTGTCAAAGAAAGAAAATCCAGTCTGAACCAGTTCCCCAAAAAAGAACTGATTCGAGATAAGTCTCTGAAAGATACGAAGGAAAGCGATTATCCCAAAAAGCAGTCGAAATTGCCTCCAATCTATAATACAGAAGGGGATGCCGAATACCAGCGCAACATTTCTAACCATGGACGATCCACTGCGCATAGAAGCAGACGAGATGGTTCCGATAAGCAAAACCTTTCCCAGCGAAGAGTCCAGCGATCGCCGTCGAAAACGTCACAGCTATCCGACGACGAAAAAGACTCAAGGAAACGTGCAAACAAAAGTCGGCGGGATAACAGCCACCATGAACGCAAAACCAAATCCCCGGCACAGAACAACGGAACGCGAAGCAAAAGAAGCCATGATCTATCGGGCGAGGAAGCATCAAACGGTTCCCGAAACCGTAAATTTCGGCGGTCGCCATCTGTAGACCCCCCGAGTAGTAAGAAGCGCATGTCCAAACGTAGCCAATCCAGAAGGAAAACGAGTCCGGAATCCGGGAAAGCTACAAACGCCAAGTCTACGACAAAAAAAGAAGTAAGAAATGGGAATAAGAGCACCAAAGAGGTAAAAAATAAGCAATCACCTCGACGTTATTCCGACCAGTCTAATGGATCTGGAAGCCGGTCACCGGATAAGCGGAAAATCGCTTTGAGAGCTGAGCGCAATCGCCGGGAAGAAAACAATGCGCGTCATAAGGGATCAAAGCGCTCTAGCACACAACGTAAACGGAAGCCCAGTATTTCTAGTGATTCCGCAGAAGACGTGAGCGAGAAACGTCAATCGGCTTCTGCCAGTTCGTCTAGGAGCAGCGAGGATCCATCGCATGACATTAGATCTAAACATTCTTCCCGTCGAGATGATAAGAAGTCGCATCCCAAGAAAGCTGATACCTCCGATCTTTCCAGCGATTCTGACAGTGAATAAGTTTGCATTATATTGCCTATAATCCATAAAGCAACTAAACTAACGCCTGCAAATACACGCCCAAGAATGTCTTTTGCGCAAGCCTAAAGCGGTTAATAATTTCCTAGACTTCCTGCAATAAGTTCCTAGACTTTAAATCATATTCCATTGAAATTCTAAAGAAAATTTTCAGTCAACAGCAGTAATGTTAGTCATTAATGTTAGTTTTACTAATGGATAATAATTGTTTAAAAGATTAAGAATGTCGTGATGCATGGTAAGCTTTCAGACTGACAAAAAATACCAATAATGTTCAGAACGCGTACCAAGATTCAACTCTACCAGTATACAGTAGTTAGATTCTGTAGTATAATATAGTAGATCTTTATTACCACGAACAAAATAAATTGCATACACCAGTGCATATGCCAGTGTCTCACGTAAAATCAACAATAACCACTCCTATAATCAGAAAGCACGTCTTCTAAACGCGTCCGGACAGTGTCGGTTTTTCAAAAATGCATTAGGGCGATCAAATAAACCACCTTCATAAACCGAGTCTACCATGTACTCGTATTATACGAGTATTTTAGGCACTTAACCGAGGTACCCAGTTCACGAAGAAGCAGTAAAATGCATCTCCTGTGGAAGCTAGGTGATTTCCCAAATGTGTTACAACACCGAGTACGACGTTGGAGAATGACAAGAACATAATGTACACCGAAAAGACCGTCCGGAGTTCAGCCAGCATTAGAAACACCAAAATTAGACCAGCGTTAAAAATTATGCCCACTAATACGTATAAGAAGGTGTCGAGCCGGCATTAAGAGCTGCTAGAACTTGCTGATATCCGGTTATATGCTTCTGCATGCAGCCAGGTGGCGGAGCCATTGCGCAGAGCGGTTTGTCCGCAGTCCACTGAATCAACGGTACATCTTTCGCTGCGTTGCATCCATACTTGCCATGGAAGTGATCCTCCAGAGCATCAAGGGCATCTTTATCAGACTGGGACAGCTGCAACGGATTTGTTCGAATAAAATGCGCGGCAATTGGTGCATCGCAAATGCCGGTTTGGAGGTTCTGCGCTTCACATCCGTACATAAGGAACTGTGTTGAGTCAACATATACCACCATCGTGGAGAAGTAAGAACGGATGCTTTAATTGCATTGATTATTTAATGGCGTGTCACCAAAGATTACCCAGAGTATCCTTGACGGTGTACGGAATGATCAGGCCCTTCACGAGGCCTGTTTCTTGGGCTTTTCCAACAAAGAAGGCGTTGACACACTGGGAGGAGTTTGCGCTCACATAATTGGAATATTCCACCCCGTAGGTATGGGTCGAAGAATTAACCAGAGGTGTGGTGGACAGTCCCACATCATGCAGAATGACTACCCTACTTGATTTACTGGATCTATTTCGGGCGCAAACAGGCGTCGATAAAAGTAATATTTTCCGTTAATCTGTTGCACAAATCAGACGTACTGAAATTACGTAACAAATGCTTTGCTAAAGAACAAACAAAATTGTTTTTGCCATGAAAAATATTTGATTTCATTACCAGGTTTAGGTCTATCTGGCCCTGGGACGGCATGGAATTCGGCCATTTGCGCCCTGAAGGCGTAGAAGATCTTCCGTAGTTCGGTGAACTGGCTGTCGCCGGTGAACCTGTTTATAGTTTTATTAAAGCGTGCAGGAACTTATTAAAAATGTCTTTGGTACGAAAAAAATAATGGCATTGTGTCGGAAACGTCAGTTACTTGTCGGCTTTGCAATGGTTAACTTCATTCCTTGGATATCCTGGGTAATACAAAGCGGTGGGTCAATGGCCGTGCAAGTTCCCTTTGACCCATAGGTTTCCTTCGGTATATTCTCCACCGTAACGCAGTATTTTGAGAAAACAGAGTTAATAATACTGTCAAAATTATCACTCTCCGCCGCCGACAGCTGGTCTGGTCGCTTTCGCGTCTGAGCGATGATTGCGGACGCGGCGCACTGGACACCGTCCGCCTGGGCACGATCACAGCCATAACTTATCATCAGATTCTGATAGTCATGGTACAGAACTACGAAAGTCGTTGGACTTGCAAAATAATTACGAAATTTGTGCCACTTACTTTTATGTATATACTTTTATATACGTATCTTTGTACCACCAACAAGCTTACGCATGATATAATTATCATTGACGCCACCGAGATCGCCAATCTGTAGTCCTTGATTGGAGTATGCTCCCGTAAAGAACTGGAACGTGCAGGGCAAGGTGCCCGGCAAATCGGAGAAGATTTGCCACCACTGTAACATCGCCGGTTGACCGGTGACAGGGTCAGAGTAGGGCGCTACGCTGGTGATTTGTATTTGTGCTGCACTGGAATAATTCCCGCCAATTCTTCTGTACACGTACCATATGCCATCGGCCTAAATTAAGATTTTTCAAACTGGCTTGACTCGCAGCTACCGTTTACAATACAAAAATTAACAATGCTTGAATTTTTAAATACCTGGTTAGGAGCATATCCTCCCATCCCCTGCACGGAAATCGGAAGAGCCGGTGAACATTGTTGTGCGGAATATGCGGCTGTGTACGCTATACGGATACATAAAATTACATGGCCAACTTTAGGAGAGAATATCTGGGAATCTACGCAGTAAACAAAAGAAAAGGTGTAGATATGGGAATTACGGAATTTTGCTTACCTAAGAAGAAAACAGCAAATGCGAACAACATTACGGACAAAGATGATTTCTGTAACTCATAAATTTGACACTTTACCGACTATGGTACATGCAATTTGAAGGCTGATATTGCAGCAAGCTGTTCTTAGACGGGAAGTCAGACAAAGCCATCGCAAATTGCCCATCTGAGACCCTCCGCGACTGCATTCATCCCAAGGTTAAACACGTTAGCTTGACAAGTTGAATGACAACTCAAATTAATTTACTCGTACATCCACGATAGGATTTGCAGTGTTAATAAAAACATCATAAGTATGGAACATTTGAAAAGCACTGCATGTGCTCTTACTTATAAGGTATGGTTTTTTCTTTTTTTAGATACACGTTTTGAGACCTCCGGGCATGATAATAATTAGCTATTACGAGAATATTCAGAATAACAATGTTTGCCATATTGGAGGAATAAATGAAATGATTTATAGCATTTAATGTTTTCATTGCCATAGTACGAGTCTAATATGCATTTAACTTTTTATGAGTCTAATGGCTTGTCGTAATACCAGAGCCGGCAGAACGCCTCAGTTTATCTAATAATTATTGCGACTTGCTGTACAATACAAGTATACCAGTCATATAAAGGGCCACCCTATCCGATGACTACTGGTGGATGAGTTTATAACTGAATTCCGAAAGGCATTTACATTTTGTTAATCGGGATGGCTGCCGTGTATCGAGACTTGTTGAGAGTTGTTACCTCGCACAGAAGGGGCAGTTGTAAACAACAGTGAACATCTAAGGAGAAATAATTAAAAGTCTCTGCAAAGTTCGCCACATGCCATTAACACAGTGAAAGATATGTTTTTAATTGGCAACAGCCCTTCCACATAGCAAAAAAGCCTGCGCTGGGCGACTCTAATCAAAAAAGTGAAAGATCACTAATTAGCCAAACCATCTTTAAAGGACATTTCGAAAATTTCTTTATTCGAAAATCAGTTAATCTACAAAGATGCGTGCTTACTGAGTGCGTGCGTCTATCGAGTGACTGCAACGGGGGCATACTTACTGCCGGACTTCAGCCATAAGATGTGTATTACAACAATTACATACGTGTGCTTATAATTTTATGCGTGCAAGAGTGACCAAAGATGGAATTTTTTAATCCCCGCAGTTTATAAAGTACCGAAGTTAGTGTTCGAAATGCCTGAAGTAGTATATTCGCTTACGGTCTTATACCATTCTGTTTTCTTGAGTGCTGAGTAAGCGAAAGGTCGAAAACCTTTGGGGAGCTTTGCTAATTGTGAATAGACACAGTAGCGGCAATTTTTAGCAACATTGCCACTATGTTGTTGATGAGGTGTCAGTGGTCCACTTGCATCGACTAACACCACACTTCTCCCGCTCTAAGTACACACCATACAGAAATAAATGGTGCGGGAGCAATAACTCATCTTCGTTCCTCGGAGATCGATACATTGCTATTCCACTTATTACTGTCCCTGCTCATAAACCCGTAGTAAAAGTTTCTAAAACATTTCTACATGCATCAACTTCTCAAAGAGCATTTCCGCAATAAATTTTTATCTGCTAGCAGTTCAACGCATCCTACCGAAATTAATAATATTTTTATACGTTATAAAATGGAAGTTTCTGGCACTGTACAAACGAAGAATCTGTGGTATGAACGCTTTTCCAAGTTTGTATTTGCTGGTTTGCGTTTAAGCGGCATGTACCGGTATCAAGACGGTGGTGGTATCAACGGTTACGAAACGTCGAAACTTTCCTCCATAAGCTTCTTCATCTCGTCCGCGTACATGTTATTAGGTGTCATTGTGTGTTTCTACTTGTACATCCAGGAACCAGCAAGTGAGCAGTCAACAAAAATGTCGCAACTGCTTGTAGCGTCCACAATCGGCTTATTTTTACTCTCTGGTTGTATCATCGGTTACTTGTTCCGCGCGCGTTCGCATTCCCTTATGCCGGTCAACGAAGAAATTCGGCTTTATTTGTCAAAGCACGCGATATCTCAACACCAATATAAAGTACACGTTAGGAGACCGTGTGTTTGCTCGGCTCTCGCCATGATATTAATTTCTGTTTTTTACATAGTCTTAACCATACTACGCTGTATTGAAGAGTTTAATCACTATGATGACATGTTCGGTGTGTTAATTCCCGCTCCTGTTTCTATCATTGTACTGCTTTTCATCCCCATTCATTTGTCCGTAACTGTACTAGTACAGTATTGTCAAGCGTTCGCGTTTTATGGGCTCAGTATTGCACAGGGATTTCGCGATGTGCGAATACAAACTGGAGAGCTGTTTGAGCAGCATAAAAACGGTGACCTTTCTAAGGCGCAGTTCACGGTGGAACTGAAAGAGCAACTGCAACGCCATTTTCAGCTTTCCCAGTTTGTGGCACGTTTGGATGGCATCTTTGCGGCACCGTTTCTGGTGGCCCTGTGTTCCAATTTGCTGGCATTGATAATTATGATAAATATGCTGATTGGCGGCGCCCCGGCAAAACTCGGTTCCCTTTTTCAAAATGATCTGGTGAATTTGCTCTCTTGCTCTGTGGCAGCGATGGGTAGTTTTATGATGTGTTTTGGTTTACTGGTGATAGCATGTTCTGTTAAAAATCAGGTACTTGTGTAAATAAAAATAACTGCAAGGTTTAAAAGCTGCTATTAACTGTGGGAAAAACATTTTCAACGACTTCGAGTACAGGCAACCAACTTTTATTAGAAAAAAATTGAAAATAAATTGCACTTATAAGTGCTCATACAAAGGTGATTAAACTTATAACATTATTACAATTTCTGTTTTTACAAGGTTCATTCGATCGGTCCGGTTTTCGACCGGATTCTGCAAGCGCGTACGTCAAAGGAAGATTATAATTCGTGGCAAATTTACGAAACAATCCGAAGGATGAAGCAGAGCGATGTGAAATTCACGGCTTGGAACATATTTGACCTGGATACCAACTTCGTTGTGACGGTCAGCTTGGGAACGTTATCGTCGCACTAATTTTGTTTACTCGTATTTATTCTGATGACTTTGCACGTTGCAGGTTATCGGTGTGCTAGCCACGTATCTTTTCCTGGCTCGTGAACTGACCGGGCGCGAAGGAAAATCACAGATTTGTAATACCACGTCTAATTATACACTTACGTAATAAACCGTTAGATTGTGTTTGTACATATGATAATGAACCGTTTTGTATGAGTTCTATTCAACTCGTTCCAGTTTTTTGCCGTTGAAGTATGATTTAATGCATTTAATTAATTAATGGCTACAACGATGTGGGTTTAACTTTGACATGTTAAATCAAATGTTGCTAACATTGCTAAGATCTAATTCTCTTTATTAACGTTGGTTCGCAGGGGGTAAATAAATTAAATATGGATATATGTAGGTTTTATTTAATCAGGTCATATTCAAAACAATCGCATGGTTTAGTTTCGGCGTTTATTTGTGTGAATTACATGCGCACAAAGAGTGCAAGAGCGAATGCAAACACCATTAAAAACAAGCTGCTTATGTGCATTTCGGCTCCCGAATCAGTGTACCACACTCTCCACACTGAATTTGATCCATCGTCCGACACCCACAACGATCCATCCTTAGCGACAGCCACGCCTACCGGCGTACCATACACCTCACCGGACGCCGACACAAAGCCGGTCATGAAATCTTCGTAGACGCCACTGGGCGCACCGTTCTCTTCCAGCACCCGAATGACCTTGTATCCCGTCCGGTTCAGCCGGTTCCAGGAGCCGTGTTGGGCAGCAAAGACGTCGTTCTTGTATTCCGCCGGGAAATGATTGCCGGTATAAAACGCCATCTGCAAGGAGGCACTGTGCGCTTGGATCAACACCTCCGGAATGGATACACTGGGCACATTTTCGGGGACTTTGCCGGCGTGACGCGGATCGGTGTTGTTGCCGATATAGTACCACGGCCAACCGTAGAACTGATTAGCGTTTACACGGGTAATGTAATCCGGGACAATGTTATCGCCTAGGCCGTCTCTCTCGTTCACTGATGTCCATAGAACGCCGGTATCTGGGTGACTGGCAATGGTGACCGGATTTCGAATGCCTGCAAAGTTTTTGTCGTGTGATTAATGGAATAGTAAAAATATGTTTATTAAATCCACAGAGCATCTAACGCTAATATTAACGCCAATAAGTAAAAGTAGATACAAAGATGTCATATTTTAATGTTACCGGGAAAGATAAAAATTATTTATAAGTAGACTGATCAGACAAAACTGATAAGACTAATAAATAACATTAAAACATACGGTAATTGGGGAAATTCGTGATAGGATCTGCCCAGATATACGTATACAAGCACGTATTAATTGTAATCATCAGCTTCATTGCATTAAATAGCGAGAGCGCTGTTATTGCCTGATGTTAAGAAAGTGCTTATTATTTTTACTTCGTGTATATTCTAGATTATTGTGTTGATGAAAGGTTGTTACGAATATTTTACGAATTTCCAAATATTTCACCTGTTGCAAATTGGGTTTTTCCGGTTCCATCAAGGTTAAACTTCAAAATCATCGCCCGATCGACTTCGTTGTCAGTAGGATTGGCTTGAACATTGCTGAACGAACCAACCGCAACAAACATACTCTGCCCATCCGGGGAAAAAATAATATCCCTGGTCCAATGACCTTCTTTCGGAATCTGGTCGGTCACCACCTCAGCTGCTGCCTGCGCCACGGTATCGCCGTTTTTATAACTAAACCGCACAATACTCCCAGTATTGGCGATATACACATGCGTCGGATTATCGCCATGAGGATGGAAAGCGATACCAAACGGTTGATCCAGTCCCTGCTCGCGGGTAGCATAAATAAACCGGTCGACGTGCCCACTGTCGTTCCGTCGCAAGATGCTGATCTGGTTGGCTACGCCCTCCGACACAAAGACGTCGCCGTTGGGTGCGGTACGCAGGAGCCGCGGTTGCCGTAAATCGGTGATGAGCAGTTCCACGGCAAAGTTTGCAGGGACTTTTGGGAGTTCATTAGCAGGACGAGCAACAATCCGAGTCTGGTTGAATTCGTCGGACGGTGCCGGTGGTGGGAGGTCAGCCGGGGTGATCTTGCGCCGCACACCGGGTGCATCGTTACGGTAGTCGCCGAATGCTGCCGAACCGGTTAAAACGTTTTGACCGGCTGCGACATATCTGTACAGCTGCACGACGGCAGCGCATAAAATTAAAAATTTGTGCATTTTACGGTTGTTGATTTAATCGTCAGTAAGTATTAAATTTTTGAAGGATGTTGCACAACCAGATATATGCAGAGGCGGTTTATAACTGTAATTAATAGCGGAGAGTTTTAGCTGATCAGTTGATGCGGCTTTGTATAGTCACAGTCTCCTTATCAAGCTTGATGAATGTTATCCATCCAGTCTAAGCTCGAAAACAGTTCTTAGCAAAGGTTTCTTTATCGTATTCCAGATTGCAGTTATTGTGCTTTAACCTATATATTCTGCTTTTCTGTGTTGTATCTTCCGATCGGACATGCGGAAAGGAGAGCGATAACATTATATAATTTCTTATGGTACTGCTGTAAGTACAAGCTGGCCCATAAAATATCATTAATTTTATCTTCGGTTTTTAGAAGTAGAGTACCCGGTATTTCATGCGAATTAATTCTGTTGCCATGTACGAAATAGTTGTGCCGCATAACAAAACTCGCCATCTGGTCTTCGTTATGATCTGTTAAAGAACCAAAGAAATGACAGTCTACACACATTTCCAGCAGGCAATGGCAAAGAGAATAAACATCGAAACAAAATGACAACCAAAATGTGATGCGGCGTTTCCACCCGGGCTACCGGTTGTCGTGGTAGTATCATCAACAGTCCTATTGTACCATACTCTCCACACTGAATTCGATCCGTCGTCCGAGACCCACAGCGACCCATCTTTGGCTACGGTCACGCCGACCGGTCGACCCCATACTTCACCGGCATCCGTGACGAAACTGGTCATAAAATCCTCGTAGATCCCGTTCGGCACACCGTTTTCTTCCAGCACGCGGATGACCTTATAGCCGGTCCGACTTTGGCGATTCCACGAACCATGCTGGGCCGCAAAGATATCGTTTTTGTACTCCGCGGGAAATGAGCTACCGGTGTAGAAGGTCATCTGCAGGGACGCACTGTGGGCTTGGATAAGGACATCCGGAATGGATACTGTGGACACGTTGGCTGGGATTTTCCCCGCGTGGCGTGGATCAGTATTGTTGCCGATGTAGTACCAGGGCCAACCATAAAATTCATTTTCGTTGACGCGCGTGATGTAGTCCGGTACAAGGTTATCGCCCAGTCGGTCTCGCTCGTTGACGGAGGTCCATAGAACATTAGTGTCGGGATGGAACGCAATAGTGACTGGATTGCGAATTCCTGTAGAATGAAGTTTTACAATAAATATTTTACGCTGTATTATGATGATTTACAGATACATTGCTGACAGTTACCGTCTTTCGATGTATTACCGTAATCTCCTATCACATTTTTACATGGCCAAAATTACGTGTCGCATTTATATACCTTTATATTTCCGGTTGTATCATATCATAATGTAAAGGTCGAGTAAATACTATTAACAAGTTTGTAGTTTTTTTGTTATAAAAACTAAGCACGCTGAAGTACGACTATGTTCAAAGTACTACATAAATACAAATCATAAGCAGAAAGTAGCATACAATTACCTGTGGCGAATTGGGTCTTTCCGGTGCCGTCAACGTTAAACTTCAAGACCATTGCCCGGTCTGTCTCGTTATCCTGTGGTCTCTCCTGGGCATTACTCAAGGATCCCACCGCAACGAACATCGCCTGGCCGTCTTTAGAAAAGGCAATATCTCGCGTCCAGTGACCCCGCCCGGGAATACCCGTCACCACTACTTCCGCCTGACCCACGGCCGCTGTATCTCCATTTGAATAGTTAAACCGGATAATACTCTCCTGATTGGCGATGTACACATGAGTGGGCGTATCTCCGGGAGGGTGGAACGCAATTCCAAACGGCATGTTGATCCCGTTCTCCGCTGTCGCGTACGTAAAATTAGTCACCTGGCCAGATGAATCATTACGGCGTAAGATAGTGATCTTTTGTCGGTTGCCTTCCGATACAAAGACGTCGCCATTGGGCGCGGTGCGTAATAAACGCGGAAATGATAGGCTGGCCAGATGCTCGACAACAAATCCCGGTGGGACTTTGGGCAACGCCCCTTCCGGACGGGGAGCAATGGAGGAACGATTGGAGCGGTCTTCGCTGGGGGCGGGAAGGTCAGCGGGAGTGATCTTCCGTCGCACTCCGGGGGCGTCGTTGTGGTAATCTCCGAAAGCCGCTTGGCCAGTTAAAATCGTGGTTTGGTTATCTGCCCAACAAATAGTAACGCAAAGGCACAGGCATGTGAACAATGCAATTGCGTTGTACTTCGCCATTTTTTGAATACTGTATCGGTGTATCAGGAAATTATTTTGGTATTGTAATTGGATTTTGTGATTGCTGCACTTATAGCAGCTATTACAAATAAAGTTGAGATGCCTGGCTTCGTGTATAACGTTTGCGATAACTGTTATAATTTTGTGCGGTGCCAAAACGTAATTTTATCTGATGGGTATATTGATAATGATGGCCGTCGATACGCTACGCTTCCGATATTTTTGTTAGGAAGTAGATAAGTAAGATAGCCAATTATTATTATTTCAAAGGTTGCATAAAACCATCATTATCTCATATTCGAGTATGCTTATGGAAATCTTCACTTATGTATTTTGACACATTAAACAATTTCCTAGGCGAATAAAGAACAAATAATTTGTATATCATACGCACAAGAATTATCATAACTAATTATCTTTTGGCACACTTGACCAGTGTGGCAACGCAGCTGCATTTTAGGATTCCATATCCGATCCAATTTCTCAAATAGGAAGCAAAGAACAAGCAAAAGACCATCGCAACACTATATGCCTACAAGCGTAATGGACTAAAAAAGTAAAAGAATGTATCGCATCCTGATATGTTTGAGACAAACAAATAATTCAAGCGTAAGTGTATCCGTTTCGTATTCGCTTGGCCAAGATACACGATAATGCCATTCCCACAATCTGCAAAACAAAATTTCATTCATTTAGGAGGAATTTGCGGTTAAATAAGGCGTCTGTAATAGGCTCACAGAATGAATTTAAAAATATTATTTATTTCTGTGTAATAACAACTGTCTTTAATAAGTTTATTACGCAAGATTATGTCAGCGAATTCTTTTATTATTTTGATGGTACAAGCAAGCCATAGCGTAATATTCCAGCCAGGCGACGGTAGCAAGTACAGGGCTTGATTATCCTTTGAGAGCCCGTGATGTATTTGTACTAGTATGGAAGGACCGATACAAAATTATATTTTATATATATTCCAAGGCTTGCACGGTTTGTCATGTCTGAAAAGTCAGGGGAGATTCAGGCGTCATGCAAGCCTGAACTGCCTCATACAGCGCAGCTTGGGATCAGCAAAAGTCCCTACTATTTTGGAGCCACCGGGATTAAGTATGACAAATGGGAAGCGGCCGGACGGTTTATCTCTTTTCCCTTGGAAGAATGGCCTTCCTTTGATTTGGGATGTGACAGTATGCGACACATTCGCTATATCGTACATTGCCGGCTCATCAGAAGTTGCGGGATCGGCAGCAGAGGGTGCAGAAGAACGAAAAAAAGAGGAAATTATGCGGAACTGACCGATCGTTATTCTTTCCAACCCGTGTCTTTGGAAACTATGGGAAGTTGCGGCGCCAGTACCCGTCAGTTCATAAATGAAGTTGGTAGACGCATAAAAGAACAAACAGGAGAAGCGCGTGCTACCGAATTTTTGTGGCAGCGTATCAGTGTCGAAATTCAGCGCGGAAATGCCGCTTCTGTTCTGGGAACTGTTTGTTGTTCGAAAGAGCTAGAAGAGTTGTTTTATTTGTTCTAGCTATACGTTACTTGAGTTTAAGTGTAAATGGCATCTGCTTGTACAAGTTCCAAATAAAAAAAAAGATTTTATATATAGATATATAGAAGTATATATAAATATTGTATACTTGTACATATATATTTGTTCTAGTATGGAAACTCTGCTTTTACTGTTTGGCGAATTTTGCTATACCTGAATAAAAGCAATAGCCAGCCCGACGCCGGCTACGGCTCCCATGTGGTCTTCAACTTCCGTTCGAAGTTTATTAGCGCATCCCTTAGTGTAAATCGGACAATTGTTATCCGTGGGCGGTGGCTTACACCCATTATATGCGACGCTGTTCCAGTCCAGATTACAAGTTCCATTCAAATTTATCCTTTCTATGTTGCAACAGGAACTTGGGATTTGATGTCTGCGATTAACCCAGTCCTCATAACTGGTGGCTCCACAGCAATGCAACTAAATAAAAAAAATTACGAATTAAAAGTTATAACAAAGGGGTGTATAGTTGCCATCCAAATACCGTTGACTGGGTGTGGTACCATAAATTTATATCCTGGGGATTGGTATTATTGTTAATGGACTCGGTCATAAATCCCGTAAGGTAACTTTGGATCTGTAGAATAGAAGCATTTGAATGCATAATTTTACAGGCACCGATATTATAGCCGTTAGCCCGGCCCTTTACTGTAATTCCATCTTTAGCAGCTACATAATTTAGAGCGGTATATTGAGTTGAAGGGCACATTACTATGTCCCGAACACAAATAACTTTATTACGCACAAAACCAAAACTGCCATTTGCGGTCTTTATCTTTGTACAGTAGATGCTGCTGTATGTCAAGAGACATACAATAATTTCGGTGTACTGACGAATTGTTAATGGCAACCACGGTTTATCAAAAAACCAATTAGTTTTATGGAAAAATTACATATCGATAAACGATTTTTAGTGAAAAGTTAGTTTGCAGAGTTTGACTTCTGCCTGCCCACACTCAGCAGTATAATGATGACATTTTTGAGTTGGTAGACAACAGGAAAGTTTTAAACATTCTATATTGAAAAACCGAAATATTCTTCTGCTGTACCTACCTCATTGCGCTCCACATAGGCTGCGATGGCTCCAGAAATCTCGAGAATAAACAGGACTCCCAAGAATATTGAGAACTGAAAATATCATGAAGCTTTTATTTATCTGCATTACTCCAATAACTTATGCGGTGTTGGATAAGATACATAGTGCCTTACTATCAGCAAAAACGTTTTAGCGACGGTGGAAACTTTTAATAAATCTTGAGTTTATGGCCGTCTTCAGCTGCTTATTACTTACCGTGACGATAAAACACAGATGGCTTTTCATGGCACCGCAGCATCCCAGGAAAGACACGACACTAATGACGATCCCAACGAATATCATAAAGCCCGGCACCGACGCGTATCCCTGGTCCAGGAAGGTTATGTAGTTCTTGTACGCCACCCGAGCGACGGCCCCCGCTCCAATCAGAGCTAATCCCAGTATCTAAATGTAATAAAAAACAAATTTCAGTAATAGACATGTGCTTACAATCCCGACCCGTTCGAGAATTTGAATTTAAATTTTTAAAATATGGATACTGCAATTCCTTTGTATCAGCACATTTAATAAGTACCGCGTGTGCGGAAAAGAGATTCACTCACTGTAAAGGATGACATTATTCGAAAAGAGTTGGAAGGAGTTGAGTACTAGGCACGATGTTTTAACAAGTGTTATTGTTACGTAGACCAATCACCAAAATATTAAATTTCAATAATAAATTATTGGCTCTGAATGTCATTAAAAGCAACGTTAAAAATATAATATTAAGATCGATCGTCATAATTAAGTTATTCAGCCATCCACAGTTTTGTAAAGAGCAAACAAATTTTGGTGCCTTTCGTCAGATTTTTATGGCGAAGATATATGACACACTCAAATTTTTGTATACGGTATATATAAATATTTGTATACATTTTGAAATTTAAAACGTCGGCAACGTTACGCAAAATAGTGATGTATACACAGAAATAAGTACTCGAACGTACGATATTGATTATAACTTCGCACTTACGAAGAAAAGGATGTTGAAGATGACCAGGAGCCATTTGATAAACTGCGTACTAGTGAATCCCATCTTGTGCGCTATGGGTGCCACGTAGAATTCCAAACGTCCCTGGGGCTGGGGCTTTTTGAAGGGGTTGACCTCGAATTCGTCGGTATCTGGATTGAGCATGTGTGTGGCAGCGGAATGCCCGTGCAGATCGGTGCCACTCCAAAACCACTACCGGAACCCGGATTACCCCGTAAAAACGTCGATAACGCGATAGCGTACAAGACAATGTACCACGACACGCTTGCCGCAATCGGTTGATCCGCGACCCAATAGTTTTATTACCAGTATTACAGCTGTGATTTGTACGATAACGGTAGCGCACACGCGTCGGCTTGCCGGATCAGCAAAAAATGCCCAAGCAAGTCGGCAGCGGTGGCAGATGCGATGTGATTTCTGCTGTATCCTACCTACGAGACGGCATGCCTATAGTCGAGCAAACAGGTTTAGTGCCGCCGTGTTTAACAGTATCAACAGTTGGAGTAAGTGCAGCAGACATAAGCAAATTTGCCCAAGGCGTTGGGCTGGCATTTCAATGTTGAGAGAATGCTCATTTTGCGCTACTTTACAACTGAAATGACCAAAGATACGACGATTCAGACGGAAGAACACTCAAACAGCTGGTCGATACTCAACAGGTGGATCAAGTACACAGAAAAGCAAAAAATATCGTACGATTCTTTGCTGCTGTGTTACTACATACGCTTAAACTTGTAAAGGCATTTTGTATGTTTCATGATAGGTTTACAAAAGATGAACAAAAGATGAATGATTTAATAGCGGTATCCATAACCCCTTTATTGATATGAAGTTGTACTAGTGCTGCTCGGTTCGTCGGTTAATCCGCTGCCGGAAAAATCCCTGACCGGATTTTTAGAAGGTTTATGGAAAAATCAACTGCCTTATACTTTTTATTTTATTCCAGTTAATTATTATTAATAAACTATACAGAACATGTTAAACTGACATGCTTGTACCGATGTCAAAAAAAGTCAGCGATGTTACACACTGCACTGTAGACATTCTAGATGTACGCCACTGTACGGTATTTTTTAATTTTACTGTCGCATCTTTTTTTAATACCGTATTGCGCGCGTCACCATCGGCGCGCAAAAGTATGTACGTCATTCGTACGATAACAACGATTTAAGTACTTGTTGTGCCCCAAAGCGGTCCCTTTCTGACTTTGGTCGTTAGTGCAATAAATTTACGAGAAATGATAGCCATAATCCAACAGTTATTTGCGTATGTAGGTCGAATCATTGAGTACTTTCATAATGTTTGATATTTTAATTTTAAAAAAGGGGCTTACGCATGGCTTTTTTAAATTTTAATAAAATACACTGCTTTAAGAATTTCACCCAGGTTAAGCAAAATACTGATCTGCATGCCGAAGATGACAAAGCTAATTCGTCACTATGTTAATATTGTTATGGAACTTGTTCTAAAATTTTGGCCCATACGAAATGTATGTTGCTTCTGTAAAATATTTTGCCTTTAGAAAGAATGCGCTCAGAATATGAACGATGTTGTACTGTGGACACAAGAAACGGAAACAGGATCTGATCATGATCCATTGCCCGCATCCATTTGTGTCTTATGCGTTGTCTGACCTCGTTACAACCTGATCGGTAGCAAACCAAATGCAACAGTAGTATTAATGCTTCAGTACATAAGACGCTCTAAAAGGTCAGCGCAAATACAAGAGAAATTTAGCTTGAAATTTTTAAGATTGACTTGAAAGACATTACCAATGTTTACCACTGATCAGTTCCGAAAACTACGTAAGCATGAATACCATAGTCAGATATCCTTTTCGTCGTCTCCAGGCGAATGCCTGCGAGTATAACCATCGGAACATTGTGATGGTCCAGCGGGAAAAAGACACATGGTGGCTAGGATACATCCAGGACATTAATGGGGACCAGGTGTTTGTTAATTTTGATTCCGTGACGGAACGGTCTTCCTGGATCCGTTCCAACCATATCTGGAACCGGACGCATCAGCTTCGGGACGCTTATGCTATCGATGACGAAGTACGCGATCATGGCAGCTGTCCTGTCTATGTGGCTGTACGAGACGACGCCAATGGACCGCATATATTTCGTCCGGCTAAAATCCTGTTGCCGACTGCTGAGCTCGGTTTGATTTACATTAGCTTGGATATTCTAAATTCCAACGATCACAGTTCTGGGTGTCGTTTTCCGGCACATCCGTGGCAGTTGGTTGACAAACTTCCTGGTGACAAGGATCGATCATTTTTTCAAAGTGACAGCGGATTAGTATACAAGAAATTCGTGGTGCCCTTACAGCATGCTTGTTTGCCGAAATTTCTTAATCTGAAAGAAGTGCAGGAGTGTTTAATAATTGCTGCAAAGATGCAACATCTTACAGCGGATGCACCTGAAATGCCGTGGCACGGCATGTCAGAGTGCCGGCGCATTATTGATCGGTTTTTTATGCGAGCTGATATAATAAGGTTACCAAGTTAGCCGTCGAATG
Organism: Paramacrobiotus metropolitanus; assembly: GCF_019649055.1. Lineage (NCBI taxonomy): Eukaryota > Metazoa > Tardigrada > Eutardigrada > Parachela > Macrobiotidae > Paramacrobiotus > Paramacrobiotus metropolitanus. The sequence goes on along the minus strand of NW_026570241.1, from coordinate 131,584 downwards.
CGGTAGGAGCACTTATATTCGTCTGTCCCCAGGTTCTTACTGTTGATCCTAACAAGAAAGTGGTTTTGACGGAAGAAACTTTGGCACGAGTATTCGAAAAGTACTCACCACGTGCGATCAGCAGGATACGACGGCCGCCGACATACCAAGCTGTGCCATTAAAGGGCTCCTTGCATGCGTCACAGGTACAAATTTTTAGTTGACTGAACCGTGTAAGTAGAATTTTTCTAGGCAAGTACAGTAGTATTGTTTACCTACCGTGAGCATACGAAGTCATATACGTCAGAGACGTTATTTTTCTACGTTGCCGTTTCCGTTTCCATGCTCATACTACGAGTATGTACTTGTACTGAAATCCATCATGGTCGCTGTTTAACCAGTGCATATAATGCATATTATTATTTGGGTCTGTAGATTCGCGATGTTCTTGTACCGACTTGAACCTGCATGATTTATCCTACAATATTGCGTCTGAGATAGTTTTAAATCTTGATGTTCACTCCCAGACAACAGCTAAACGGTAAGCACTAAAAATTCTAATTACACCAGTTCGTATGAAAAAGATAAACGTTGACTTTCGAAATTAAGACCTTAATAAGTAATATAATTGTGTATTTTCTTTGTAGAGTCTGTATATTATGGCACCTTGTGCTAAAGCGCCCGGCTGTTAGTCATACTGTGATAATCGACGCTCAGCTAGTATACTTTGTTGAATACTGGCACAGAAAGGAATACATGTACAAACTGACATGCTGGTTGAATGAAAGGGTCACTGATCGCACCACTTGCCTTGCATTCGTTAATTGCTCTGGCTTGGAATACCTCAATAATATCGCGGACACAACCATGGATTTATTACAAGCCAGAAACGTCTTCCTGCCTTTGTTAATCGTCAAAGATGCTCATGGGCAGATTGAGAACAATTTTTCTGGTTACGATTGGCAATATCAATCTACACAGCGGCCAATCTCTGCACCGTATAAAGATAACTGGCGCCGTTGCAGTTTATCCACTCTGCGAATGATTTGCAAGAAGATTTTTATAATGAACTACACTATTAAGCGGATTTTAGCCCAAGCAGGAAGATTTTTTCACCGTACGAGACCCTGGGAAATGGGCTGGGGTTTGGAAGTTACCGTCCCGCTGTTGTGGTTTTCTGCCTCAGATAGAAATTCTCGGATATGTCAACGCCTTTTGATTGCAGCGGAAATTGCTAGTCCACCGGTCAGTGCAGTAGTTTACGAGAAAGTCCGCATAATCCATCACCACTGGGTGCAGACGGTAGCATATCCGAATGGCTGGGTTGGTGTTCGAGACCTCCTTAATTTGTAAGTTAACTGTGACAAGTGCTTATGGATCTGCGGACTTTCTGATAGGTACAGTATTTTAAATTGTCACATTTCCGCAGTTACAGTGGTTTTCACACGGATGGCAGTGCACGGACCTGGAATGACGTTGATTTGCGAAATATGGATATTAGCACTTGGACGAAGTTGACCTTTTACGCAATCGATTTTTTCTTCCAATAATAAACCGGGACTTTGGCATCCTATTTTAGGACTTATCCAGGGTTTTGGTGTGCTTTTTTGTTACATAACGACTATTAACGAGTCAGTTGTTTCAGAATTTCGGGGCATGTTGACAAGGTTTTGGTTAGATGAACAGTTTTGTCTATTTTGTTGCAACACGAGTACGTACTGGCTTCATCGGTAATAATTCACATTCTTTAAACTGAGAATGCAATGCTGCGCTGCAATAGCTAATTAATTTTTACTTCTGAATTTGTATGAGTGGCAATATATGCCTGTCAAAGCAAAGTTTTCTCCGTTATGCTCTTGTGTTTGCGTGCTGCAGTATACGAGATACATGTAATATCGTCTACTGTGCGTAGAGTACTAACTAGACTTGTCTATAGTCAAATTGTACGACATTGGTGCAGCAGATCCTTAACGTTGGATTGACGGAGTCAGGTAAACCTGCCTTGAGGCGTTCGCAATCTTTTGGTGCGGCACTTGGCACATTCTTCATTCTGGACGTCTCTGTGATACGAAAATCGTTTTTAAACTCAAAAAAGACAGAAATAGTATCAGTGAACATCTTGAAATACAATTTGCAGTGATCGCATACTCACTTGTCAGTACACAAAAATATAACTTTTATTCGGCTACAGCCACTGCAGAGATCAACACGCTTGCGCATGTTTACTCTACTTGAAATGATAGAATTTTAAACATTAAAAAAACACCCAAAATCGTTAGAATCCTTTGCCATCTTAGGACGTGCACTCATTATCCCCAAAACGGCTGCTGCCTTTCCTTTAACTACCGCTAGGCTCAATCGCTACCTCAAAAAGGCCGTAGAAGGCAGCATATTGCAGAATAGTAGGTGGTATTTATAACATAAGGGATAAAATGGTCTAGAAAATTGGCGCACTTTATTATACCGTACTACGGAGTGTAGTACAATGTACGACAAAAAGAGGTTGAACCGATCAGTCGGTCCGCGGTTCAAAATAACCTCACAACGACACGCCACCACTAAAACTTGACGCTGATCACTATTTCAGACGCTGCGCTCCGTGAATATCAAAGTGTAGCTATACTAGTTGCATATCAAAGGTGTGAAAAAATTTTAAACTTTTGATACTAAACCTGTGGCTGTTTATGGCGAACAGCACAAATTCTAGCCATTTTGCTTTCTCGTAGGCACAGCATAGGATCTGTGCGCATAACCGTTTGGCTTGCAATCAGTGCTTAAGTCTATGGGAAAGCAAAATGGCTAGAATTTGTGCTGTTCGCCATACTTTTACACATTTAATGACAAAGTTCAAAAAAGAACCCACACCAAAACAGTTGGAACAGCAATCTATTGGACACCAAAACAGTTGGAATAGCAATCTATTGGCAGGTCAACAACAGAACTGCCACTCAGTCGGTGTTCCTATCAATACTTATCTGTGCCATGGTTAATTTTGACAGAAAAACTTTTCGAATGCCCTGAAATCGGAACGATGTGGAAAATGTGTGCATTCTTTCCCGCAGTGTCTAACTCCTGATATTCGCTTCGCTCTCGTTTAGCCCAAATGTATGATAACGTCATACATGCAATCTGCAATAAAATAGGATTATTCGATTAATACGAACTTTCGTAAGAAACATACGCGTCTAATATGCGTGTTTATATAATTATAGAAGTATACCTGAATAGAAGCAACAGTTAATCCCACGGCGGCTACCACTCTCATGTGTTCTTCGGCTTCAAATCGAATTCTATTGGCGCATCCCCCCACATAAATTGGGCAATTCTTATCGGCCGGCAGTGGATAACAGCCTACATATTCTGGGCTCTTCCAGTTTAAATTACAAGTGCCATTAATTAAAATAGAAACTGTTTTCCCCAGGTTGCAACAGGAACGTGGGATTTCGTTGTTGAGGTAAATCCAGTCTCTATAACCCCTGGCTCCGCAGCAATGTAACTATAAATAGCAAGCAAATACACAATATAAATCATAAATGGTGGTACGATTGCCATCTGAGTACCGTTTCTTGCGTGTGGGCCCATAAATTGGCAACTTGGGGATCGGTGCTGTTCATGGAATCGGCCACACATGCCGTAAGGTACGTCTGAATCTGCAATGCGACACGCATTAATGCATAACTGCAAGATATGATACGATTTTTTTGGATTTAAATGTTTTTCTACACATAAACTTCTAGAAAATCAAAAAACAGTTCATATATTTTTTTGATGATATGATTTTTAGTATGATTGTATGCTAAGAAAAATCGGCAACTGTGCAACTATCTGTACACACTGCTGTACAAAAAGTACATCTCACTGGTCAGTATTATAGTTTCATTTATTACACTTGTACAGGAAAAAAGCCTTACGTTATTCCGTTGTATATATGCCGCGATGACTCCGGAAATTACCAGCGCGAACAAACACCCCGAGACGATTGAAAACGCCAAATTATACTACAATAAAAGTTTGACATAGTATTCGTCATAGAGAAAAGCAAGGTCTGCTCTAATTTCAGGGCTTTACGGCAAGATTAGTGAGTTAGATGCCCGTTGAAAGGCCGGAACACTACTGGCCAGTGGCCTTTTTTACGCTGACTTACAGTGGTGACACGATACAGATGTCTTTTCCATACACTGCAGCATCCCAGGAATGATACTACACTGACAACGATTCCAACCAATATATTTAAATCCGCCGTCCACCGGTAGCCAAAATTCAGGAAGGAAATGTAATTTTTGTATGCCTCCTGAGTGACTACGCCAGCTCCAATCAGACCCAGTCCCAATATCTACTTTGTAATAACACCAACTGGTTTAAATGATTCATGACGCAAGTCCCTGACTTTCGCAAATACAGATGAAGTGGTTGACGTAATAATATTACACTCATGTAATCATATACATTTTGATTTTTGGACAATTTACTAGCGTGGCGCTTACAAAATGACAAGTGTTGCAGATGACGAGGAGCCATTTGATAAACTGCGTACTGGTAAATCCAGCCTTGTACGCTTCGGGTGCCATCACTGCTATGTATAAGACCAACCGTCTGAAGCCTGATGTATTTTCACGTATGGGAATCCGAATCCGGCGGCGGCGACTGTCGGGAGCAAATGTATGCGAAGAAGATAGTTTATCGTTTCCACTAAAAACCTGGGAGCCAGAATAGCTCGGTAATTAACGTCGATTACGATCTGACGCCGTTCATCACGCGGCTGTTGCGATTGCACGTCATAATGACAGTGCTGCACAGTCAGCTTGCGGATATAGATATAAGGAATATGCCAAGCAAGTCAGCAAACTCGTTACCCGGCAGTCGGAACATATCATGCTTTACGTATACTTTACCGTAATCATGTGAATATCATGCTATTGTCTGCCACAACTTGCAAGTGCCAACAGAGAAAGATGTCTGACTTTTCGTAATGCTGGTTAATACATCACGGTATGTCTATAGACAGCACAGAAAAAAACAGCAGAGTATTGCCTATGCGTGTACTTGAGTGATTTGGTTTCATACGTGTGCAGCTAAATACGTGTATTTGTACGTGGTTTTACTTGTGATTGATTTATTCCTGCAGCAGATTCTTACGAGTGTCTTTAATAAATCGAGAATTTAGCTGCCTCAAAACTTACATTTGACAGCTGCTTTTTAAAACATAACTTTACTGCAGTTTTAAAATTAATAGAAGTTTTCAGAACAAATCAAGCAGTATGCGCAATATGCTCCAGTAGTAGATTATCTACTGGGAAAGAAATAACAATAAGTTCAATAACAACAGCTCGAAATATTTGAGCTTGAGTGTGAACTTCGATGATGAAGGCTAATCTGTCGGTGACGAACAAGGCATCACGGACACTCCACTGCCTTTGCATCGATGATTAAGTACATAGATGAGCTCGTATGTTAAAAAACCTACATAGGCGTTGGAAGATACCCGAATGTCTGAATCTGAGCAATAGCTGTTTTCCAGCGGTTAGTTGTTTTACCAAGGTTTAATGTGGTGCCAAGAAGTCAAGGACAGTAGATCGCAATAAACTCGGTGATTTGCTACAGCAAATACGGAACATGTCCAAGATTCAGAATTTAGCAATTGTAACAATTATTTGTCTTGAATACAGTAGCCACAAAAAAGACTAAAGTAGAATATTACAACTGTTTAATGCCGGCAAATTATCGCTTTAACAGCCTGCCGCCACAACGGCAGAGCCCACAACAGGAGGATCGGATCGGCAATCGCTTGGCAATTAAACAAGACAGCCACCACCCCATCGACATTTTCATAAATATGTTGCACTACCATCTGATACCCAAAATAAGCCACATAAGGCCCCCAGAATATCAGAATACTCATCATCATGATAATTATCAGGAGGCGCGTCTGCTGCTCCATAGCAGACTGGCTTGCGGTCACGTGATTTGTGGATGTCGAACCAACTTGCGATCGTACAATCAACTTCCTTTTCCATAAACGCCGCATCCGTTGTTTCCATAAAATCAACGGGCACGAAACCATTATAACAATAAAGGAGACAATAGCGTACAACTCGCCGATTGTTGCGTTGGAGACATCCGCCGCCGTAAACTGATCGCTAAAGCAGTTGCCGATCTGCGTCGGTCGACGATTAATTAAAACATCGATAACTGTGCCGGGAAGTCCAATTATGTGGGCCAATAACCATACCGCAGAATTCAACAGCCACGCTTTTCGCAGATCGTGAAATCGATGGAAGGATATGGGAAACCACAGCGCCCAGATTCGGTTCAGGGCAATTGTGGCATGCGTAAACATTTGAATGGCTGAAATCACTGCGATGGCATAAACGTACAACATGCAACCAGATACGCTGACGAACAGTCTGGGGTAAAGTTCATTGAGGGTATTCAACGGGCCAATCATTGCGTGGAAGGCTATGTTTGATGATAATAGTCCTATGAAATACGTGTCAAATGGTGTCCATAAATTACGACGAAGAAAAAATACTATTATTAACAATAAGTTGAGTACTAACGGAATAAAAGAAAAAACCGCGAAAGCGACAGATCTGGCCACACTGGGCACAGCTGTTGAATTTTTCATCAATTGCAAAGAAACGTTCTCCGAAGAAATAATGTTGGACGTATTACTATCCATCATTATGAATAACACGGAAAAAAAGGAGAAAATGTGGTGAACCGCCTTTAGATCTGGATGGGTGCATACCTGCAGAATAACCTTGGGCTTTTCTGTCGTCATGCTGTGTCTAAGCGGGTAGAGCTTTATCGTCTCAATATTTACACAGGACTCCATCATCCACAAGAAGATGTTACGGAAGCGTAAACTTTCAAGTACCGATTGTGCACGCCGGCTAAGTTTATGCAGGTGTATCCACGGTACTTCCAGTTATAATGCAGTATGCGGATAGTGGTAATCTCCAAGATTACTAGCTATGACGATATTGATCGGCGCTTTAACGTAAAGACTGTTTTGTTATCCAGTGACCAGTGAAACAGCAGCCAATGTCCCACATTACACGTCGTTACCATTCGAGCAATAATAAACTTGCCCAAATTTCTTGGATGAGTTTTTATATATTTATTTTTTGGGTCTTCCTCTGATTATAGTGATGGCTTCTAAATTACATTGCTATTGGACTGGCTTTTCTATCAGACTATACATTGATTGTTGTATTGTCCAGTGTCCACTGCTGCAACGGGGCATCGCCCCTCGCACTAGACATCGAACTTCCCATTGTTACTTACACGACATTATTGACACGGGTTGTATGCAAGCATTGACAGATTGTTTAAGAAGACCGTTTAGCCAATAGGTTTCCATATGCTGTTTGCCCTTGATGGAAATGATTCCTCGGTATTCCATATCGAACCGGTTCATTTCCTTCAGCAAAGCGGCAGTGAAGTGGCTGACTTGGGTGCGATTTGGCATTCCAGAAGTACACATCCTGGACGCAGTATTTACCGTGTCACCGAATCTATAAAGGGTTCAAAAGTAAAGTGTTCCACGAAACTGATGCATGAAGTATGATCACGAGCACAAAACACTTTGCTTTGCTCTAATTACGATAACACCGCAAAGCGTACAGGCAGTATCTTAAGCGCCGAAACCCGACAATCCCAGCAGCACAGGGACCTGAAAATATTTCAGACTCTATACACTCGTCTGTCCTTGCAAACAATTTATTAATTTGTCAGAGCGAAGTAATCCAAATGGTCGACCTGAATGAATTCCTGATCTAAACTGCAGCCACTGTAAATTCGGTTGAGCACAGAGCGTTGGTGCTGTCTGTAGAATCATTAGTGCAAGATCGGCCGTCACTTGTGTGATGATAAGTGATCATTCTGGCGCCCGGCGCACCACCCCTCGGGTACGCACAGGGCGCTGCTTAATATAGAGGGGCGATACTGCCCTAGCCACTAGACCTCACCTCGCCAGTCGGCCCTTGCCCAAAGTCCGTATAACTTTGCATACAAAATTTTTGCATGCTGTATACCATAGCAACATACTGCGCACGTGCAGCGCATGGATTTTGTCAGTTGTAAGGTTCTCTAAACAGTCAGGGCTCGCTATTTGCCTTGCAAATTCCTAATTGTACATTGTCAATTTTGGGATATTCTGCTAGCCTGATACTGGGAAGTTTTTGTAATTATGTACGTGTAGCGGATTGAGTTTTGAAAAGGATCTAATGTGGGATATTCCGATGGCTGATATTTGTTGACTGGGTAATACACAGGTAAATACGTTTTTGAAGAAGAACGAAAATCTTTTGCAGATATTCGTAAGATCAGACAACAGTGCTGATCTGCAAGCTCTTCTCTATTTGCTTAAGCTTTACATTCTTCCCCCGAGCATTTAAATCTTACCGTGCCCATTATTCTCTTCGGTGTCCCGTATCACGAAACCTATGTTAGCGTAGTAGAATAATGCACTTTGGTGAAAATCGCACACGTTGTTCCACTGCCTACGGTATACGGCGTACTGTTCCAACTTTCGACTGCGTACATCCTACACTTTTTAGTTGCTCTCTTGAATCGCCACTACCAAACCTTCTAACATTGCACTATTATTATTTCCGACGGTTTTCGTTTTTAGGTTAGCCTCAGCGGAATTGTTACTCTGTGACCTGTTTGTCAAGAACTGCCACGTAATCCAGAAAACCCGGACACTGTCCCGCTGTTTAATGCCGAGCAGTTTCCATTCAAGTATCCTGCAATTGCACCGTTCTATGCTCACGTTGACAACGAAAACGAAGGGTTAATATATTTCGGTGAGCCATCACAAATGATGTTTAGAAAAAAATGATACATAGTTTTCTGTTTATATGTACTATAGTTTGAAGAATAATTTTGCGAAGTTTTAGGGTACGGGAATTCTACGGATGTAGTAAGCTTTCTAAGAATCAGATGCTTGCTTGGTTTTAATGTTTTATATCGCGCGTAGTCGTAATCGGAAAATTTTGACTAATCAAATTATGCATTATATTGACCACCATAATATAAAAATTACTTCGCATAAATATTCGTTAATTGGGTTTTCTCCCTTAAAAATTTTTGGTTGTTAAGATTTTGTTTTGAAGACATAAACTCTCTGTTAACTGTGTGTCTCTAGTATTTTATCGATGAATGAGTGCGGTTTGGGTATTGCTTCCGCGATGTAAAATTGCTGTTTCTGCTTTCCCACTGAAAAGCTGTAAATTATCGTTTGATCAAGTCTCTGACAGTCCCACGGGAGAAAATATGTTATCAGAGAATTATTAATTGTAATGCGAATTTTATTTCTCATGGAATTTCATCGATTTGTTTTCCTCAGTTACCTCTCCACCTGCTTCTCTCGGATATCTAACACCATCTCCGGCGCTCAGTCTTTTGCGACATCCATCATTCACGAGGGTAGAGGTAACAGTAAAGCCACCCAATATAATCTAATATAAGGTATACCTGAAAAAAATAAATTCGAATATTTTTAATTTTGAAAACAACCAAACCTTTCATTATTTTCTTTTTAGGAGATAATTATCGTACGTGTTAGTTTAGGCTCTGTGGGCACGTGGATGGTTCGCCGTCCTTGTAGCACGCGGAGCGTTTGGAATTTGTTTTCGGTAAAACGGAATTTAGTGCAGTATTAGCTGTAATTTAAACTGGTGGGCGCGCGGGAGTTCGCTCTTGTGCTGCACGCTGGTATAGGAAATTTTTTTAGTTTTCTTACTTTTCTGTAGGCTCGTCGTGGGCACGCGGCCTGCAAGCAGGCTGTGTAGCACTTGTGACGGCAAGCATTAATTTGCTTTTTTTTGAAAAATATTTTGAAGTTAAATCCATATCAAATACAGCAGGCCCTCGGGCGCGCGGCAGGTGCGCCAGCTGCGCTGCACTTGTGGCACATGAAAAAAATCAATTCACGCTGGTAGAGTAGATGCACCAAATTTCACGATAATATTGCTACTAAAGTGAAATTTTTTGAATGAATAAAACTGATAATAATCAAACAGAATATACCATTTGTCTGCAGCATCTGTACACTCACACAAGGTACCGACGGGCATGCGGCGAGTGCGCTCCCTGCATAGCACATCGGGAAACATTTAAATCGTGCACGTTTCAACAGTATTAAAAATTGAAAAATATTGAAAATTTATAGTTGGTAGATGTTGTCTGTTGCGTGATGTAGCATGATGAATATTAATTCTGTTTTTACAGATTTTGCAGTGCTACCAATTTTAACAGGCGCCTGTTTCGAGTATTGGTCTGTGCTGAAACACCCGGTATATATTAGTAAATTCTACTAAGTAGAATTGGCCAGTTATTTAGTATGCGAAATCCTTTTTAGATAAGCGAATACTGTACATGTTTTCAATCTTTGGTTTGAAAAGTGCCTATCAAGTCGCATCATACAACAAATATATTTTTGACTGATTCTGCATAAATGCCCGGTATAGAAATATTATAAAATAATGTAATTAAGTGATGATTTCTTTCCTTTACCAGGACAATCCGTCACTGTTGAATTACACATTTCAGCTGCAGCTAAAATGTCAAAGCCTCGACTTACCATTTCCGAACTCCATAAACGCAATCGTCTGATGAGAGATCGGCTTAACGCCACTGAGTGCACCGGCGATCCCAAGATCTCTAAGATCGATATGGTCGGTGATTCCAATACTCGCAACGTCATGTGCGGCGATCGTCCAAATGCTGACGGTGGATGGCAGTCAAAGGGCGTTAAGGCACTATCGCTGTTAAATGTCAGCCGGGGGTGGAACTTCTTTGTCACGTCGATTTCCGGCGGCTGGGCAATAGACGTCCGTAATTTTCTCGTGCAATCTGACGTGCACATGTTCGCCACTGAGGATGAAAAGAAGCCGATTTTAGTAGTATCGTGCGGTACGAACGATTTTTGGGATCTAATCCACTGTTCCCAGGCCGTTAAGGGGGAAGTTGAAATGGGAGAGTTTATCAAGGACTGGGAGGACGTTCAGGCGCAGTGGCTCATAGATATGGCCGACTTGGTCGTGCAAGCGCGTACTCGGTACCACGAGATCGTGGTAATGGGAGTGATTAGCGTAGGAAACACTGACGAGATCGAGAGCAACCTGGTCAATCCTAGGATCATGCGCGCCAACGAGGAGCTCCAGAAGCTGTGCAGTGATTGGCAGGTGACATATGTCAACACCGAGTCCCTCAAGGCGCTGCGCAAAGATGGCATTCACCTCACACAGGAGGGTGGTAAAGATTTTGCCAAGTTGATTCGTCGGGCGGTTGAGCGTCTGCAGGACAAATGTGAGTGCTTTAGGGTGGTGTGCGAGGGTTGTCTATACTAACAGGCAGTCTCAGGCAGGTTTAGGGTATACTAAATCTTTCATTCTTTTCTCCTTACAGTGACCGGAAGCAAGCAGAACGAGCTGCGAAAGAAACGAAAGAACGACCGCAACGCAAAAAGCATGAAGGGTACGTAGGCAGCCAGACTGTTAGCAAGTCCATCAGTTGATCCAGGGCGGTAGTGAATGCTGTTATTTAATCTTGTGTCGTGATGTTTTAGCGGGCACCTACGTTGCCCCGAGTGCCCAAAACCCGCCGGGTTCCCGTGTGGGGAAGAAGAACAAGTCGCAGAAGGAACGGAAACGCGCCAAGGCCCGGCTGGCCAAGAGTAAGTATTGTTTTGGATCGTATTACTCATTAATCGTACCGAACTTATCATGAGAATAATTAACGCATAAAATGAGCATTTTCTTGGGAACTTGCAGGTGCAGCCAGTGGTGGTGGAGGTGCTGCGGCAGGAGCGGCCACAGCGGCGTCGGGACCGAACGCTGAGCCCTTGGGAGTGTATTCCGCCCCTGCGCGCGGGTCTCTGTAGTACGCAGCTGTTGCAGATATATGGCTTCTGCTTTTTGACCTTTCGTTTTGCTTTGCTGTTTTCCTTTTTCTTGACGAGCTTGTAGCGCTCTGGGTGTGACGCTGTGTGTCGCTTGTCGTGTGTGTGTGTATGGAGAAGGAGAGAATGAACTGAACAGAAGTGCAGTGTTTTTGTTTGCTTTTGTATTGCTGAAGTTGATAAATAAACTAATGCTGTAGGGTGCTTGGAAATCATACAAGTTAAGGATATTGACTGTTCACTCTATTGCAAAATCACAAAAAATAAATACCATAAAATGGAAAAAATAAACAGTCGCCATAATAATACGCCTACTTTTTTTCCCGCGCATGGTAATAAAGCAAATTATAATCATTGCAATAGCAATGCCAAACTGCCATAAACATGCCATTAAGAATACTAGCCGTCTGTGAGCGCTTATTTAGTGTTTACGCTTACTAATAATGGCTGGCCAGCTTCCGCTTTTTTCGCAGCTATAATTGCCAAAATAATTCACTAACGCACCGCAATATTTGGTTAAATACAGATCCCGCCTGGACCATGCCGCGCCAGGCACCTGAATTTGACTTCGAATGGACGTCAGAAGAGGACCTGCTGCGGTTCCTCGCGCAGCCACACATCAACGCAGAGCTACAGGAATATGGCTTTATCATGGTAAAGCTGATAAATTTTTTGCAGCAATAAATGTTCAGTTCTCAACTAACCTGCAATTAAGAACGATGACTGTTATACAGCTGCGCGTCATCCTGCCTGAAGGCGGAGTTGTAGAAGAGATTCTTAGAAATCCGGCGGTATTTCGAACCATGTTCCGGGAGAAAAACAGCATCATTGCCTACCAGCATGTCGTCACATCCAATGGCTGCATTGAAGTAACAGAGCCGCGAAACCTGAAGCAGGATTGCGCATACGATACCTACACCGCCTTCTCGAAATGTGAGACCTTTGAGGAGTGGTGTGCGACCGCAAAGCACACCAGGAAACGATCGATCGGGAAACCAAAGCCGTTCAGTATATGTGGGATGTGAGAGCTTCTGCGGCGGTGGATCTGCCTCATGAAGAGGATCGGCCGTTTATCCTTACCGAAGAAGGGCGGAGGCTGTTTCCCCTCCCGATCGCAGCAGAAAAGTTCTTTGCGCAGCATTTCCACAAAGCAGATGCAGGGGAATCGCATCGACGCGCCTTCTACTGTATCAGCACGAAGAACATCATGGATCACTACAAAAAGGTATTCGTTCGACACGGGCAGCGTTTTTTGTTTCATGTTGTGAATAAACTGGCGAATTATCATGACTACAGTCCCTTTCTCTAAAACCTAGGGATACAATATGGCTGATTTCTCGTGCGTCCTTCGGAAATACTCGGAGGATATGCTTACCGGGCCAATGGGTGGGATCAGTACGTATTTTACGTACATTTCTGCAAGAGGATCAGTATCAGCCCTTCATATCGAAGATGCTGACATGGTGTCCATTAACTATTGCGTTTTCTGTGCCGATCCGAACTTGCTGAAGCTTTGGTTCGGCTGGCCGCCGCACGCTCTTCCGCTTTTACGGCAGCTTGGTCTGGAGGAACATCTGAAGCAATACCCCGACAGTAACGCGACGCCGGAGGAATTTGTGAACGCGCGTGACAAACAGCAGTTCATGGATCCAGCTGCTGTGGAGAAGGCAATCGGTGTGCCGGCGACCTATGCGTTCCAAAGAGAAGGATACATGATTGTGACTGCGCCACGGGCGCCCCATGAAGTGATTAATCTGGGAGAGTCCGTTCATATTGCCACGAACATTGGCACAGAGAAATGGGCGAAAGACATTTTGCCAACGGCCGAAGTATCACCCGAAGATAAGGGAGGCATTACGCAAGCACTGAAAGACGAAATGATGCTGTATGTCAAGGGCAAGCAGACGAAGCCCGTAGCGGACATCAACGGCATTCCGCTTGCAACGGACGCCGACTGCCGGGATCTGACCGCTAATTTGCGGCGCCGAGTCGTTAATAACCTCGTTGAGATTGATCTTTCATCAGTAGTGCATGGTTGCCACAACCTGACACGGACTGTGGATCCTTTTTATTGCAAGAACAAGCAGGTGGAGCTGGAGAATCGCGGCTATGTGGAATTGGATTGGACGATTTGGTTGCACTGTGATTTACCTAACGCGGAAACCTGGGAGGAAGTTCAGTATGCCATCACCCATAATGGGCTTAAACTGTCGATTATTAGTGGTAAGGAAAAAAAGAAGCTAGCAGTAGAAAGGAATTCAGCATGGCTGGTGTTTCAATAACTGGTTTTTAACAGGTTCGCAGCGCGTTGCGATGGCACGAAATCTGGGAAAACATAGTCTGCCGGTAAGTAGATAAAAATGGAAATGAAATAGGCCTACATCCTATCAATACCAACGTTTTCTCGTATGTTACACCATAGGCCCGCGTGTTTCTCAACTGCTCTCGCATGGAATTGATCGAGCTGATGGGTCAAGTTGTAATGACCGAGCAGCAGGAACCACTAGCCCGCCGAGTAACTTGGCTCTGGCGGATTATGCGCCCACTAATCAACGAAATTGTCGCCCACAAAGTCGCTGGGCTTGACATCGTGCCAACACCGGATGGTTATCCCAAGCGTGACGCCGGATACGATGAAGAATACCCTGCCCTGATGAAGGACGGTATAATCTATACGTTCCAAGCATACAACGACCGAAAATCCTTCCATTTCCACCTGGCGCGAATCCTCCCGAAATACTTTAGCAGGGAGCTGGTGGCCAAAAGTTACCAAGGCAAAGATCGCAAAAAATCTACACTTGTTAACGGCATAAATGCCATGGCAAAGTTCCTCTGCTTCCCACCGGCAATGGAGCGCGAGTTTTATCAGTTGTGCGACATGATTGATTCCGGAGAAGTTGACATTACAACCTTGCCTTACAAGACAAAGCAAGCAGATTCGCTGAGCAAGGTGTTTGAAATGAATTTTGGCATTCCGACAATGGAGAAGTGGTTGGAAGTTGATTGGCATCTGCTGGAGAGGGGCGTAACTAAATGGCACATGTTCTTTATTCGTCTCGCGGTTTCCATGGATAGGTCAAAAGATGGTGGAGTAGCTGCGGCCAGTCACCTCACACCAAAGGTTAGTCAGGCAGGCAATTGCACAGATGCATCACAGTTACTTGCAAAACTCACAGAGTGCAACTTACACCGTTCTGCTCTTTTTAGCACCACATCGTCAATTACTTACTTGTTCATCTTGGTATTCCCGTCGGTGTTATTCCGTTGGGAGGCGAGACGACCCTGGAAGACAAGCAAGCGCGCGCGCGAATTGAAGCTTGTTATGCTTCTGCGGAACACCGAGAGGCATGCAGATTGTTCCTTGAGCTTTATCCCCAATTTGCCAATGAGCACTATACACGGTCAAAAGATCCTACTGCCCGTGTGGAAATCCCCCCGAATTATGCCACCGATTTGGACATCCCGAAGAAGCGGAAGCGTGGTGGTGGCGGTGGTGGTGCTCGAGGAAAAAAGAACGGTGCTAAGGGCAGTGGCAAAAAGAGCGGCGTGGGGAAGAAGAAGACGAAGAAAGCCACGGCTGCATCCGGCAGTGACGGCGGCGAGGACGCTGACGACGTCGAAGACGATGGTAATGACCAAGTCGCGGCTGACAGTGAAGGTGGCAGTGATGAAGATGAAAGTATGAACGTGGACGAGCATGAAGATGAGGATGGCATCCAGTATTTGGGAGTAAGAACACATTAAATTGCGTTGTGTTTCTGCGAATTTGAATAATCGTTTCTTCTATACCTATAGCGATTCGAAAAATTTGAACCGTTGGCTGAAACTACCCGCAGCAAGAAAAAACAGCAAGCGCGCAAGTCAACACCTTTGTGCGCGCTACGTGATGCGGCCGTGCAGTTGACGGACGCGTATGTTGATGCGCTGGTACGTATCGGATACACGCTGAAGGTGTTTCCAATCTTTTGTTCACAGCGACAAAACACTAAACCAATGTTTTTTGGTTGTAGTGGAAAGGATTCGATAGATGCGTTCAGGGACAGTTTTATGTCGCCGAGTCCAGCCTTGATCACGAGCTGACGTTGCTGCGCATTATGACCAAGCTTCCTACGACCACCGAGCGTCCTTTCGGCGTCAGGGCTGTGAAGTATGGCGCGTTCCAAGTGGATAAAGCGGAATACAAAGAAACGGAAAAGTTTGCCGAATTCGACTTTAAGATCCTCCATCCATTGCCCAGTCATCTGCACCAATCTGCCGGAAAACGCAGAATTGTCCTGCAGATTAAGCCTGACAAATGTGTGAGACAGGGACTGGAGGAATTCGTCAAGAAAGCATTTACTGCCGCGGCCTGCGAGAAATTCATGGAGTAGAAGGAGAAGATACTTGCGGTTCGTAGTGGCTACGTGTGTTATTGCGTTTGGAAGAACTTGCTCGCTGACCATGATGGATTTTGTTTGCATTTCTGTTTTTGCTGCTATGTTAGATCTCTGATTAACTGCTGCTGATATACTACTGTATGAAGGAAATAGCGATCTTTTGTAGGTTCATAAGCGTCCAGCTCGTTGTTATGATCATTCCACTTAGTACTGTTGGGGATTTGTTACTTTATTTTTGCTCAATCTACCGGAACCAAAATGAGTGTCACGTTACATGCTGCAATGTTTTTTAAAGTGCTCAAAATATTTAAATTTGCATACTGGGTTTTTTGTTGATGTTATAGTTAACTTGTTTTTGGTGATCAATAATCGGATTACGCAGAATTGGCAAATCATTTACGCGGTAGACAGTTTTATGAGTTTACGTTCGTTCACTCACCGAAAAGCAATCAAACTGACAGTCAGTTATCAAGATTACTTCCACAGATATTACGGCGCGCTACAGGAAAAAATATTAGGAACAATTTTAAAACAAAGACGGCATGGATGCGGTCAAAATAAACCAGCGATTTCACAACCTCGGTCATTAGAAGCGTAATAAAACAACATCCATTGCATAATATTATGCAAAGAAAAATCGCTTTCACGTAGCGGATGGTGGCAGGCAGCGAACCATATCCTTTGGCTTGCGACTCCACACTGGCATTCGGCAGTCTGTTAGCTTGAGCAGGACGAACAGGCAGTTCCGCGACCAGTGCAGATGCTCCAAGATGGGGACTTTTGCAGCCTCCCAATTACCATGCGTAAATCCGCAATAAAAACATTTAGCAACCGTGCCGTGTCCGGAATAAAAAAACCCGGCTTCTGCCATTACACGAGGTGGTTTTTCACTACCACCATGGGCCATCCCCGAAAACTTTTCAGTCGGCTGAAAACGTTTTGAAAAGAAGGAAAAACAGGCGGTCTGGGTGTGATAGGTAAAGATAATTGCCGATCAGGGTACAGTTTACGCAGCTCTGCGCAGTCGGGGTATTTGTCAACGTGGTAATTGCCCGGACTTTCCTGCTCACTTAATCCCACATCCACTCGTCGGCAATATACACACATATGCGCGTCAAGCAGGTTAATTGGCACGAAACCATGAGTGTCTCGCTGGTTAACGGGATGATCGACGACATTGTGCCAAACAATCTGTAAGTATGGGCCATCCTTTTGCTGAATCAATGGAAAAAAGTCACTCGACATCGACATTTCAAGTAAATGTACGCTGCAGCTAACTTCTAACTTTTCTCAGCCCGTTTATAGCTATTGTGCTAGCGTGTTACGCGCGCCTTATATATCTACATCTGCAAAAAAGAGATGATGTTGATATTCAGCTGTGGCTGCTGTTACCGAATGATTACATTCGGGAAGGATGGAGCCGCCCATGGTGCAACTGCTCGACTCCCTGCTTGCCGGAGTTACCGCGGAGTAATATGCACATGGTGGCGATGGGCGACAGCAAGCTGTGCAGCCGTTCCGGACAGAGAAGTCCAGAATGCTTGGACAGCAGTCGTGTTCGTGATAACATGCTAAGGTCATATTGTCGGCTATTAAGCTAAAGCACCAGGAAGTGTACAGGAAAGGTCGATTTCATCAACCCAAACACTCGGTAATACTTAATCACTTTAGCATTTTTTATTGCGCTTCACTACTGACATACATTAAATTTATATACATGATCAAATACAAGAAAAAGGAAAAAATAGCATAATTTGCAAGACATTTAGGTGCACCGCTAAAACAACAATACTACCAGTGACTGACCTGATTTTGATACCTTTACACACACTGATACGTTGTTAACTTGCACCCACCAAAACAAACATTATGGATGCGCTGCGGTAGTTATTGCTACTTCCTTTCACGGATCGGTGACATTTGTTGACCGTGGTGTACCGGGGGTGGTTGTTCCTGGAGGTGTCGATGGTGATGTTGTAGGCGATAGGGGAGTTCTTAATTGAAGAATTAGCGTATTTCGGCATACGGCGGTCCGTTAATTTCAAGAGCACGTACAGACAACTGGGGGCCCAACGAAGATGCTCTAACAGTGGTACATCAGAATCAATCCATCCACTGATCTTAATTCCGCAATAAAAACATTTCACGATGTCACTTCGACCACAATAGTGGAATCCAGCGTGTGCAAGTTCAGATGGAGACTTTTGAACTTGGACGGGCCACTGAGAAAAACTTTTCAGGCGGTCGCTGAAATTCTGAAAAGCGGGAAACTCCGGCAGCCTCAGCTTAATCGGGTGGTGATCCTCTTCGTCGGCATCGTCTTCCATGCACATGTCCCGCAATTGCTCGCAATCGGGATATTTACTAACATGATAAAGGTGAGGATTGTCTTCCGCCGTTAATCCAACATCAATTCGCCCGCAATAAGCGCACAAATAAGAATCCAGGAGGTTAATGGGCGTAAAGCCATTTACTAATAATTTTTTAGCGGCTTTGTCATTGTCTCCCGGCCAGACAAGCTGCAGGGGAGGCTCAGTTTCCTGCTGAATCAGAGGATTAAAGTCTGACATTTTTTTAGAAAGCTACTCGTGATTGAATTGAATAGCTGATTAGAATATATTTTAGGCTTATATAGGCTACTGCTCATTCAGTCATATAGTGGCAAGCGCTCTCTCGCGAACTAAATATAATGCTGGAAGTAAGGTCAGGCTGCTCGACTGCGCGCGCGCGCGCGAGCGCCGGCAGAACGAAACTGCTTAATTTTAGCGTTCCTGTCACAGAATTTGGATTAGCACATGTCCGCTTTCCCATGCCACGCAGCATGCAGGAGACCAGATGCTGCTGTTGTTAAACACTCCTGCTAGGCAACAGGCAGCGTACTCCCTGCTGTTTGCCTTCTGCCACGGGTTAACAGCATGTGTTGCCTGGGCGGACCGTATGGTTATCTGCCAAGCCGCAGGCGGTCAGCTATAGGCGTTTCCTTTTTTACCACATGCATACGCAGTGCGCAATAAAAAGGGCTTTCGACAGTGCGCTGAACGCGTGTTATGAATTGTTGATGCATTGGCCTCTAGCGCGCTTGCGAAAATGACACTTAGTAGTAGTAAGAGTGGAAATCTTAAAATTTTAAGCCAGGATGATGGTGCTGGATCGGAATACGAAACGTTGTTGAATACCGCCCCATTTATTCTTGTGGTAAGTGAAGTGCATCTTTTAATGTTTTCATAAAAATTTACGGGCTCTTGACAGTATAGCGTAGCCGCTGTATAAAGATGAATGCTGGCTGTATAAAAGCCGCGATGGAGCAGCAACCTCGGAAACAGTTGCGCCTCTCTTCCGCGCTACACTTTCCTGCCCTTTAAAATGACCTTTCACGAGTATTTAATCTCAGCCTGGCAGCGATATAGCCAACCGACGCTTTTGATTTTAATTTTTGCAACTCAGTTAACAACAATTTGTCTGTTCACGAGAAGCGGCAGAGTGCTCACTCAGTTCACTAATGAGACTGCAGCTGTTTTGAACGGGAAAACCTTTTTGATTAGTAATTTTATCAATGATACTTTGGCAATTTTAAAAAGCGGCCGCAGTGTCGATAATATTATGTCAATGTTTAGACCGTTAAATGGGTCAGTTAATAGACTGATACGTGCGCTGTCGGAAAAAACCCTAAATTATCAAATGAACATAACTGCTTTAACAAATAGTTGGCTAAAAGGCGAGCCGCGCCTGGATATAATTCTTTTCCCTACGGAAAAGAACATCAGCGAAATAATACAGCAGTCTCCGCCTATTGTCATGAGCTCTACGTTACTCAAAGACGATTTACGGTCACCGCGCGGGGGTGATAGCACGTCTTTTACTGTTGCAGCTAAATATCCTTGTACCCTTTCAGCACAAGCCAACCAAGGTAATGCTAAGTCTGAGCACCTATGTACCAGACCAGCCACGAGCAGATATTCGACTCATCGCCAGATCTCAACAAAAGGAAGAGTACGTAGCTACTAGATGTGGATTCTATTTTCCCCTGCAGTATCTTTCGGAAATCTGTAATGCCCTTCAGAAATTTAGGAAAAAGTTAAAGAGTGGCAGAAAGATAATAAGTTTTGTCAGCCTATGCCCGTTAAACGAAAAGGTGGAACAACAAGTCAACAGCACTCCACCTCTGCGAAGCGACATCAGCATAAGGGAAAACTCTTCATTCCGCAGAGTGGAAAGACGAAGAAAAAGATATACCGCAAAATGCCAAAATCTAAATCCAGTGGTCACACTAACGCTAGCTTTGTGGATGATGATGATGATGATGATGACGGTGATAATGGTACGAATGCCAAGAATGTGGACGATGAAGAAGACACTAGTGATAGCATCGATAATGTTTCAACAAGAGCACATTATGGTACTGATATTGAAGATGATGATGATGATGATGAGGGTGAGGAGGACGGCGAAGTGTGTGAAATAGTGACGAAGAAATGATGCTTGCAGTGTGTGCGGGTGAGGGTGTGTGTGTGTGTGTGTGTGTGCGTGGGTGTGTGTAAGTGTGAGTTCGTTCTGAATGTAAATGAATCATCACGGGTGGCGGAAAAATGATCAATAAAAAATGTCAAGCGAGTTGCTCAGTTGTTTTATTAACGAGTTTAATAACGTACAAAGTATTGTAAAATATTAAACAAACACATCATCACGGGTGGCGGAAAAATGATCAATAAAAAATGTCAAGCGAGTTGCTCAGTTGTTTTATTAACGAGTTTAATAACGTACAAAGTATTGTAAAATATTAAACAAACACACAGCAAGCAAAACATTTTCTACAAGCTACACCGGAACAAAAGGTGACATTAGTTATGGACATGACTGATAAGATTGCTCAAACCAGATCCGTCCTTGCCGACGCCGGTTTTGTTACGTTTCTTCTTCGCTTTGCCAGCAGCATTCGGTTTTTTTTTGCTCTGGTTTTGATTTTTCTTGCTTCTATTACTGCTCTTTTGACTTCTGGAACCACTACCGCCGCTACCACCGCCTCTTCCTTTACCTTTCCGTGTCATGACCATCTTTGATCCGGTGGCCGTCAAGTGCTTTACTGGGACAAGCGCAAACTCCTCCATAGAAGTTGTGTTTACAGCATACACACGCTGGTACTGGTCACCGACCTCTTCGTTTAAAATGCTGCCCCGTACGCGCAGTACATCTGGCGTACAAGACTTAAAGTCTAAGAATAAATATCCGTAATCGCGAGCGGTTGCAGCTTTATATGCATCCATAAAAAAATTTGAGCTACGCGGATACATTTGGCGCGCGAGTATTTCAATTTGCAGTACATCGCGTGGTTGTTTCCATAATACTAAGTAATGTGCATTTAAGGAAATTGTTCTCATTAGTGGATTCTGATAAAAGACATTTTGTACTGTCAAAATTACTGAGCGATTAAGATGGTGGGTACCGCGAGTAAAAAGTGAAACCACGTCTTTATTTATGTTTTGCATTTGATCGTCCAGAATAATCAACGACGGTTCGCATTTATTAGTAAAGCTTTCCTCTGCAATATCAGCCGGAATATCTTTAATGAAAACAATATTTTTTGTGTGACGTTTTATAGCTTTGAAAAAAGGAGACTCGTATGAAAAGATGAAATAAATTTTCTTGGGAAACGGGGTAATCTTGCGCATTTCCAGTAGCCGCGAGATCCAGTAGGTTTTACCACCCTGGCTTTGGCAGCTGCACACCAAATTGAATGGATGCATTAGCAGCGGTTCAAAACTGAATTGCTGAAACATTTTTTTCAACAGTAGTAACAGCAGCAACCACAAGAAGAACAGCAACAACAACAACACCCGCAAACAAACGGTAAAATGTGAAGATGGTCGGCTTTTATACTGCTAAGGGGGCCGGCCGATAGCCAAAGGGCACTGTATGGAAATTCTCCACGATTCTGCGCTTGTCAAACGTAAAACGAATAACCTTGCGCTGCTCACTGGATTTCAGCTGCCATTTGCCCTTAATTCGAAAAATTTTGTATGGATTCACTGAATGACTGACCAGTTTCGGATCTCGGACCATCCTCTCAAGCGTTTTTGTAGTGAACAAACTTTGGTTCCCCTGATTAATGCTGATTCCTTTCATTTTAAAAATCTGCGAACCTTTGCGCGTTTGGTAGGCGTACATTTTAGGTCCACCGCAGACAAATAAAATGATTTGGTCGTCACCTATTTCCGATTTAAATTCCCCTAAACACTCACCGACAGGTAGGCTTTGCAAATTCTTTCCTTCGATAGCAATTACGCAGTCAGTGTCAACATACAAGAGCCTTTCTATTCCGACAAACGCCATTCCTGCATATAATTCCAGACGTGCGTAACTCGTCACAAAGCTGGCAATGACCACATTGGCATGCAAATCTGATCCGTCAACATCGCAAGTGAAACTGCTTTGCACCTGCAGCACGTCGTCACTGACAACATCCACATAGGAGACATTGTAATTGCCGGAATAGAAAAGGTCATTGAATCGCTTAGTATCTTTTACATACTCAAAGCGCGATTTGTTTTCTTTAATTGCCAGCCTTCCCCAGAGTGTGTTAAGCATCAGCTTAGATAGCAAGCGCTTTGTTGGATTGTTTTCAACTCGTGCCGGATCAACCACAACACCATCGCGATCGTACAACAGTTGCAAATAAGCTTTTTTGTTTTCGTCACTGACGCAGCCGGCAGGATACCCGCTGGCCGCCGCTTTTTCGGCCATAAATGTGCTGATGTAATGAGAGAACAAATCTCCCTGACGGGGATAATGCCATACTTCATGGATTTTGATCAGAGTGTAGCCCGTTGACAGCGCCAAAGCTAACTCGGGTGTCGTATACACGCCATTGAAGCATCTCTGTTCGTCGGTGTGCCGGCATATTGATTTCTGATTATTCTGCTCAGCGCAGCGCCAACAAAGCGTAAACACGCATTTCTGATTGATCCGCTGTGGCAAAACGGGCAGAGGCAGACTAACGGGTGGTAGAACGCGAACATGGGCGATCCCAAAATATTCATCTATAGGCTTAAAATGACCAAGAATCTTTTCAGGAATACCCAGCGGGTAACACTTCTGTTTGCACACAGCGGGATATAGGGAGTTTTTATCCAAGTAGGATATATATTCACCCATCGATGAGTCAGGCACAGCCAACAATTGAAAAGCTTCTGTCCGCCCACCGAAAAGTGCATCTCTGATGTTCATCGGTGGCACATGGCTAAAATCCTCGAGCGCCTGCTGGACCGCCCGCTGATGCTGTCGCTTATGCTCGTACCATTGACAGCTCCAGATGGAGCGATAAACAAATCCACGAGACTCTAAATATTTTTGCTTGTGCATGGTTGAATGAAACAGCTGCGCCATTGATTGCCCGCCATATGTTTTGGCGTCCTTAGTGTAGCATGCTGGGCAACCATGAAAATAGCACCCGTGATACTCAAATACTTCATTATTTTCTTCATTATATCCATCCACAAAGAAGCGCCCAATCTGCTTCTCCCCTTCTGGGTGGTTGCGGGCGTGTCGTATCGACTTTTGTTCTGATTTTGCCACATAATGCAACCATTCCAGGCTTTCAAAAGAATAGGATCGATGAGTATGGAGGTCGCGGTAGGTGAAAAATTGAATACTGTCAGCGGGCATGAAACGCGCTCGATACACGGTATTGACAAAACTCGGTAGGGAAACAGACTGGACGAGCGGGTTGTACCCGCCTGATAGAGCGGCCATGCTGGTACAGAAACGCTGACAGGCTTCCCGGAGAATACGGCAATCGTTGACGCAATACCTTATAATTTCTTTTTCAAATATCCAACTCTTATTGTGCTGCAGTGCCTCCTCATCATACCATTTTTTGAAGGCGGTGTAGTCTTTAGACTTCATTTGCGAGCAAAGGTAGAAATGTTCTTCAGGAATTCTCCCGCGGTAATTAAAATTCTCAGACCTGGCAAATAAAAACGGAAAACAGCCTTTTGCGGCTGGAAATCCAAACGCAGCTGGCATTTCACTGAGGCTCATTGGTAGGAAGGCCAAAGAGTCACGTAAAGTTATCTTGAATTTGGGTACCTGGAATATTTAAGTATAATCTAACGCAACTGAACCGAGGGAGCAAGAACAACAACAACAACAACAACAACAACCACAACAACGAGTCTTACATAAATCTGAAGAAATTTTAATCCCCGCATGATGACTTGTGGCCATATACGTTTCTCATGTAAGAATTGCATTATAAAATTTCCGTCATATCCCATTAAATTATGGAAGATAACGATATAGTTAGTATGAGAACGTGCAAATAACCAACTACAGAACTGCGCGCCGGCTTTCGGCCCAAAAAAAGAAGTAGCGGTCCCGTCGTCAGCCACAGCCGCGGCTGCAACTGGAACATGCTGATCACCGCTAATGTCCGCTTCAAAGTCGCAATACAAAAATGGTCTTGCAGGTTTCGGTGTTTCTTTGTGCACTTGTACAAAGCATCGGTGATATTTTCCGACAACCGTCTTGCAGTTTTTACAATAATATTCTCCACAGCAATGCGCTGGATTTTCGACATGCCTTTTTCTATTTTCGTTGATAATTAGACCGCAGTCCAGACACTTCTGCCTCATCTGACAGTCTGTCGCTCCGGTGGCAGCGTCTGTGACTCTTGAAAGATGAAGAGCAAAACAGTCCTTGTTCTGAAAAGCGCGATTACATAAGCTGCATATTTTTTCCACTTGGAAAGCACACTCAGGACGCTGACAATTCCTGCACACTTTTGGACAGTGGTGCGCGGCACCGAGTCTATAGCAAAACCTTTTGCAATGTCGGCACTGCTTAGCCTTGCCAAAGAAGCGAGCCGGTTTTGTTATAGCTGCATAGTGATTATCTGACAGGAAAAGATATACGTCTTTGCTGGCCGAAGTAAGCGGCCGCTGCAACTCTCGATCTTCACTTCCCGAATAAACCAGCCCGGTTTCGTTGTCGGGCGCTTTATAAATTTTTAGGCAGTAGTTGGGGGCGAGCAGAGTCTGGAAAGCTGTATATTGAGAAAAACTCACTGCCCCAAGGGGAACCATAGCATGCTGGTACAACTTAATAGCTTCAGTTTTTTGAAGTTCTTTTCTTGAATCGCACAGCTGCTTCCATTTCCTTTTGTCGTTTACGGGGAGCTTGTTGGCAAATGCCATTGATATAACCAGGGCACGCCCGAAACATAGCATATCGTTATTGCGCACATTAATTATTCCACCGCCAAACGGTGTGCGAATAAGATTTTTCAAATGTTGTCGAGTACCACCACCACCACCACCACCCCTGTCTCTGCTGTTATTTGAAGCAGCTTCATTGTTATCGCTGCCTCCAGAGGGACGTTTTGGCACGCGCATAAGGTTGATATACACAGGCCATTCGAGGGAAAATTCAGTTTTTGACGTAAGTGCATTGGCAATGAGGTAGAGAAACATTTCTGCATTAATGTGGTCTTGCGTGGACAAACGCATCTGGATGGGGTGTGACAGTTGGGTAGATTCGAGCGACACACTAATAAGATCATCCTTATTCGGGACGTAATTGCGAAGATTACTGAAGAGATCTTCAAATACTGACAAGAGAATAGGCAAGATTGTATCCACTCCTTGTAGTGGTAAGGTATCAATTTTCAGCTGAAAATTTCCCGCCCATACATTAAACTTTTTGCTGTGCCGCGACGTTATTGATTTCAGAGCGTAAAACTGCCCGGGATTCTTTATTATGTCGAGGGTGGCAGTGTTTTTTTGCTGTTCTTCTTCATCAGAATTATCGTCTTTTTTCTCATCTTTGGCGCCGTTGCTTTCAGTAGCTTTTTGTGCTTGCTTTTGACCATTACTACTACCACTGTCACCCCCACCCCGGCCACCAGTCAGGTTTTTTAGCTGTTGGAAAAATAATTTGTACGAGAATGCAATGTGACGCGTTTGCCGAAATAAAAGTGATGCAGCCTGAACATCCTTGCATTTGTTGTAGAGCTTTCGTAGCTTTGCTTCTCCCATCGAATCCTTTGTCGTAGTCGTTGTCGTTTGTCGTTGCGTTACCGATGACGCTGCCGCTGTCGCGGCTGCTGCTGCTGACCTTTTCCTGTCTTGTAAAGGCGCCGGCCTTGCTGGCGCAGTCATCGGGCGTTTGCTGCTGCTTTTGGTGCTGCTCTTGCTGCTGGCTTTCATTTGCGTTAAAACAGATGGCTGCTGATGACGGTGAGGATGTCGTTCTAGTAGCACTGGTACTGTTCTGACAACAGGTGATAATGCTGAAGCAAAAGCTTTTAACAAGTAACTTAAACAACAGTGTCATGATGATCGCTCGTTAGCGACCGACGACCAGATTGTTTGCGCAGCCTAACTCTGCGGGGTAACATGTATCAGCCAGTTATTTATATACAAGGCAACAACAAATCACAGTACTTACGATAATACGCTGTTAATACAGAATGCATTGCACCCTGCGGTGCACCATCAGTCGGAAGGATGTGGCTTCCTTCCCAGGGGGGATCTCGCTATTGTATACCGGTGTTTTTACTATTATATATAAACAACTGCATTAAGTCGAAATGAAGTCTACTCATTGCGCTGCAGCTGCTCATTTTCACCATTTTAATTATGGATTCAACAGCTGCAACACAAAACAGGGAAGCGACAGTTGTTAAACGTGATGATAACGATGCCACTAATTACGACGAACGGCACTTGCTGGCGGAAGCTGACGATGCCGCCATTACTGCCGCTGCTGGTTCTGATTCAATCGTTGCTGACCCAGAAGCTTTCACTCCCGCCACTGGCGCAGTTTGTCCGCTATATCAGCAGCACAAAGAGGCTTTTCTGCTCATGTTTCGCACATCCGACTGGACACGGTTTGTTCTTGCTTCGTGGGGATACAACTTCAAAGGGACTGTGCGCTGCAATCGCTGCAGAAAAGAACTCTATTGGCGCGATACAGCGGCCATAATTCATCACGCTGAACGAGAATGCCAGGATCTAAAAGATTATTCGCTTACCGACCCGGATCCCGTAGAGTGGGGCGCCCGTCGCAGACGTACCTATAAGATGCGACGCAGGACATTTGATAACGGCGAATTGCCTGACATGAATGATATCGAATTTCTGCTCGCCCACGGCTTCCATCCCACCAACATTATACAATGCGCTCATCCTAAATGCAATTGGACGGGAAAGTGGGAGGAAATACAGTGCTTGGAGTATTTAAAAAACTACAGCCATGGTCGCGTACATCGCTACCAAATGTATCATCCATACGATAAGAGACCGCCAAGAGTGTTTTGCGAAAATATACTTTTACATGATGATTACGAATAACACGCTTTTTGTTAATGCAGATTGTGCTTTATTCTCTTGTTTATGCGATTTAAATAAAACAAAACATTTAATAAAACCATCAACATCTTAAACATATCTAAAACGTTGCATCTGTTGTAAATTCCCGCATCACGTCGCTGCTCTGTCCAACATGAGCCTTGCGGTACTCGGAGACTCGTCTTTCGAAAAAATTGGTTTTTCCCTCTAGTGAAATTGTTTCCATGTAGGGTAAGGGGTTTTCCACTTTAAAGTACGGCTCCATTTCCAACATCTTCAGCAGAACGTCGGCAACAAACATCACATAGGTTTTCATGGATGATTCGTTAAGACCGCGCAGAGGATGGGTAAACGCATTTTCCCAGAACCTACACTCTATTTCCACAGCTTCCAGCACCAGCCGGTAGATAACTTCAGGTGGAATCTTAAATTTCACTAACTGTAAATACAACCAACAAGCAAATTCAACATGCTGAGATTCATCACGAGCTATTAATTCGTTGCTGAACGTAAGCCCAGGTAGGATGCCACGGCCTCTAAACCAAAAAATAACAGCAAACGCCCCACAAAAAAAAATCATTTCGACACAGGCGAAAGCAATTAGCCTTTCGCCGAAAGAACGCTCTCGATCGCGAATATACTGAGTTGCCCACTCCGCTTTTTCTATAACATTACAGTTAGTCATGATAGCTTGTAGTAGTCCCTGTTTTTCTTCAGAATCTTGGTAATAGGTATTGATAAGGAGAGAGTACGTTTCGCTATGGATATTTTCGATGAAAATCTGATAAGCATAAAATGCCCTGACTTCGGGCAGTTGAACTTCGCAAAGAAAATTTTCTGCTAAATTCTCCATAACTATCCCGTCACTGGCAGCAAAAAAGGCCAGCACGTTTCCTAGAAGATCTTTTTCAAACTGACTCAGCAATGGCCATTGGCGTGTGTCGTGGGAAAAATTAATCTCCTCTGGTGTCCAGAAGCAAGCAACTGCTTTTTTATACCTCTCCCAACCTTCGTCACACTCGATAGGGAATATAACTAGCCTCTTCCAAGACGCTATTAACACAGGCTCTCGCCTTTCTGAATCATCGTTGTCGTTGTCGTTGTGGATAGTATTAGCCTCAGTTTTATTGTTGTTAACGTTAGTGTTGTTCGCTTTACTATTGCCCCATGCTATGTCGTCGTTAATAACATCATCGTTAGTGTTCGCGTCACTTGCCATGGCGTGCCAATAATTGCATTAATAACGATATGCTATTCAGCAGGAGCTTATATACGCATCTGTTCTGGCAACCGCACCGGGGGTTCCCGGCTATCCTTTTCGCTGCTACATCTGTTTGCTTGCTATGGCTCCTCCTCCATATTTCCTGGATGAGCCTATTTCTCTTCCTTTTTTGGTCTATTTAAACACTGGAGAATTTTTGGAAAACTTGCACTCTTGATCATCGCTACTAGTCTGATCGAAGTTGGTTTATATTATGCCTGATACATGTGATAAAGTTTGTATTATCGACGAAGGACTATTCTTGCCGACACAGTCTCCTTGTAATAGCAGCAGCAACAGCAGAAGCGGAGGCAACGTTATTAGCGGATTACCGACAACAGCCTGCACTCCAGTTATCACGTCATCAGCATCAGCGCCACAGCATCACGTAATGGCAAGCTGTTATATTCAAAATCCATTTGGTTATGAAAGTACAGCGGATGGTATATTCGCAGTCCAGCAGCAACAGCAGCAGCAACAGCCAGACCACAAAACTCCCCCTCATCAGTCCCTGCCATTGTTACATCCGCATCAGTTTACACACAGCATGTGCGTGCCAAACCCGCAGTTGCGCAATATCTATCAGCAAGCGGCGCCCGACATGTCAGCTGCCGCCAGTGCAGCCACTCTCAGCCAGTTCCTATCCGCTTTTCCACACCAGCAGCAGGCGGATCAGGTTCTGCTGCAACACCCGCAGCAACATACTCCTCCAAACTACGTTCTCTACAAAGTTTCACCACCGGCTCCGGCGCCGCTAGCACTACCACCACCAGCACAGCTTCCACACTGGCATCCGGCGGGCTCCGACCACCAAATGCAGAATCTGGCACTTGCGCCGTTTGCTTCTACGAATGGGATGACCTTTCACGCCGACCAGCTCCAGCAGCAGCAGAAACAACAGCACGAATATCAATCGCCCTCAATGATGCATTTACCAACAGAGCAAAATCACCTATCGGCAGTGCCGCAGCCGCCGATGTCTTCAGTCCTCTACATTCCCTCAGACCATAACGGGCATGCTCACCGTGAATTTATGGACCCATTCATTACCGTACCGATAACGCCACCATCTTCGCCAATGGACACCACGCACGCTACCCCCGCCGCCGCCGCCAACAATAAACTACGCTCCAGCGAAGAAGCACCTATGCCGGGTAAAAATTTGTCAACCAGTTGCCTTGCTGAAAATCCGCTACCTGCTTTTCTTGACCCTGCGAGTGTACTGAATCCGGGCCGAATCAATGGTGCGCAAAACACAATACGTGCACTACGGAAAAGCGTCTTACCCAATTCCCCGCACCATTCCACGGATATGAGTCGTGAAACCTGGACCTTTCGCGACACAGCGTTCATGTGGATTTCTCATGTGGCCTTCGTCGACTTCTTGAAGAAAAATCCCTCCTACTACCATAATTTCAAAAGTATCGTGAGCGAGTTGGCCGATAGACTTGCCCTAGCTATTGCACCGGCCATTCAACACAAAGGCGCAGCAGCTGGAGGGAGTGGCTATGCCAGCGGGGGAAAACCATCGCCGTCCAAGCGGATGAAGCTGAATGAATGACCTGTAAGTCACACTTCTCCATACAGATCATTTTAACTCGGTTATATGCTTGTATTAAATCGAATTAGTGATTTAGAAAGTCGCATTTCTTGTTTTCAGCTTTTTGCCGTCATGTATCCAATGCGACAGAACCAACAACAGCAGCAGCAAAAGCCGTTTTTTATCGCTTTTGAAGGAATTAACACCGCCGAAAAAACCACACAATCTGCCCTACTTGCTGACACCCTTGTCAGCATGGGATATAAGGTTTCCTTACATAGTAACCACTTTATGTCGGATTGCATGAGCCAACCAGCACTATCCAATTTGTTTCGTGCCTCTGTTATTGCCTTATCTGACCGTGACCTTATTCATACCCGCGCTACCTATCTTATCCTGTCCGCGCGACGCCATATTCTCCTTAATGAGATCCGTAGCAAATTAGCCGACGGACATATTGTCATTACCGACCGGTATATCCTTTCTGACCTTGCCTACGGCAGTGCCCGTGGACACGATATGCAATGGATGAAAAATATCGAAACCAGCTGCGAATCCGTCCCGGATCCCTGTATTATCCCAGACCTAACGTATTTTATGGACATAAAACCGATGGAGGCCCTGCGGCGCATGATTAAGCAAGCGGATGGTTTATCACATCCAGAACAGGTTATTGTTGACGATCTCGGTCGTGTCTATCATGCTTATAAACAGCTGTTAACCGACTCTGCCTTTGTAAAGAAGGTGGCGTATATAGAGCCTCTGTTGGTGTCAAGTAGCTGTCTGTCAGGTAAAATTTTGCACCAGTTTTTTGAAAATTATAATAATTAAAAGTCGGTTTTGTGAGTATGCAACATTTACAGTTTGTGCAGTTTTATCATTTACTGGACGGATGCAGTTTTTTGTGCTGTTGTAAGAATCGCTGTTGTTGACATTATTGTTTTGTTGTACAAGACTTGCTGTTTGACTAATAAAGACAGAAAACAACGACTCTTTGGCGGCTTTTTAATTACTTTAAGGTAGCACATCATTATTTTTAATAAAACAGTTTTCTTCACGACTTTCACATAACGTTTATGAATCTTTTGCTTTTGTCTATTTGAAAAATCCTCGGCTGCTCAGAAAAAACCAGCAGTTCGACGGGTTCTTCTAAGGGCATAGCGAACTTAAGCTCTAATCGAGCAAGTTGTTTTCTCTCAACCGGAATATCATCAACATCGTGGTTGGGGGTTAAGTCAAACGGGAAGATGCTCTGAAAAACATAACATGCACAAAAACAAATAGAGGTAAAAACGCATTTAAGACTGCCCAAGTTTTATACCGTTCCGTAGGAAACATCGGCGTACGAGGTGTCAGTAGAGCAGGCATAATCTCTGTTGCCAAGTTGGCATGCTAACGCATAGCATAGTGCCCATTCGCAAAATCAACTTTATATGACAGAATCTGATTATCGACAATCAGCGATATTTCTTCAAGATTAAAATGTTGAAAATTCAACGGGTTTTTTCGGTAGTTTCCAAGGTACGCATCGTGGGTGACCATAGCAAAAACAATTCTATTCGGTATTTTTTCAGAGCCGAAAAAATTGTCAATCGTGTATTGTCGCTGACCAGGAATTAAGGCCCGGCTGCGAACATCACTTGCTGCATACATTTTGTATATGGTGGGCTGCGATGAGAGACGTTTTTGAATTTGGTCGTGAGTTTTTTGTGATATTTTAACAAAACGAGCAATAAGTCGCATATCCACAAAATTAAGGTAATAGTTTGGTGCAATATCGTCCGACATCAGGTAAAAAGAAGGATTGCGCTTGAAAAGTCTGATTCGAATGGAAACTTCCGGCAGCAAATACTGTTCCAGAAAAAACAACTCGTGCATTATTTTCCCTACCATTTCAAATGGCTTCCCCTCTTTCGTTCTTTCGTAGCGCGCCAAAAGACCTTGATTCAATTCGGGATTAGTTAAATCCACACTATCCATAGTGTTCTGTGGTTGAATCCGGCTTAACTTATCTCTGAACCACAATATGGGTTGCAGCAGATGTTTTTTTACTCCTCGAGAATAGTTAAGCAGCGTATGCATATAGCCTTTGTAGCCGTAATTATTGTAACTGACCACAAAAGGTGTACCATTTATTTCAATTTCCACGCGTTCAAACATCATGTAAAACAGCAGGTTGACCGGAGCTGCATCGCGCACACCCTGAGTGTTTAATACGTTGGTGTAGTGACCTCTGTCCGCGGGATCTAACTCTCGTACTAGACTAGCAATGGAAGGGTCGGCTAGAGGATTGTCAACATAACTTTGCCCCACCCCCGCGTTGCTGTTACTGGCACCCCCCGTTGATTGATGAAGACGCGGTGTTAGTGGAGCGGGGGGCGGCGGCGGTGGTGGTGGTTGCTGCTGTGGTGGAGGGGGTGGCGGTGGTGGTGGTGCTATGGCATTGGATGCACCACCACCAGCTACCACACTCCCGTCCACACCTGACACTGATTGTGCAGTTGTAGCCTGCTGATTGGGTACAACTGCGGTTCTCATGGGTGTTACCGGTGCAGGTCGTGGCAGCGTTTTGATAACTCCAAGAACTTTCGTAGGGTCACGATCCAAAATCTGGCATTTCATTTTCAGCAGCACATCCGAAGGGTCTAAATAGTATTCAGTAGCAGGAATCAGAAACTCAATAACGTCAGTGTTGTTAACAATTTGATTCAGCGGCATAATTGTCGTGTAATGATGCGATTCTACTATAGACTGGGATACCGGTGGATCGAATAGTTGAAGCTCATCCGGAAACTTTTCGATTGTAGATTGATTTTTCAGGCTAGCCATGATTAATGATTTAGTTAGCTACACTAATGAAGCTAGACTTTTCCCTCTAGTGACCTTTTGAAACAGTCCGGTTCGAAAACCACCTCTTCGTCTGCGTCGGCGGCGCCCACGTCGTTTTTTTCTCGTGCTGAATGGCGGCCCACGCCCGATTACAGCCGTCGACTGGACAATGGTTCGCTTAATTATGCGCCCTCTCCTTCTTCTTCTTTTCCCACTTGTTTTTCTCCGATAGCGCGCCGTTTTCGGGGGTGATATAAGAAAACAACTACTAACGTATACTGAATGTTGAGCGATGAGTTTTTCTTCTTTTTATACTCGCAGTCAGTTAGGCCGTAGAAGCACAATCGTCGTCGTCGTTTTCTAACAAACTCGCGCACAGACAAACATCAACTTTCACAATTTCCGTTTCTAAAAAAGCACGCGACACACATCCGTTTGACCAGAAAAGCGCAATTTTTAACAGCATCAACGTTTGTTACTTGCAAAGAAGGATTCAGATTTTCTCTGCTTTTCCTTTATTAGGATGGCATTTCCGGTAATGGAGCGTCAGGGTGGTCTCTCCCAGAGCGTTCTCGTTCCATTGCATTTTCCAGTCTGATTGGATTGTTATGGTGGGGTTCGATTTGTAAAACCAGTTTTTGACAGGGACATACATACGATCTTCAGGCTCATAACCTTTCTGCAAATCCTCCACGCTGACCACCGCAAGAATGTTCTCCGTACGATTTCCAAAAGCAAAAGAAATTACTTGATTCATGCAGAGAATGACTTGCTTGCGTCCCCGCTGTGTGTCCACCGGTAGCCGATTTCGAATATGGCGGGTGTCTCCGTACTTCTGGAAGTTCTGATCGTGAAAAAAAGCGCTCGCGGCGACTTCTTGGCGCATCAGTCCGGAATCGTCATCGTAGAGTAGACCCAAAACGACGGACAACAAGTTTCCTCTATTTACAATTTGAACCTGCTCATTCTGACTGAGCCAATGTAACTTTCCTTCCTGCAGTAAAATTAACGGTGCGATTATGCCAGTCATATTGGTGACCATCATGTGGACTGTTTTTGACACGGCAGCAACAAAGTCCGTTGGTGTTTTGTCAAATTCTGCTTCCGGAAGGTAAGCATCCAAATATAGCTGGCTGGCTGCAGTATTAACACAGATTGTCAGCTGCCGCTGTTCAGGTGGAATGGTGCTCAGCTTTGCTGAACTGTACGCTCTGACTAGGGCAACTTCCCAAGGCTCCTGCTGTTCGTAGTAGGATAAAATTGGCAACTGTTGCTTATTGGAAAATTGTGTAGCGGTGTTGCGAAGTACCAGGGAGCCGTAAGCCACGGAGGCTCCGCTATGCAGTACAGTATAAAATCCTCCCTCCATCATCCTTTCCTACAAAATAGCGAATTTAATTTTAAACATGTACAAATTTCCAACTCATAATAACATTTTACACAAATATTTCTTTCTTCCTGACCCCACTCTAGAAATATCTTCTTTATAAAAGTGCACGGGTCGATTGCCTTCCAAAACAGTTTTTGGTACGCGATCAAGCGTCTGCAGACGATACGTTATTACCGGCCCATATAAAATTTCGGAAATTTGAAAAATTTCATCGGAAAACGTTTGCGTGTATCCCTTGCTGAACGTAGATTTCTTAATTGCAATTCGGACTCTATCACCAACTTTAAATGCTGCTTTCTGCAACTTGATGAACTTTTTTTCTTGGCCGAGCTTAAACAACTGAGACTGATTTTTGACCGTGATTACTGCAGGCTTCATTTTTACAGCGCTATGTATGCTTCCGTTATAGTTTTGAATAATATTTTGAAGCGCAGAAAACCAGTTGGAACTCTTTGTGAACGTAAAATGGCGAAACAGCGTCGTTTTTAGAGTTCGATTAAACCGTTCCGCTAACGCTGCTTTAAACCTTGAAGACGATATCTGGTGGCGGACGTCGTACTTGGCATATACAGATTTTGCTTTCTCGTTGATAAACTCTTTACCCGCATCGGTAACTGAAAACATCGACACTTAGAAAAGCATTTTTCAGTTTAAGATAGCACCACTTAGTCTCAATATTCTCACCGAAAACAACAGGCCGACGCTTTTGAAAAATTATATCTAGCGCTTTCGAAACCGATTCGCCCGACTTGTCAACTAGCGGGTAAGATGTAGCAAAACGACTAACGCAGTCTACTGTCGTTAGGATGTACCGGAACTTTTCATTAAATTTTTTAACTTTTTGCAGCTCCACTAGGTCACCATGCCAAACGTTATCCACGCCAACGCAAAGATTTTTCAATTTCTTGAATTTTATTCTGGTTGGCTTATGCATCGTATACGTTTTTTGTTCAGAAAGAAAATCTTTAACGTCCTGTAAGGTCACCGTCAGGTGCTTAGCTTTTTCTGTCTCCTTAGCAAGGCGGTACAGAGTCATCGTTCCACCCAGATACCCCGGTGACGTAATGTCAGTATAGAGCGATTTAAGAAAGGAAGCTTTTCGCCGACTTTACGCGGCGGTTGCTGGTATTATCTTTCTATGCGCCATTGCACCTTTCTTACCTTTTAGTTGGTCTTTAATTCTTAACAGCAGCAGCAGCGGCAGCACCAATGACAGGGCTTCTGATTAATTCCACGTACAAAATGCAATCAAATACCCCACAGCCTGAAAATATTCTGCAGTCTGGTGGACTTCCGGATTAGACACCAGTTTATGATTTGATAATTTGACTCCGCATCCGGTCACGAGAAGAAATTTGTCATAGATCCTGAAAAGCCAAATCCTTATTTACATGTCATTTTGTGATCATGCACCGCTTTTATACAGGGTGATGGAAGAATAGAGCGCAGTTGTGGCGGCATTGTGTCTGTCATTTATACTCGGCTGGACGTCTCACAGCAGGGATGAAATGCTGGGAGGTGCTATCTCACTAGGCCGGCCTATCAGTCCAGGGGGCTAATGCGGCAAGGTTCAGCGCGGCATGTGAGCATTGGAACTAAGTAGTTGCGCCGTACAAACCGTATATAACAGCTATCAGTCTCAT
This sequence comes from Paramacrobiotus metropolitanus, assembly GCF_019649055.1. Lineage (NCBI taxonomy): Eukaryota > Metazoa > Tardigrada > Eutardigrada > Parachela > Macrobiotidae > Paramacrobiotus > Paramacrobiotus metropolitanus. The sequence goes on along the minus strand of NW_026570241.1, from coordinate 95,316 downwards.
GAGCTTGACGCTGCAGTCAATGGAGTTTTGCGCTTTTCCGGAATGGTGCGCCGCTTCTTTACAACTATTGTTAATGCTATCGGGAAACTTTTATCTTTTAAAATTAACTACAAAAGTGTTCCGAAGAAAGTAAACGAGCCGTTTTGCTGCAAACACGAAGCCGGTATTTTGGCTGAGCACATTTTTGCAATAGGTATTGGAAAGTCAACAGCGACAGCCAAGCAGGACGCGGCTAAAAAATTACTTGCTATTTTATTGCGGAATTATCATACCAAAATCTTGGAAGTGTTGGATACTGAAAGAAGGCAGCAGCAATCAGGATATACAACGACCCCCACCACCACCACCACCACTACCACCATCGCCATCAATAAGTCAACATCCACACCAGATCCTTCCGTATCTCTTATTCCAAGAACGCTCCCACCTTATCAGGCACTAGCGGAAAGCCTGGCAAATATACTCGGCTTTGATTTGGAATACCGCCGACTTCCGTCCATTGACGCGAGCAACTGCAATTATCAGGCGGCCATTGCCAACGAAGATATTTTTATAATTGGAAGTGGGTCTACAACACACCTGGCAAAAACGGATGCTGCTAGGCTACTTGCTCGAAAACTCCTGGTAAATTATATTCGACATTTATTGGACATTTTGGATTCTCCGCCCCGCATTGCCTCTGTCTCCAAGACAGCAACGACGACGACGACGACGACGGTAGCATCATGAGCAGTGAATATAATAGTAGGGCAAACGGACGGTATAGATATAGCTTCCGGCGATCCAGAATGACTGACCGATATCGTTCACCATATAATTCACCTCACCCACCATCTGACGACGTTACTGCCCCATCTCCCGACAACAGCAATGATGACAATTATTTTACTCCGCCAAAGCACCCTGATGCAAGAAGCAGCGAACAGTATAGTGGATATCTCGATACCGGCCAGATACGAAACGAGCTGCAGCTCTGCACTAAGACGGGTTCTATAATTCTGGTAAGACATAACAGCATGCTCGATTTTAAATTTTCTGTTACCTGTCACGTTCTATTTTTTGTCGTAGCCTCTCCCCAAGCCCATTCTGCGCTACCGCTACACGCTGATCAACATAACACGCGTTGTAAACTTTTACCAATTCCAAAACCTCATGGAGCAAAGTCTCGTCCCTTTGGACACATATTTTCAGAGCGCTTTGCGAACAACAGCCATTACACGCACCGGAACAGAAGTTGATTTACCGCGAGGATTTGCAAATGATGTATACCAGAAATACACCTACTTGGAACTATACCGCCATTTTAATCTCCGGCACATCTTCCAGGTTATGAAAAATTACTTCAATCAATTTGTTCAATGCCCGCATTGTAGAAGCTGCTCGACTGTAATTGTCCGAAAAAGCGGAAAGTTATGCATGATCTGCTTATCATGTCAGGCTAATTCGTTTGTTTGCAAACGTGTGTAAAAGTTGAACTTTTCATGATGCAACGATCAAAGGAATCAACTAACGAATTCAACTGGGTACGTGTGGGGAAACTTAGGTGACCAGCCGGCTATTGTTAACAACGAAGGAAATGTTTTGTTCATCCGATGAAAAACCAAGAAATAAAAAACAAATGAACAAATACTCGAGTTCCGGAAATATTGTGTGCAAAGTAAGTTAATCAGGGTAAAAAATAACACAAATTGTGAAAACAAAAAAAGCTCCAACGGTACGCAACCATACAACGCAAGAATCAACTTAAAAAACCAGTTCATTTTGAAAATTCCAGTTTGGCATTACAACAAACGTTCGAGGGTATGGGTATGTACAATGCATCAGAAAATACCTTTACAAAGCAGCTGATGTTGACGTTACTGTGTCTGACGCCGAATTTCTTTCACACGCTCACGGCGACGTTTGAATTCTTCGCGCTGCGCTTCAAATTCATCGCTTGGACCTCCCTGTGCCCGAACTTCCAAGTCCATTTCGCGCCACGCTCGGATTCCATCTGCCATCTGACGCTCTCCTTCCGGTCCACTTGCAACAGTATCATACAGAATACTGGTCGAAAAGGCGGCCATGTGGGCAGGAAAGGTGGGATCAGTCACGCTCCTGCTCCACACAGCAGACAGTCTTCTGGTTCGTTCATCCATATTCTCCACAAAGTGAGCCATACTATCGTTAACGGCTTCCCGTTCTACAGACATTAACAAAACAATCAGTTGACCACTCACTACTGGGAAAAGATTTACGCCAGTAACAATTTCATACCTGTGTTGTTGTATCGTTCCGGATCGATGGCGCTGTGATAAGAAGAATCCGATGGTGGGGTGCTTTCAGAAGCGTTTTCCAGAGAGAAATTTCCCGGCTGCTGATGCGGCTGTTCTCCGCGAGACAACACTGCCCGCATGGCGCTGACTCTTTCACCTAGGCGATTAATACTGTTGTCCAAGCGCAAATTTACATTTTCCCACACCTGATTGGGGTCAGTGGTGTTAAGGTCAAACCCCGACGCGTCTGCAAACGCCACTTATAATTATCAGTTAAACAAGCGTGCAATATAAAAGCTTAGGAGGCGTGCCGCATGTACGCATACTTACCAGTATTTGAATGCGCTGGATGTTGAGGTGGAGCTGTTGGTGCAACGGATCCTGGCGGCCATGGGCCTCGAAGATTAGCGTTGGAGTTGAGGAATCCCAGAAATGTGGATGGTCGCGGAGGGTCAGCCGAGGGATGCGCCGGAGCAGATGGATTTCTAGGAATCCGAACCGCAAACGGATCGGCAGTCCTGTATGCGTGCAGCCGTGCCATGCAGCGCTGAAGTAAATTGTAGCGTGATGCTGCACATCCCAAGATAGCCAAAACGATCAGGACGATTCCCACAGCGATCCCGATTATACCACTGGTCTCCAGGCCGGCTGCACTGCTGCTATTATTGCTGTTGTTGTCGCCGTCATTGTCGTTGTCGCCACTGCTACGACCTAAAAAACAGGGCGGACATGGTTGACATGGCTGATGCTGCTGAGTAGTTGGATTAACAGCAACAACAACATCCTCCAAATCGTAGAAGCTGTCAGACATGTTGTGCTCAGGCCCCGAAATGTTAGCAACACTGCCGTGGGTGCTAACTAAAAGCGGGATTTCTGTTGCGCCGGAAGTGTCCTCTTTATATGTCGTCGTCGTCGTCGTCGTCGTCGTCGTCGTCGTCGTCGGTGACGGCGTGATCGTTGTCGTCGTGGTTGTACTCGTAATCTTACTCATAGGCGACGATGGCACAGCCGTGCTGACGATTGCGGTGCTGCCATTCCGAACCGTATGGGCAGATGCCAATACACCAACAGTACTATTTGCGATTCGGAGAATGGGCGCCGCAGCAGCAGCAGCAGCAGTGGTATTTTGGGAGAAAATTGTTGTTGTTGACGGTGTGATAGCCGTGCCGGTCGCCACCGTATCCGATGTTAACTCATCGTCGTACACAGCCGTGGTGGAGAGGGTGTGGTTTAGTGATTGAGATATATTTCCTGGTGATCTGTTGATGCTCATGTTGCTGCTCATATTGCCATCGATATAATTTAATGTTCCACCGGACTTTGTGGTGGTGGTGGTGGTGGTGGTCAAAGAACGGACATTCAAATCAAATGGGGTGGAAGTGGCAGGAGCATCATGAACAGAGTCGGAAATATTATATTGAAAAACAATGTAAGACATGAAAGCCGAATCTGATGTGCCACCACTGTTGCTGCTATTGATCTCTTGCTTAGTTGTACTAAATACTGCGGCGGGTGTTGCAATGGGTTCTTGCTCAATTTCTTTGATTGCGGCAGTCGCTGTTGTTGTGGTAGTGGTAGTGGTGGTGGTGGGGACAGCTAGGTACAATATAAACGGCAATAAATAACGGCCGTTTTATTGCAGCTTCTATCAGACGTGCTATAACAATGCACGAGTGTGCTTCTCCTTACCAGTAGCTGCGGTAGTAAAAGCACCGGGGAGATACGGCAGTGGCCGAAGCGTTGGAAACCCGGCTGGAGGAAAGCTGCTGGTGGACCACGGACAGCACGGGGGATATGCGCAACCATTACGTTTATCTACGAATATAAATTACTAATATATATTATCGATAAATTTGAATTCCTAATAAATACCTCGATAATTGTTGGTGCATAAACTTACCTTTGCCACATCGCGGAGCGATAATCTTTAAACCGAGTTTCTCCAAGCATTCCAGCTCGCGGCATTGGTAACCGTCAAAGATTGTGTTGACCAGGAAGATTAGCTGCAGATCCGGGAAGTTATGGGTTGGCGGCCAATTCGGAAGCACATTCACATCCGATCCTGTCATATCCAACATTTTTACACCTCTCATAACGACATGCGGTTGATTATCCAGCGGCCAGGTCATTGCACTGCTACTCGAACACTGCCAGATATTAGACTTGCAGGTGCAGAAGTACGGACAAGCAGTGGCGACGGCGGTGTTGGTAGCGACGATGGGATAATACTGACCGTAAACTACGCTGCAGACAGCAATTACACATATTACAACCACAGCGCTGACTAATTTCAAAATCGCTGCTATCATTATGTATGCACGGTGGTTGGCATTAATTGCTTAAAATTACGGAGAATTATTCTGTTAGCACAGATGAAAAAGACAGCTAACAAATAAGTGGAATATTCTACCCTGGCAAATATAAACCCAACTGCAAAATAAACTGAATACTCCGATAGTCAAATTATGAGATGACTGCGTTAGCTGTCTGCGTTGCATCTTACCTTATCGAGCTTGCTTTCACTCTGTGAGTTGTTATTTCTAACAGAGAAAAAATTATCAGGAGAATTTAGACGATGCCAGTACTGCAGCAAAGCAACAGTCCTACCCAGTGTAGTGCAATGCATTGTTTACGCTTCAGTGCGCTGATAACAGCCATGGGAACGCAAGCCAAATGGCCATTTTCTAATTTTTTCCTAGCATGCAACATTTTTACTTATCACTGCACTGCAGTGTATTGCACAGGAAAATCAAATGAGCGCTGACCAAATAGGAAGTGCAGCCGCGCCAGCAGCTGCGACTTTGCACACGGCCCGCAATCTTCCTCAGACAGCATGCCTGTGTGATCACCAAGCGGCATCAGCAACAGCAGCAGCAGTAGGTCATTCACTTCACAACTTGACACTTCTGCTTGGAGTAGAGTGCAATTGTAGAGTGCAATTAATAATATTAACCCTGAACGGCTAGTACATTGATGAAGAATGATTAATTACGGGCCACTTGCGTTTTGCGTTTTTGTAATTAGCGATCCATTATACGATATACCGTACAGTACAGTAATCACAAATTGCGTTATATCAATACATCCTATGAATGATAAATAAGATTTAATAAGTACTTGCATTTTTGCTTATATTATACAATCGATTTTTGTAATTATTTTTTAATTAATCACTCATGGGTATGCACAGCATAGTCTTACTATTGCATCCAGCAAGTGATGAAGCAAGTACTTATTTAAGTGGCCACAATACTATTAAGTACGATAATTATGACAGTTGGCATTCACACGCACATACATACAACTGGTAAAATTTTAACATACAAAGTGATACGGACTTAGGGCAAGGGCCGACTGGCGAGGTGAGGCCTAGTGGCTAGGGCAGTATCGCCCCCTCTATATTAAGCAGCGCCCTGTGCGTACCCGAGGGGTGGTGCGCCGGGCGCCAGAATGATCACTTATCATCACTTGTGCATGGTGATTTCCGTTTTCAACCGCTATTCCACTGACCATCTACAACAGCAAGAAATTCGGTATGTAAGTAGATCAGGGAAAGTTCTCCTTCTCAGGAAAATTCGGGGAAACGTTTTGAAATTTTGTGCCACCGGGTATTGCGGAAAGAAAACTGAGTTCACACCTATGTACACAAGTCATCTGGCTAGAGTACTCAATGCCAAAAAGCAGTCCAAAAAAGTGTTTAGGAGAGCGCTAAACGAAAGTTCCCATGGATGTACACGAATTTAGTGCTATGTGCCGGGTGATTTTGTTTAGTTAACTTACCAAACAACAATCCTCGACGACCTCAACTTTGTAAATGTCATCAGAAAACCGATCGATCACCCCGTCCAAGTGGCTTTCGACCTGGCCGATTACATCCACAAGCACTTTTGGTGAACTGTTTTGCACGAGTTCCGAGAAACCGCAGAACTGTGTGAATATAACTGATACGCATTTAAAGTTTTGCGCCGGTACGGCAATGCCAGCCCGAATTCTGCTGCCAACCCATCTGTTGACAACATCTATAACGTGAACCAAATAATTATGTCGCTATATCGGTTAATATAAATATTTACCGGGGAAGCAGTTGTGCTACCAGCTCGTTGCATCTGACCATTTCTTCCATTAAACTTTTCGTCCGCAGATTAACTTCGAGCTCCAGTTCGCGCGTGTAATCACTTAACCGATTCTGTACTTTATCGATAAAATTCTTGCTGCCACTGTGTGTCGAGAAAATTTCTGACTTTTCTGCTAATTTCACCCTCAACTGCTTAATCGATGGTCTGTTCATTACGTTGTCCTGCCAGCAAGTATTAAAAATGTGGAGGTATCCATGAACGAATTCCGGGGAAGATTTATTACAATCAGCTATAAGATAACCTCTGAGTCAGTTTATACCAGTGTGATTTCATTTCTATGTATTTATACTGTATGTACCTATGCAGGTGAATTTCTGCGTCGTCAGCAATTCCCAGAGCACTATGCATGTCGCATGAACATCGACTTTCTGATTCCATTCCACGGAAGAAGCTTTTTCCTTCTTCCACAGTTGTCGGCAAAAACCTCTATGGGGATTATTTCCCTGAAAGTTGCAAACGGTTTTCTGCAACCTGGAATTTATTAATCCGCTGATTTTCAACGTCAAGTGCTTGTCGATGTGGCAGTGATAGCCGCACAAACAACCATGGAATTCCAGTGATGCTGTGTGTATGAAGAGGACACCCTGAAAATTTGTTTCAATTTTTAAAACCTACGGATTAGTGAAGTACAGTAACGTACTAAATCTGTACCTGGAGAAAATCGTTGGTCAAAGAACTGATTAATGACCAGTCAAGGCTAATTAGTCCTTCAAAAATGTCGTACAAGCAGCCCCGACCCGGTCGCTCTGTGACAACGCCGATTAATTTGCTACTGCGACTTGCGAGCACGGTAATCCCGTAAAACCGTACAATGTGTAGGTAGCTCAAGGTTCGCAGCTGCAATAGGAAGAAACCGTCACTCTTCGCAGTGAATCCTTACAAATACATCGTGTCGCGTTTTGGTTTTTATCTGTAAGTTATCCTGCAGTTCTAAAAAAATTCACGTAGGTGAACGAAATTACAGCCCTAATTGACAGAGCGCATCAGTAACGTCTTAAACTGCGTTTAGGCAGTGTAAAGCACAAAAAAGTGTACATACTGTGCATGCAGAGCACTGTATATACTGCGTATAAAACTTGTGATACCTTTTCCATATAATGTGAAACTTCCTGAGAGCTTCCAATGCGGTGGATAACATTTCCGTCCATGGCTGTTACGAGTACTATCTCTTCTATAGAAACGTCCTGTCCTTTGAATTTAGCGAAAACGTACTTGCAACCCTAGGTGGAACAGAAACGAGATTAGGCGAGAGCGTAGCCGGTGCACTCATACGTTAAACTGGTCCATTGCGTTTCTCAAAAACGTCCGAATTTCAGTAAAGACACTGTACCTTGTTGCAACTGAAAGCATGCTCTACTCGTGAAACCATAAAAAGGGTTCCGTTGTTAAGCTAACGCATACCAAATGCGGAATCTGGGTTTTTGGTGGCGTAATTTTACTCTCATAAATCGAGTACCGCACAGGAAACTCTAAGTCGAACTCCTTGATTTCCCATGATTTCAGAGCCATGGCGTTCGATCTTTTAAGAAACCTGTAATCACAGTAGAAAAACAAATTCTCAAATCCGGCATTTAGTTCTACAAAGTGTAAGCCGTAATGATTAAATGGTCAAGCAGTCATTTTACGGCAATATATGGTCGACAAAATAACATCTCGACTATTGAATCGCGCATTGCGGTTAAAAAGCATAGACTGTGATAAAACAGCCATAACTAAAAAGCTTACCAAATAACCATAAAAACTCCAACTCCGCAAACAACCAAAACCACAGATACTGCTACCGATGTGACTGAACTTCCTGAGCTTGGATGACAAATTTTGTCCTGCTCACTGTTATAACCACATCTTGGTCCGTTCAGCGGCGGCCATGTACCGTTGCCAGCCCAATGTAGTAGATCATATAACTGAACCATCGGCGGGCTGCCCGCAGCACGCTTGTACAAAAACTTCTGCAATCAATGAAGACCATTAATACTGGTGCATATACTCGTACTTCGTAAAACTGTAATATATATAAGTTATGATTATTATGATTTGCTCTTTAAAAGTTCTATAATTTCAACTGCCTTTTGCGTGCCGTTTTCGTCAAATCTCCAAACATATGAATCGATTTGCCTGTTTCCGTTCTTGTCCATGTAGATTTGGCTGATGTTACAATCGAAGGTACGATTAAAGAACTGTCGGGCCAAATACGCACCATCCTGGTACGGGTGGTCTTCCCCATCAGACCGCAGATCGTTGAAAACCTTTAAGATAAATCAGAGTTTATAGCTGCTGAGAAAGGTCACAATTTATCTTAAACACCTGTTTCTTTTTGTGAACCGATAAGTGGTTTGTAAACAAAATCACTTGCAAAAATTCTAAAAATTTGTCACAAAACTGGGTGGGTTACTCAGATTTTAACGTTTTACTATAAAAGCTTCTAAATTATAGAAGTTATACCCGTACGACCCTGGAGACTGTGGGCTACATATTACAAAATACCGTCGTGCTCGTGGTATTTATAACAAATTGCAAACGTTGGTTGGTAATAGGAGGTGTGAAGATCTCAATTCGGTATCGTTAATTGGTATAGAATAGGACACATTCGAAATACGAGTGCATCTGCAGTTCTTACCTCTGCCACTATAGTCACTGCGTAGTAGCTACTCAGCAAGTGTGGAAAAGGCTAAAAAGAAGAACGGTTTTCTGCTGCTAACTAATTTTTGCTCAATTGACGTTCCCGCTCTTATACCTCGTCTTCAATGCTGTATGAGTAACTGAAATCTCGTTCCGTGTGAGCCATAAATCGGTGTGCCAGGTTACCTCTGGCATTACCCGTCGGGGATTCATAGATGTCTGCTGGCCTCATCACCAGAAGAGACTGGAATGCTTGGAACGCATTCTGCAGAACATCCTTACCACTGTTAGGGTCATCTGTTGTATTATGCCTAAACAAAACTTTAAACGCACCTGATCGTCTTCGTTGTCGTATTTCCAGTGCATTCGCCCATACGCTTTCTCATTAACCATTACTTCCAGCGCCATGTACACCTAATGGTCGTCAAAAGTACACTTCGTCATAAAAGTACACTTCGTCAGTACGAAAGTACACTTTGAACTTTACTCAACTTACGTATTCTCCATTTGTCATGTTCGCTTTGTTTGCCGCTATCTGCAGTTGAAATATGCGGCGCTCGAACATTTGTGGTTTTATGCTTCTCTGGTAAGGTAACAGTGAAAGTACATACCAGGAAGCTCCTCACGACTTGGCCATTGCCGAATAGAATCACAACTGCAATGAAAATAGCATCAGAAGAAATTGTGCGTGCGGAATAATGTGTCTTGCCTCGAGTATGAGTGCGAATGTTTTTCAACAGTGGCTGAAAATCGTATCCATAGGTCAGATTAACTTCGCAAAAGATTGGTCTTTGCCCAACTGCAGCCAGAGAGCTTTCGAACAATTCGTTTGCGAATATTCGATAGATATCTATGGATCCTAAGTCCAGTATGGTCATAAAAGGTATCCAGTTAAACCTAAGCAATATCTCGCAGAAGAGGAGATTCATAGCGGGATAATTGACGCGTCCGACGGAAATCCAAGTAGGATTTGTGGTTCTGTCGTTGATGTCTGGTGTGGTTGTTGAGCTAATAAAGTGAAACACAATACCAGTATCATAAAAAGGCTACTTCGTATGGCAAGTTGAAAGTCGTTAGACTAGGGTACTGGATACACTGAGAAAGACACTGCGCACTGACTTACAGGGTAAGAAACAACAGATTCCATTGATGAAAAACTCCGTGAGCTCGCGTACGATAAGTCCAGCTGTCACAAAGGTATTTAACCTTTTAAAATTTTAACGAAAAAAGTCGTACATATAGGGTTTTACTTACCTACCTGGGATCAGCACAACGTTTATGGTCGATGGGTCTCGCTTACGGTAATACCATTCGGCGGCAAGTCGTTCGGTGATTTCATGCGATATCATTTTGGTCCAAGGCATATCATCGAAAATATATGTCAAAGTAAAATTTAGCGTGTTGTTGTAAAAGGCGTTAACGTCATCGACGGCCACGGTCATTGGGGGACCACAGTATGTCAGTTGCGCAGTAATTGGCACGCGAACGTCCACCAATGGCAATTAATTCAACGGAAAGTTTTTTAGGTAAAGCAGGACCCAAGGACGCTGCACATAACAGCAGCCATAGGTTGAAGAAACTGGACAATAGACTCATTAAGCAGGTTTCACGAACGGCAGGTTTCAGCATTTTAAACAACGCTGGGGTCATTTGCTTGGAGTGTTTTCGTGAAATAAGTAAGTATGCCAATAACTTTTAGGGCTCCAGAAAATTACTTCCTCAGTAGGCAACAATATCCATTCGCGATTTGACTGCTGGACGTTTCTCCGGGTGCGCATCCAAAGGACAATGTTACTGCAATGCAATACTGTTTTCATCGCCTCATGTTTATGAAATATAATATGAAATTTCACCTTCATACAACTATATTTTATAGTTCGTGCAAAAACTGATCCGAATTTTACATTATGTGGGAAAGGCAGTGAAGCGGGAAACGTCTTTGGGATTCGAATGGAGCTGGGTCTGATGACTCTGACGGCATGCATACAGTACAGTGTAACACGAGATTGTCAAGAGTAAGATAGACCAAGTAATGCTCATCAGTAATGTTCAATCAATGTTCAATCTCATCAGTACGCAACCTGATTCCATTAATTCTGAGTATGCACTTCCGTACCTTCCGCTGCGGCTACATATTTTGTATAACCGCCGCAGCCAATCGCGATCTAGGAATACTATCTGCTGCAGGATTACTCCATCCCTGCCCAGGAAATGTCCTCTGTTAGCTTCCTGGACGAGGTGCACCATTAGCTGCTCCCTGCTTAAAATGCTTGATGTATTGAGTTCCGCGAATGTTGTGGTAAACCTACTCGTAACGTTCGAGGTTATTAACAGAACAAGTTTGTGCTGCTCCTTTGCAGACTGGCTTCCGGTGCGTACATGATTAATTTTCTATGAACGTCTTACCCGTTGTTTTTATAAAACCAGGGGACACAAATATAACTTAAAATCGGGTAATAAGGTATAATAATACATACTGTTGCGGTAGAGGCATCTGTCACGATAAACTGATCACTACAGCGGTTATTGATCTGCATCGGATGGCTATGCAATAATATACTGTAACTACAATATAACTGGGTCGGCCTGATAAACACTTACCGCAACTTTGCGGTTCCGGTTTGTCTTTTTCAGTTGCTTTACCTTGCACCTTGTCGCATTAAAACCTTCAGCATCCTAATAATTATCGTACAAATAGCGCGGGAAAAAAAGGATAAGATGTAGAGAACCGCCTTTATAGTTGTCTAAGTGAATTCGGCGAGCGCCTAAGTGAAGTTAAAAGAATCCTTTTTCTGACTTCAAATTCCATACTGTTTTTATGCGGGCAGAGGTTTCAAGGTTACACAAAACTCTTCTGCCACTCCTGTACTCACGGGAGAGCAGACTTTCACATACCCGGTATACTGCTGTAAGTGTGCACATTGAATATGCAGAAGCAAGTGCATACACGATAGTGACGACACCTTCCATTTTAGCACAAGTTGTGTAAAGTATTTCAAAGATTACTATCTACCAGAGCCGCTGTTTAGCGCTTCCGAGTGTTTGCCATTACCCTTACTAGTGGCCAGCTGCACTGCAGGGTTTTAAATTAGAAAAATGGCCTGATAGAGCGTTCCTGCTTTAAGGATTATATGATATGCTCTAAAGTCTTAATATTTTCATAGTAGCTTCCAGGAGTTCCAGCATTCCATAGTCATGCAGGGTAATCCATGTATAATCGGATTCTGCGCGCATCGTTCGGTTAGGGTCAACGAGAAGCGAGTGTGATTTACTAAAATGGGATTCGAAACTAGTTGCTCTGACATGTTTTTTATTCAATTCAACCGGCGGACATATTGCTTATTAAACCAGTTTTCGGGCAGTTGCAACAAAAAGCATTTTTTACGGCAAGCACTGCGCATGCTTTCAGATCACGCAGGATGCGAATCGATTCGTTTCTGCGCCGTCAAATGTGTGGTCAAGTATGTAGGCAAATTATCAAGCATTAAGGAGACAAATATTTTCGACAGGCCTTACAAAAAGATTGTTTAGCCAATAGGTTTTCATGTGCTCCTTCCCCTTGACTGAAATGACTCCTCGGTATTCAATGTCAAACCGATTCGTATCCTCTAGCAGAGTTGCAATGAAATCGCTGATCTGTGTGCGATTCGGCATTCCCGAAGTGCACATCCTGGACGCAGTATTCACCGTATCACCGAATCTGCAAAAAAAAATTAATTAAAACGCAAAATGCTGTTTAGCTCTTGCGGCGATTATACCGCAGAACGTACAGACAGTATCGCAAACGCCGAAATCCGACAATTCCAGCAGCGCAGGAACCTATAAACATCACAGTTTGTTAGACTTGCAAATAATGGGCATGTATCTAGAAATACAGGGCTAAGTCTCTTAACCGGAATGAATTCCTGATTTAAACTGGAGCCACTGGAAATTCGTTTCAACACAAAATGTTGGTGCGGTCTGTAAGATCTTTAGAGCCAGGTTGGCCATCACCTGCACATGACGATCTCCGCTTTCAGCCTTTAATCCACTGACAAGCTAAAAAGTCAAGGAATATCCACAGAATCGGAAAACGTTCTTTAACCGTCTCACTCGTATTCTTCCAATAATTACAAACTACAAAGTAGGATGCGTAATTATTCATAAAAGTATGTGCAAACAATGTTTACACATACTTTTATGAATAATTACGCATCCTAGTTTCTAATTATAATAATTACGCATTCTAATGTTTACTAAACATTAGGAAACATGCCTGTGTACCTAAAACAGCAGTTCTAAACTCTGTGCTTAGACTGTGAAAAGGCATTACCAAGTAACAATCCTCCACGACCTCAACCTTGTAAACATCGTTGGAAAAGAGACCAATCACCCTGTCCATGTGGCTTTCAATCTGGCCGATCGCATCCATCAGTACTTTCGGTGAGCTCCGTTGCACCAGTTCCGAAAAGCCGCATAACTGCGTAAACATGACTGATACGCATTCAAAGTGCTCCGCCGGTACGGTTTTGCCGGCGCGAATCGTGCTGGCAACCCATCTGTTCATAACACTAACATTGTTTAATCAAATTGCCATCTATATTGGTGACTACCAATATTTACTGGGGAAGCAGTTGTGCCACCAAGTCGTTGCATCTGGCCATTTCTTCCATCAAAATTTTCGTCCGCAGATTGACCTCGTACTCCAGTTCGTGTGTGTAATCACTTAGCCGATTCTGCACTTTGTCGATGAAATTCGTACTACCACTGGACGTTGAAAAGATTTCCGACTTTTCTGCTAGTTTTCCCCGCAACTGTTTAATCGATGGTCTTGACATTATGCTGTCCTGCCAACAAATGTTGAAAATGTGCAGATACGCTTGAAGGAATTCTGGACAGGATTTGTGGCATTCATCTACAAGAATATTCTGCAGTTTTGTACTAAAACGATTCCATTATGTTAACGGTACCGATGCTGGTAAATTTCTGCATTGTCAGCAATTCCCAGAGCACTACGCAGACGGCGTAGACATCGACTTTCTGCTTTTGTTCCACGGAAAAGGCGTTCTCTTTCCTCCACAGCTGCCGGCAAATGCCTCCATGAAGGTGGTTTCCGTGAAAGCTGCTAATACTGCTTTCCAACCGGGAGTTAATCAGTCCGCTGATTTTAAGCGTGAAGTGCTTATCAACGTGGCAGTGATAACCGCACAAACAGCCATGGTATTCCAGCGATGTTGCGTGTACGAACTGCACACCCTAAATTTTTCTATGAGCTTTTTAAACGAGCACATTTGCTTAGTATGAAGTGTGTACCAGAAAAAAATCGTTGACTAAAGAGCTGATTAATGACAGGTCAAGGCTAATCAGTCCTTCGAATATGTCGTACAAACATCCCCGTCCAGCACGCTCAGTGATAACGCCAATCAGGTTGCTCCTGCATTTTCCGAGCATAGTGATCCCGTGAAATCGTGCAACATGGGAATGGCTCAAGGTTCGCAACTGCAGATTGAAAAAAACAATTTAGGCATTGAATGTTGTTAATGTTTTTCCAATGCGGTATTGTATTGTATTCCAATTTTTTTTTTACATTTTGGAACCGAAAGATCGCGTCGCCTTTTACTAATGTTTTGTTGCGTTTGCCGTTCTTAGTACTTTTGCAAGCATACTTGGAATCACAGTTCTATCGGTAAGACAAATGAGTACTCCCAGAAATTCTTGAGGAACACTGCGAAGAGCTAGAAAAGTAGGCCCGGTCACCGCCTCCCCCCTTCAGAAAAATTTTATTTCTTGCTTAAAGACAGAGTTGGTACTCGTAATAATAAAAAAAATTAATTTCACCGACAATGGTCCAGCTGCGTGCCCAGAATCACATTTATGTTCGGTATATATTGTCAAGGCACAGTAAGTATTGCGCTTGAAGTAGCTACTATAGCATGTATTCCCAATTTCCCATTAAAACATTTTTGGTGCTGTTTAACGTTTATTTTATCGTACTGCTGAAACACTTGAAAGCTCCTGTTTTGAATTCTTCACTAAACTGGCTTGAAAATGTCAAATTTTATAAAATCAGTGCACTTATTGAACTCTGAAAATTATATCAGCGCCTGCGCGGTGCAGCACACAGAATAATACAGAAACAAGTGCAATCCAATCAAATGGAATACCGGCGAAATTTTCCAAAATTTTTGATTATAAAAGCATAATCAAGCAGTCATTAATAAATTAGTCAAATGGCAAGATTGTAGCGATAACAGGTAAACAGCAGCCGCGCCTCAGAACATAATTTATAAATCAGAAGTACAAGAATATGCAAAGTACAGTACATTGACAAAACATACAGTTTCCATTGAATACTTAAACTGTTTTTGGCCACGCCCATTGGACCATTGGTCCATTATTTTTATATTATTTCCAGTACCAAATCTGTCTTTAAACAAAAAAAGAAAATTTTCTGAGGGGGGAGGCGGTGACCGGGCCCTGGTTAAGGAAATACATGATACTGTACCTTTTCCATAAAATGCAAAAACGCCTTAGTGCTTGCGATGCGGTCGATCAAGCTTCCGTCTGAGTCTACTGTCATCACTTCAATAGTAACGTCGAGTCCTTTGCATCTGGCGGAAATGTATTCGTACTTGCAAGCCGCCTAAGGGAAACAAGCTATGCGCTACAAAAACGGAATAAAATATACAGCTCGTACAGCTTTACTGTCGCAGGGATTCTTAGAAAAACCAAACTTCAGTTGGTTATGTTTTTTCAGTAGGTACGAGTACCGAATAAGAAGCCTGAGATTTGGTTGGCGGAACCCCATCTTCGTAAGCCGAATAGCGTATAGAAAACTCTAGATCGGATTCATTGATTTTCCACCAGGATTTCAACGCCATCGCACTCGATCGTTTGGCAAACCTGCAGTTATAGTACAACAACAAAATTTCATCTTAGCTGCTGAATTACCTGATAAAAAGTGCTGGTCGAAAAGATTTGAAGTTCGCTCACCAAACGGCCAAACAAACTGTAATCGCGCAAATGACCAAAACTCCCGATACCGACAGTGAAGTAACTGAACTTGCTGAAACTGCAACGCTTTCTTGAAAACTTTAAAATACCACAGAATTAAGCTAGTCACGTATTCATTTACCATTTAATCGACAACCGTGCTCACTGTTGTATCCACACTTCGGTGCGTTCAGCGGCGGCCATGTACCGCCACCTGCCCAGAGCGGCAGATCATATAACTGAATCAATGGTGGGTTTCCCGCCGCACGCTTGTATAAAAAAGCCTTCGAAAAGTTTGTTTGGTTACAGATCATTTCCCACAATTAACACTGCCGCTTTTAATGCGAGTTCTTTGTGAGGTATGTGTTACGATTGGGCTTCAACCTTCAAGATATATGCTAACGGGAGCTACCTGCTGCGTGCCGTTTCCAAACTTTCCATCAAATCTCCACATGTATAAATCGACTTGCCTGCTTCCGTTGCTATCCACGTAGATCTGGCTACTGTTACGATCGAAAGTGCGGTTAAGGAACTGTTTTGCCAAATACGCACCATCCTGGTACGGATGATCCTTTCCATCCGACCCCAAATCGTTCATAACCTTTTGAGGAGATCGCAACAAACAATTGCAATGTTTGAGAAAGGTCACAGTAGCATCTGCGTACCTTATGACTCAAATGCTATGTTGTTTCACTTTAAGCTTGAAATAGTCGTACGGTTGAAAGCTCTTACCTCTGCCAGTATCGTCACTGCATAATAGCTGCTCAGCATTTGTGGAAAAGGCTGAAAAGATCTATGTGTTTACAAGAATTTCAGAGCCAACACCACCTCCCTATTGTGCGCGCTTTGACCGACATCCTGACTAGACTTTAAAAGAGCGGTCGATCACTGTGTGCTTGGGCATGATTTGTCCTTGCCCAATCGTCGTGGAGTCCTTTTTCATTTCATTGAAGTAGATCCGATAAATTTCTTCGGATCCTACATCCCATACGACCATAAAAGTTGTCCAGTCAAACCGCTGCAATATCTCGCAGAAGAGTAAAGTCATTGCGGGATAATTAATCCGTGCGGTTGAAATCCAAGTTGGATTGGTTGTTCTATCATTTATTTCGGGAGTGGTTGTGGTACTAATAATGTGAAACACAAAATAAGCATCATCAAAATACACAACATTTGAGCAACAAGCAATTTCAAAGTCGAGCAGTTTATATGTGCATAATTAAACTTGAAAGGGTTTGAAAATCAAAAAGGGTGTGGTAAGGACTTACGTAGTGATAAACAGAAGATTCCACTGCCGAAAAAACTCTGAGATCGGGCAAAATGATTCCCGCTGTCATGATACATCAAAATGATTCAATCTTGTAAAAAAAAGAGATTGGAAAATGACCTTTTCAATATTTATTGAGACACCAACCCGGGAGTAGCACAGCGTTTATGGCCGATGGGTCGCGTTTACGGTAATACCAGTCCGCGGCCATCCGCCCGGTGAATTCGTGCGTGATCATCCTGGTCCATGGCATATCATCGAAAAGATATTTCAAAGTAAAGTTTAGCGTGTCATTGTACAAGGCGTTTACATCATCGACGGCCACTGTCATTGCCGGGCCACAATACGTCAGCTGTGCATAATTGATTCGCGATTGTCCACCAATGGCGATCAGTTCAATGGGCAGTTTTCCAGCGAGGGTCACATTCATGGCCACAGCAAGAATTATTGTCGCTGATAACAGTAGCCATATACCGGAACGCAGGTAACGGAAAGTGCTCGCTGTTTTACGCATGCCAGGTTCTGGCATTTTCCTAAGAAAAGGTCGACGAAAATTAACAAATGTGCAAATGAGATTACGCAAGGAATTCCATAAATGCAGTATACTCGGTCTCCCGGAGCGTATTTGCGAATTATCGATTTGCGAATTAGCTTCGGAGCGTCCTGCAGGCACCCTTCGAAAGGACGAGCCAAATCTCTTAAGCGGTCGGTTCAACCTTAAGATTTATTAATCATTTTCATGGAAAACATCAGCTCGTATACAGGATAATCCGTCACTCTACCTACGTTAGGTGCATTTACATGATCCGAATGGGGCTGCTTCAATCTTTTCGCGTTTTCTTCGGTAAAAGAATAGTCAAACAAACATAAGGGAGTTCCTACCGGTGAGTAACATGAATGCACCGCAGCATCAACAATCTATGCGATCGAATGATAGAGTAAATTTCTCCGTCGATGGGAAAGGTTAATGATTAGCTAGTTACAGTGACCAGGATGGCATACAGCAACATCACACATTATGACTAAAAAAGGGTTAGCAGAGCCATTTATCACTCTGACGGCCAACCGTGGCAGTTGGCAACATGCTACAATTTTTGCGTATTCACTTCGCTTTTTTTCACTCGGGTGTCAGTATACCCTGAGTAGCACGGCGTAATTAATTGTGAGCAGCGCGGAACTTCCTTCAAACCGGTAATGATGTAATTGAGCCACGAAAATATGATATGTACTGTTCTAAAGATATTGTGGTAAGACACTGCGCATTTTACCGGCGGTACAAATTTAATTACCTACACCCAACCGCACCATCAGTTTAATTTCCAATGACAGTGCGGTGTGAAAATGTGATTTCTACTTGTTATTAATAAAAGGACATGCATGCAATAGCGAACGCATCCAGTATACAGAGTAGTGACATTCAGTTACCGTATTTGCAAACCTAACATCAGTGCGATTCACTTAAAAAAATTAAAAAAAAAGAACGGATAATAATATTTTTGTCCTGTACTTATTCGACCATACTTCAAGAAGCATTTTGTCTACATTTACGTCAAACAGAATGCGTTCACATTAAGCACTAAATAACTAACGGATTTCAGGGTTATGGGTTCGGCTCGTCTCTGCGCTGCCAAAGCTCAGACGAATATGGGCTTCGACAAACTCTTGTTTTATCCTTCCGTGAAAAGGAAGCTCATAGGTAACCAATGTTAACAGTACTACATGGGCATCCTTCCTCTGATTGTTTTTACGCTTTTACAAAGAAACCATTCAGCCAATAGGTTTTCATGTGCTCTTTGCCCTTGACAGAAGTGATTCCTCGATATTCAATATCGAACCGGCTAGTTTCCTGGAGCAGAGCTGCAGTGAAGTGGCTGACCTGGGTGCGATTCGGCGTTCCAGGAGTGCACATTCTGGACGCAGTATTTACCGTGTCACCAAATCTACAAAGAATTTAAAGATAGAGCGTCACATGACGTTTTTTCTGTTTTTCCGCTCTTGCAACGGTGACACCGCAGTACGAGTACAGAGTACAATGTTCATACAGGCAGTATCGTAGACGACGGAACCCGACAACCCCGGCAGCGCAAGGACCTGAAAGGATTTTGAAACTTGATACACTACATTTTTACGCATGTCAAAATGCATTTAAATTCATGCCAAAACTATGGAGAATGTCTTCAAACCGGAATGAATTCCCGATTTCAACTGTAGCCACTGTAGATTCGGCTGAGCACAGAGTGTTGGTGCGGTTTGCAAAATCATTACTGCCAGGTCGGCCGTGACCTGTACATGGCGATTGCCGTTTTCAACTACCAATCCACTGGCCATCTAAAACAATAAGGAATACCTAAAAGATTCTGGAAGTTTTCCCTCTGCCTTACACCAAACAATCTTCGCATTACGGCACCGAGAACAGAAGATAACAAGTCCATGTGATATTCTGCAGTCCTAAACTGTGGTCAATAGGGATCCAAATGTTTTGAGTGACCTTACCAGATAGCAATCTTCAACGACCTCAACCTTGTAAATGTCATCAGAAAAGAGACTGATCACCCGGTCCATGTGGCTTTCGACCTGATCAATCATGTCCATCAGTACTTTTGGTGAACTCTTCTGCATTAGTTGCGAGAAGCCGCACAACTGCGTAAACATAACCGATACGCATTCAAAATGCTCCGCCGGCACTGTATTACCGGCTCGTATCATACTAGCAACCCATCTGTTAACAAAATTAACAATGTAAACCAAATTGGCGCCGGTATTGGTTAATATGAGCATTTACCGGGGAAACAGTTGCGCCACCAACTCATTGCATTTAGCCATTTCTTCCATTAAATTTTTCGTACGCAAATTGACCTCGTACTCCAGTTCGCGTGTATAATCACTTAGCCGGTTCTGAACTTTATCGATAAAATTCGCACTACCATTGGGTGTTGAAAATATTTCCGATGTTTCTGCTAACTTTCCTCTCAACTGTTTGATCGATGGTCGGGACATTACGCTGTCTTGCCAACAAATGTTAAAAATATGGAGAGATCCATGGAGAAATTCAGGGCAAGATTGGTTACAATCATCTGCAAAAGTACTCTGCTTTTATTACGTTTGCACAATTCCTCACCAATGCTTATGCATAAAATAAGGTCAACGCTTCTGCAGCCTACAGATACTCGTAACTTACATGACTACATTAAAACTTTACAGTATACCAATGCATGTAAATTTTTGCGTTGTCAGCAATTCCCACAGCACCACGCAGGTTGCGTACACATCGCCTTTCTGGTTCCATTCGATAGAAGAAACTTCTTCCTTCTTCCACAAGTGTCGACAAAAGCCTGTATGGATGTAGCTTTCCTGAAAGCTGCATATACTATTCTGCAGCCTGGAGTTAATCAGTCCGCTGATTTTTAACGTGAAATGCTTGTCAACGTGGCAATGATAGCCGCACAAGCAGCCATGATATTCCAGAGATGTTGAGTGTATGCACATTACACCCTGAAAAAGTCTTCTTTAATTTTCAGAACATTTGATTTCTGAAGTATTGAGGTTGTAATGTATACCTGAAGAAAATCGTTGACTAATGAACTAATTAATGTCATGTCAAGGCTAATTAGTCCCTTGAATACGTCGTACAAACATCCTCGTCCAGCTCGATCTGTGATAACGCCGATCTGGCTGCTCCTGCTATTTCCGAGCATGGTAATTCCGTAAAATCGTGCAACGTGTGGATGGTTAAAGGTTCGCAACTACAAATTGAAGAAACTATCATTGTGCGCCTGCGCTCCGTAATAATAATATCTTCGCTCATCATGCACTGCTTGAGCGATTTCAGTAAATGAGCGTCTTCGAAGTAAACTGCTACAATTACATATTCTGCCATGTCGATCACGTGAGCAAATCTACTCTGTATTGTACTGATTACCTTTATTTTATTTTAAACATTTTTTTACGAAAATACTTCCAGTGCTTTTGGTTTTGCGCAGACATTGACACTATTAAGTCGTAATATACAGTAGTCACTCCAAATGTACCAGTACAGAATGCGCGAGTTTCTATTAAGTAAGTACCTTTTCCATATAATGCAAAACGTTTCGCGTGCTTGCAATGTGGTCAATAACATTTCCGTCCATGGCTACAGCCAACTCTTCAATCGTAACGTCGAGTCCTTTTAATTTGGCGGAAACGTACTTGCAAGCCTGATCGAAGGAAGAATGATGCTAAACGAGAACTGTAACTGTCGAATTTCGAACGCAGGCTGTGTTTTGCGGTCAAAACGTTCTGCTCTCACGAAAAATGTAATTGCCTGTTGAGTTATTTAGGACGTACCGTATCTTGAGCCTGAGGCTTGGGTGCCGTAAACCTACTATCATAACCCGAACAGCGCGTAGGAAACTCTATTTTGGACTGATCAATTCTCCACCAGACGGTCAGCGCCATGGAGTTCGATCGTTTGACAAACCTGCGGTTGAGGCACAACGACAGAGTGACTCAGCAACTGCAGTAGTTTTACGGTACGTATCACAATCTGTGCTAAATTCAAGTCAAATGGGTTCGAGTAAGCTTACCAAATGGCTATGCACACCGTAACCACACAGACGACCAAAGCCCCCGATACTGCTAACGAAGTAACCGAAGTCCCTGAAACAGCACTGCCCCTTTGAAAATTTGGAATACCGCAAAGTAGGTCAGTCGTGTACCGTTTGGATAACAGATTTTACCAGGCTCCGTGTTGTAGCCACATTTTGGTTCGTTCAACGGCGGCCATGTACCGTTGCCTGCCCAGTACCGCAGATCATACAACTGCACCAAGGGTGGGTTGCCGATCGCACGTTTACATAAAAATGCCTGCGAGAAATTAAGACCAATAATTTAGATGGGTGCAAGGTGTATCTAGTCAGACCTGCATCATTATGATGACTGAGCTTATGAAAGGGTTTTCTCTGAAGCCTGCAACTACCTTTTGCGTGCCGTTTTCATCAAACCTCCACATATATAGATCGATATGCCTGCTTCCGTTGGCATCCATGTAGATCTCGCTGATGTTACGATCGAAAGTGCGGTTTAGGAACTGTTTTGCCAAATACGAACCATCGTGATAAGGGTGTTCGCAACCATCAGACCGCAAATCATTCATGACCTTTGAAGGAGAGCATAGCATCATCATTAACATGCACAGGGACCGTATTGGCCTTATATGTCAGGGATGCTGACGCTTCTGAAGCCTGTTCTCTGTTACGAAGTAATACAGTACAGCAACAGCTGAGAAAAATCACTGTTAAATTTGCAGTTTTAAATTAAATTTACTTTACCAGTTCTAAATTGGACAAAGATTACGCTTAAAAGCATTTACCTCTGCCAGTATCCTCACTGCATAGTAGCTGCTCAGCATCAGCGGGAAAGGCTGAAGAGATCGAGAAGCATTTTCTGCTGTTAATCATGCTAGTTAATGATGCTAATTTTTGCCTAGTTAGTACTGCCCAAACCAAATCAAGTACGCTATTAACTTTCTAAAAATTAATGCCCATTTATACTTCGTCTTCAATGCTGTAGGTGTAGCTGAAGTCACGTTCTGTATGAGCCATAAATCGTTGTGCCAGGTCGCTTCTAGCTCTGGGAGATTCATGAATGTCAGCAGGTCTCATCAGCAGAAGAGACTGGAACGCTTGGAATGCAATCTGCAAGATTTCTGGGATCTTTCGTTGTTTAATGACTAAGCAATTTGTTTTGCGCACTTGATCGTTTTCATCTTCGTACTTCCAGTGCATACGTCCATACGCTTTTTTATTGATCATTATTTCCAGCGCCATGTAGACCTGTAAAGTAACAAAAAAACGAACAAATGTGCTCATGGTTTATTCTGAATTCTCGTTCCGCTTACGTATTCTCCATTCGTCATATTCGCTTTTTGCGCCGCTACCTGCAATTATCTTTTGAGTTGACTTTCTTTCAAATATTGTGCATTTATTGCCTAAATACAAGGTACCAAAAAGCTCCTCACGGCTTGACCATTTCCAAAGAAAATTACAACTGCAATAAAAATAGCATCTGAAGAAATTATGTCAGTGGCCGCGAGATATTTTACTTGCCTCGAGTTTGGGTGCGAATGCTTTTCAACAAGTGCTCAAAATTGTACCCCGCAGTCACGTTAATATTTTCTCGAAGGATTGGTCCTTGTCCAATTGTAGCGAGGGAGTCTTTATTCATTTCGTCAGAGTATACCCGATAAATCTCTTCGGATCCAAAGTCCAGAATGGTCATGAAGGTCACCCAGTTAAATCTAAGCAGTATCTCGCAGAAGAGTAGCGTCATAGCGGGGTAATTAGTGCGTGCGACGGAAATCCAAGTTGGATTTGCAGTTCTGTCATTAATTTGTGGCGTGGTAGATGTGCTAATAAAAATAAAGCGCAAAGTGGGTGGATCAGATTTCTGGTGCACACGCAAAAAAAAGTATTTATTGTACGCATATATTTTTGTATGTGTACTATCATAAGCTCGTTTTTGCTGTAATAATATTTTCATGATAAGAATGAGGTTGCAGCACTTACATAGTGACAAACAGCATGTTCCACTGGCGGAAAAACTCAGTGAGATCAGGTAAAATGATTCCCGCTGTCATAAACATACGCTCGTATTTAACCTTACAGCGTTATTTTACGAAATAAGACTGCGTTTACGTTCTAAGGTACCAACCGGGTATCATCATAACATTTATGGCCGATGGGTCGCGTTTCCGGTAGTACCATTCAGCAGCCAATCGTCCGGTGAATTCGTGCGATATCATTTTAGTCCATGGCATGTCGTCAAAAATATATTTCAACGTGAAGTTTAACGTGTCATTGTACAATATGTCTATGTCATCGACGGCAACTGTCATTGGCGGGCCGCTGTACGTCAACTGCGCGTAACTATTGGTGTGCAATTGTCCACCAATGGCGATCAATTGTACTGGCAGTTTTTTAGCCATAGTAAGATGATGACTTAGATCCGTGATTGCAATTGATAATGCAAGCCACATGCAGAGACGCAGGTAACGAAAACTCAGCCAGCGGGTTCTATAAACGGCAAATTTTGGCATTTTCCTAAGAAAATACCAATGTTCTAAACGAGTATTATGTTTTTATGTAATCCGCCAGCGTGCAAATAAGGTTAAGCAGGCAATCGCTTATGCTTGAATATATATTTTGTGGCCTTTCGGTGAATAATATCGATTTGCGATTTGACTGCAGGACGTTTCTCGGGCGCTTATCCAAAGGATAATACTTGTTGTAGCAATGGAAAATCGCTTGAGGCCGGTAAACACCTATCAATTATTACTCATTTTTGAGATAATAAGCTCATGCGGAGGCCGATCTGTTACATTATTAATCTTTAAAGCATTGGCGGGATAAGGATTAATGTGAGTGACGTTTGGTACTTGAATCTTCAACCATTTTCCGTGATCCAGTATTCCGGAATATTTCCACAAAATAAAAGGAAACTTTATACAGGTAATTACAGCACAGCATGGAGAAGTCTGTTGTCGATGGTCGAAGAGACTACTCATCTAAATTTGCCGCCGGCGGCACTGTTAATGACTATCTGTGTTCTGTGTTTAATGACTACGGCGGCATATCTATACGGTGTCACATAATATCAACAATATTAGGAATAATCAGAGCAAACTGTCCGTCCAACTTTGGCAATCGGCAACGTGATTCCATTAATTTTGCATATTCACTTCCGCTTTTCTGCCGAGTATCTGTGAACTGTATAATCTAGACGGACATAATTAATTGTGATTTGAGACACATCGTGACATATTAGGTTGTCCGGGATAATTTTATTACAGTCATTTCAAGAAATGTTTCTACATGAGCCGACCGGACGAAGGTGTAGTATTACAAGCTGTAATTATTTGTTGTCACTGAGTGGCTCGAAATTTGTTCTAAACCAGTGGTAGTGTAAATAAACCACTATACCGTACATGCGCAAAATATGTACTGCTTCAAAACGTATTGTGTTAGTATGCTGCGCATTTACCAGTGGTGCAAAATTTACTTAGATAAATACATACAATCACACCTTCTGTTCCGTTTCCGATGACAGCGTTTTAACTTGCTGCTAATTTAAGGGTACATATGCAATAGCAAACGTATCCGGCATGGAAACTTTTATTACTAGCAAAACTAAAAACAATGTGAGTGACTTGACAACATAATATCACAGGTCTAAAATAATAAAATTGAAAGCTAACGACAAATAATATTTTCGTGAATCTGTAACAAGACTCAACCACAGTGCTTAACTGGTTTTTAGCAAGCTTAGAACAGTAGCTAAAGATCTTACTCAGTCTTTAGAATATCAAGCAGTAAGTTTAAACTTTTAGTATCGCTACACAGCATATATTTTTCACAATCTGCCGCCATACTGGCAACGCAAATAGTAACAACAGTGGATCAGCCACAGATTGGCAATTAAACAGTACAATCAGAATCTCCTGCGTTTCCAGATCGTAGTAATTAAACACTCTCTGGAAAGTGAAATATATCACGTACGGTCCCCAGCAAACAATAATACTTCCCGCCAAAACGCTTAGCAAGATGAAAATCTGCTTATCGGAGCTGGCACGGGCCATGCGCAGTTGCTCTACCACGTCACTGGTCGCGGATGTCGGTCGGATAAATTTATTTTTCCGCCAGGAAAATCTTGCTCGCCTTTTGCAGATAATAACTGGTAAGGATAGCGATGTAATCAACAGGCACACCATCAGCATAACTTGCCGGATAATTTCC
This sequence comes from Paramacrobiotus metropolitanus, assembly GCF_019649055.1. NCBI lineage: Eukaryota > Metazoa > Tardigrada > Eutardigrada > Parachela > Macrobiotidae > Paramacrobiotus > Paramacrobiotus metropolitanus. The sequence continues at coordinate 69,299 of NW_026570241.1, read as the reverse complement.
GATACCTTTTCCGACACGGAATCCGCGGTTTTGCTCATCAGACAACGATGGATCTCCTTGGGGCGGCGTGAGAAAATATCCACAATAACACCGGGCATGCCGATAACATGACACAACAACCACACCGTGACGGTGGCGTAGCGCGCTGATTTATGGCTGTGAAAATGGCGGAAGGAAACCGGTGCCGTTAATGCCCACACGCGGTTTAGAGCAATAAAGGAATGAGTGACCATTTGCACTAATGAGAAGACAAAAACACCGTAAACATACAAAAGACAGCCGCCCACGCCGACATACCAATGACTGTATGTTTCATAAATAAAAGTGAACGGGCCAACAATTCCATGGAAGATAATGTTCGATATAAGGAGGCTTGTGAAATAAATGTCAAAGGGAGTGATACTGTTCCATCGGGCAAAAAACACTGACAATAAAGCACTGTTGAATATGAAGGAAAGCGCTGAAAGTGCAGTAGTGATAGCGGAGAATTCAGCTTTCAGGCTGGCCGAGAAGTCTGTGTGGCTCTGATTGGCCAGGGACGCATTGAAGACATTTGTAATAACGCTGGCATGAGCGGTCATAACTGAGTTTAGAACGCCTGAGTTCTTTATCCTGAGTTCCTTAATAAATAACACCAATCTTTTTCTGTATTCCGTAAGTGCAAATGCGTATTAATCAATGTAAATTAACTGAAGAGAAGCCTTATTTAAAAATAGGTACAAATAGACGGTTACAAATAGACGCTCTTTAGTTTGCTGGACGCACCGTACGGCTCCGATCTGCCTAATACATAATTCAAAGGTGCAGGTTTACTGTAATTAAAAGTTAAATATTTAATCCCCTGCGTTCAGGGAAACTACCGTGTTAAGCCAGCTAATCGTTATCGGCTGTTTGTTTACTGAAGGCTGGCTCAACAAGCAACCCTGGTAAAACTTGCTTCGGAAAGTTCAGTAACTGAAGTTAGTGACGCAGGACCGCGGCTGAAATTGCCGCCGGATGTTTGTTGTTACAAATCCAGTTTATTCAAAACGAACATAAACCGTACAATAGTTGTACATAGTAAGTTACACGAGTTATTCGTTCTAAAACTAGGTTAAAAAAAGGGCAGCTAGCAGGGAGAAAGGAAATACCTATCCGAAATGTACAGCTTTGCATGCCCATGTAATTAAGTATGTAACGACCTTTTCGTATGCTGATTAAACACATCTTCTTTGTTTCTTCGTTACGCAGGTTCCTTCGTTTTACGCAGGGTATATGAAACTGTACCCGTTCAAGTCAGCAACTGTACCCGTTCAAGTCAGCATTCCCAGAAGCTATAGGTACAGTTTCAAGGCCTCCGTCATAAAAATTACTGCGCAAAAACAACGTATTATCGTAAATCACTGGCACTGACACCAACTCAATCAATTCTGTTTGCTTTGAAGTATAGTAATTTCGTCGTGCCTCTTGACCGTTGGTTTGTGGCTAAACGCTTACATGCTGCTTTCTCCATAACGTCCGGTACAACTGGACGTTGTCCACCGTACCTACGCCCGTACTACGGTAGATAAAACCACGAATAACATGAAAACCTTTACGTTTTCTCTCTCATCTCGCTCGACTTATCTTCGCTTCGGCATTTTTAATTAATAACTTCAGGGGCTTCACATACGCATTTTGAGACGGCTTTGTACGTCAAACCGCACGAACTTGAGCACCCCCTCTGCAAAGCGAGTGCTCCGCCCCGCTATACCGACGTATCTGAGAGGCCAACAACCAGTGGCAATCCCAGTACAGTACCTCTGCCAATACCAGCACCACTTCGTGTGCCACTAGCAGTACTGCATTACCAATTTACCAGCAATAGTAACATTAACTAGAATTACCACCAGAAATTACAGTTTTTAATACAATGCCAGAAGTCTGTATGTTGTAGGCAGACCAAGGTTCTCACTCGTTTATTAATACTGCATAAGAGATACGGAAGCAGTAACCACTAGGGGATTTCTAGGGATATCTGAGGGGATCGCCAGGAAACATACTTACAGGACAATAAGACTTATACGACAAAATGGCGGCTGATCCTTCTTGCAACTGCAGTGTTACTGTGGGCAGGGGATAAAGGTGGCACTGGCACCTGCCACTGGCAACTGCCACTGGCAGTGGCAGTTGCCACTACGCGTTCTGGCAAGCGATAAAACGTGGAAACTGGCAACTGCCTACTGCCTACATATGGCTACACATTAATCGCTGCCACTACCTTTCCAATTCCATTGATGGCTGCAGTTTGAGTGTGGCGACATGTCACACTTCCAGTTATCCGGGTGCGATTTCATCGTAATTCCGCCAGTCGACGAAACCATTTCAATACTCCTGCACGTTTGAACTTAAGAACCCCCAGAAAATTACTAAGAGCAGTTTCTAAGAGCGCTCGGAAAATCAGTGCCTGCAGATTGTTCATCCATCATATCTCCGAATACGATGAAAATGCTTTAAAAAACAAAACAGAGAAATGTATATGCCGTCGGCTGCGATATCCGCAGGCACGACAAGGTGCTACCGAACATTGACGGTTCTGAGCATGAGGTGCCTGTTGCGCACCCGGACGATTGGGAGTGTGACATTTTGCCGCACTCAAATTCGACGCGCGACTTTTCGCCGCGAAGACATTTCGTCGCCGGATATTCAGACGCTGGGACACTTCGGTTTGGGACTTTATACTTTGAGACATTTTACCTTTGTGACATTTTGACGCAAGACGTCTGGTCGCGGACAATTCGTCTTGGGACTTTTCAAACGATGCGACTGATTACCGCAAAATAATTAACCGCGCTTAATTCTCACTAGTTTTTTAATTTTTTTAATGTTTGTTCTTATTTTTTCTTAAGTTTCTTAATATTTCTCAGACTTTCTTAGGTTGCCTTATTTCTTCTTAGGTTTTTCAGGTTTCTTGGGTTTCCTAGGTTTCTTTGGTTTCTCAGGTTTCTTTGATTTCTTAGGTTTTAGGTTTTCTTAGGTTGTTCGTTTGGTTTTGATTTCCAGTTTTCTCTTTTCTGACTTTTTAGTCAGCTTAGTAAATCGTTTATCTGATGGGCGAAATGTCGCTTTGTCGAGATGTCCTTGCGACGAAATTTTTTTGCGTCGAAACGGCTATGCGACGGAAAGTCTCACGGCGTAAAGTCCTACCGACGAAATGTCCTGCGAGGAAACGTCGCGAGACGAGATGGCCTTGCGGTGTCTGCGACCAAAAGTCCTGCGACTAGTTGTCCGCGGCGAAATGTCGCGGTGCCGTTTGTTGTCTGACAGGAACTGCCTCCGTTCTTTTTTCCAGGCAGTACTTATTATCTTGCTGTAGCTAGCATGGGGCGGAGTCTAAACTTGAATGCACAGTGCAGTGCAGCGGCCGCCGCCGCCGAGATCAGTGCGACCGCCGTTGTTTCTAAATCGGTCGACGCCGCCGTCACGTCCCGTCCCATTCATAACTGAACAATAAGCGCTTGATTTTCTTTACAACAGCGTTCGACACAACAGTGGCTCTAGTTGAGCCTTTGATTATTTGATTTTAAATTACAGATTCTTAGATTTATACAATTTTTCAATAATTATAAAAGCTTTTTTGAGATGTTGCTTGCACCAGCAACTTCATGTGCTTGAAGCAATCCGCATCCGAGGCATTGTCATGTGCCTTAGCGAAGCACACTACAATTTCGCTGGTTTTCGTATAGTTTATTAAACATATTTGATGTAAGCCGTGTTTATTTGGAACTGAAAGGGATACAGGTGATCATTCATTTATCCATTAGGTCCTCCCAAATTATTCGATTCGTGTAGATTGCCCTTGTTCACTGCGTGAGTATTGAACGGCCAGTTTTTGTGATTCCCTGCTTCTACCATGAGGCCCCGATAGCAGGCGCCGTTTAATGATGATTATGACGTCGAAGATTAACGCGGTGTTTTCTAGGACACTTGGGATTTAAAACGTTCCTGCTCTCATGGCATTAGAGGCGTACAGTAGGAACTGCTCTTACATTGTCACGGTTAAGTGGCAAGAGGTTAATCGTATAGAGGCGACCTACTTCATTCTGAATTTTTTAGGTACTTTACAAAAAGATTATCGTTGGATGGCAGAACCATCACGTTTCAAAATTCCGGCAGTTGCCACGTTTTATCGCTTGCCAGAACGCGTAGTGGCAACTGCCACTGTCAGTGGCAGTTGCCAGTGGCAGGTGCCAGTGCCACCTTTTATCCCCTGCCGTTACTGTGAATCTGCGACAATCGTGCCATTGTTTCCTCCCACTGATCACCAAAACAGAAGTCAAAAGCAGCATGCCAGATCTGCTGGTTAAATTAGGTAACGAACTTACAGACCAACAAAATGACCACAATAGAGTAACCTACTTTCTAAACTGAAGCACTATTGCAAATTCGTTTGTACGTTACAATTACCGACACAACAGGTATAAAGTAAAACTGCAACTGTTTATTTTTTCCTGGCACTAATCCAGTGACATGCAGTTTCCCGCAACACATTTCTCCAAACCGGCAAGGTAAGCGCCAAGATAATGGGATCAGTAAAAGACTGGCAATTGGAGAGAATGATCAGATACTGCACAACATGGAAATCAACGCCCACAGCTCCTTGAAAAAATGGGAAGTATGTCACATAGGGACCCCAGCATACCATAACACTGACTCCGAAAGCTATCATAATGGTGCCGGAACCCTGACCCTTTTCACCGCGAGAGCTGCCGACATTTCCAGGAAATGGATGGTTCAGTATTTGTTGTCGCACTCGAACAATCTGCCAACGTTTCCATCCAATAACCGGCATCGCGATGACCATAATCAAAAAGCACACAAACGGAAGAAGACGGTTAATGAAATTAGAAATCTGTTCGCTTAACGAAGGACCGGTGATATCAAAGAAGCAACGCCCAATTTCGGCTGGGCGTCGCTGGGCGACATCGGCGATAATAAGCGGCAGTCCGATTATGTGTATCCCCACCAAGATCACCAGCGTCACGCAACCGGAGCAGCGGAAAGTGTGCAAATGATGGAACAATACTGGCGCCGTCAAGGCCCAGAGTCGACTGCCAGCGATGCAGGAATGAATGACGAGTTGTCTCAAGAGAGGGACGAAGATCACGTACTTAAATACAAAACAACCAAGAATCCCCACTGTCCATCGAGGATCTGTTTCCAAAATGACAGCAAACGGCGTAGCAATAGTGTGGAGAAGCACCACCAACGTTCGCCACCAACGCGAGGAAATAAATATCGAACGGAGTCCAAAGGTTCCGTTTAGTCAGAAACAACCATACCAGCACTGAATTCAACAGGAACGCAACGGTACCAACAGTTCCGTTTAGGGACGCTTGTAATGTGGATGAAGCAGGGAGTGTCACATTAACAAGTGACATGTTGCCATAATGTCCGCTCATGTTCAGTTGTTATGCATTGAATCTCGGTTTTAAAGACGGATTATGAGATCGAACTGTTCGTTTAGTAAAATTTGAGACGAATTACATTACTTATCTGTGCAGAGAACGGCAACAAATTAACCATTGAACACGACATCGCCTCCTTTTATTTGGACAAGTAAACAATACGCTGAACTGGCCAGAGGAAGGCGGTCATTAATGTATGATCCACCTTTGCGCTAAGAAATTAATACAGATAAGTAAAAGTTATAAAAGAAACGAGAGTCGGATGAAGCGGAATGATGGCATAATTGGCATAGTGCCCACAGTCACGCGGTATTACTGCACATGGAAGCAACCCTAATTGATTGAGGGTAGAAAAACGGAAGCTGTCAAACGAAGCAGGTCATTTTTGCATAAGAGCAAGAGTGTGGTTAGAAGATAGATTTATACTCATACATGATAAAAACCAGCACAGAAATTAATCATTGTCGGAAGTGCAGCGCCAGCACAGTAACATAGCCCGTTTTCCTTTCTACCGCCACTGGACCTAAATTTCATGGCTTTGAAAAAAGGCGGAATTTAACTGTTGTGAAGTTAGTACTTCACAACACGCACAACATGACCGCGACACGCAAATCATGACCGCCTGATTGTCATGATGAGCAAATTTACGAAGACCCTCTGAGTCACTTGTGCCACACATCGCGACCCAGCGAACCAGTTGCGTGCTACTTCCGCCGGATACATGTACTCTCAACTGTGCTGCCCGAAAACACAGCTGCGCTCACAGTGCTACATACGAAAGTGAAAATCGCCGAAGGTGGCAGGAAATGAAAGCATTAATCATGATAAATTGGAGCAGGATGAGTTATATTGCAGAAATCAATTAATCAATTAGCCCGTTATCCCTTTCATTCACACGAGTTTGTAAGTGTTCTACTAACAATGCTAACAATGTCTCCTCTTGACCTTATGGATCACACGTTTTATCAGCAATATCACGAAATGTAAAAAACAGTACTAGCTGAAAATGATAGTTTTAGTGGTCTCTGTTGCAGCATCTTCTGGGAAATGCAAAAGCGGGGTTGCAGTTTTTATTCGGCTGGGAGGAATATACATATGTATGTACCATAAGCTTTCATCTATCTTATCTCGTCCTGCAGCCCAATCACCATTTACCGGAAGCAGACAAAAGTCGCCGCATAACTGCTGCTGCTAATCTTGTTAGCTGTTCCTACATGGTCAAGCTGCAATGAGAGATGTAGTTATGAGGGCACCCAGGCAGCATGAGACATCTGTTGATTTACAGACGCCTTCGCAGCGAGAGCTCCAAACTTAAAACATTGTAATGTAAACGAAACACCAAAATTAAAAGTTATTAATACAGTTCCCACCACAAAAGAAACTGTACAATGAATTACTGGAAATTGATGAGCTTCGCGTTTCATTGCTAATTGCGTACCCGCGGGCACAAAAACAGGCTGTCTAGGTTGCTGAATGCGTGGATGTAAGCTGCCTACTACGTATATAACATTTGTCATAACTCAAAGTGCAAGTTTACTGTAATTTAAATATTTAATCGACTGCACTCAGGGGAACTATAAGGCCACGTTAACTAATCTTTATTTGCTGTTTGTTTGCGGTAAGCTGGCTTAACAATCAGTCTCCACCAACTGGTAAGAAAGTTTAGTACAGTAATTAAAGTTAGTGACGCAGGGTCTCGGTTGCAGGACGTTTGTTGCTGCTGATCCAATATACTCGTAGTGGACATATACAGACAGTTACAATGGACTTCATAAATGTGGTTACACTTAAAGCCGATAGCACTGTGCATGCGGGTGGCTACGTGTAACCACATTTATGAAGTCCACTGTACTTATTTGTATGTAAAACTGTATACGAAAAACAATGCAGGGACGCTTGCACATTGAGTTACCTAACCGGCAAGTATGCGTTGCATACCATGTAACCAGAGGAAATGACACTTTCACGGCTTGATTAAGTGCAGTAAAACCTGTGACTTTGAACACTAGCGTAGAACACCGAAGCACACTGAACCTTGTAATGGAACCGGCGCATCTGGTAAACTGTATGTAAGAGTTGTTTGTTTCTACGTTACATTTTCACAGGTAACAAGAAAAATGTAGCCGAACAAATCTACACTCCCAGGAGATACAGATAGTTCCAGTTTCATAATCCAAATTACTGCGCAAAACTAACGTATTTTAGTATACCACTGGGTGTTGACAGTTGGTAGTTCTACGCTTTGTAAAGAAATACGAGTACAGATACAGTACGGGGAAGCAATACGCCGCAAGTGCGACAAAGCGTGCAACAAAGCTGTAATACTGACATCATTTAAAATCATTATTAAAACCAGTGATACCACTGACAATGACGCCAACAAAGTTTTGTTCACTATGAATCATGCTGCATTAATTTGTAATTCTGAACATGTCACATTAAACATCTAAAATAAAGCCGCAAAACTCGCTGCTTCCAGATGGGAAACGATAAAATTAGAAGAATGGGATCAGCAATGGGCTGGAAGTTAAAAAGTGCTTCTATAATGTCTTTCATTATGGGAACCGAATGCCCCGTTAGCACCGTGTATGCCAAATAAACCATAGTTGGTCCCCAGCACAACGTGATACTTAATGTCAAAGCTCCCATTAAGACATATGACTGCCGCTCTACCACATGGTGCGCCGTGACCCGTGTCCCTTCAGTTTGTGGCTGAACGGTTTGCTGCTTTCTCCACAACGCTCTTGCTCGCTGCTTCCACAGAACCAAAGGAAATGCGCTTAAAATAATGCAGAAAGAAATAAAATTAAATATCTCGTTAACAGCTATTGATTCTGATTTCGGGTTCCAAGAAAATGATCCTGTGTTTCCTCCGGAAAAGCAGTGAGAAATTTCCATCGGCTGCCGGATGACGAGATTTTTTATAAGTACCGGCAGCGCTATAACATGGACCAACAACCAAACGGACAAATTTGCTAATCCAGCGGTTTTTATGGTGTGCAGATGGTGAAATGATACCGGCATCCATATGCGATTGAGAGCAATAAGACCATGCATCGCGGTTTGGATTATAGCGATGACAGCGATCGGATACACATAGATCATACATGCGGATACGCCGACCCACAGACTGGGATGCAGTAGAACCAAGGTGTTAAAGGGACCGAGAATACCTTGGAAGATGACATTAGCTGTGCATAAACCGATGAAATACGTGTCAAAGGGCGTCCACGTGCGGAACCATAAGAGAAAGGTAATCAGCAAACCGGAATTGAGTATAAAAGGAATTACAGACAGCACGATCGAAAATGTGACTTTTATGTCTCTTGACGTGTACGAAAACGTTTCTGACGAGGTATTACGCATGACATCTATCGAAAGATTCATTTTTGCACACAGACTTTGATGGTTTTGAAAATGGCGAGAGACGATTAGCAGAGGCTAGTTTTTTTTCACAGTTGGATGATGGATCAATTCTTTGAGATGGATATGGATACTTTGTTTAGCGCTGCGCCAATACAGACGTACGTCATGGTTTAGTCATGTATCGCTGCAACTGTTACGCGGTGCGAGCATTTGCACTTTGGGATATCCTCATGTTAGAGCGCCCTGTTTATATTTGTACAAGCGATCCGCTGAAACATTAAACCAGGCATGCGGAGAGGATGTTTTCCGTTTAACATGTAAGCGTCTTTACCTTTCCGCTTATGGTATGAATTATCACATTTACCATGGTATAATACTGTGACTAATGAAACTGGAGATAACCGAGGAAGACGGGACTGTTATACAAGTATCTGTGGTGCCGTTTCCTACTTATTGCAAAAAGTATTTGGTAAAAGATAAAACAGTTATTGATAAATGCGTTAACGACGCTATCAAAAACGGAATTCTTGTGCTCACTCCGAAAGCGATCATCAGAATCGTGACCTTCTTGATTCCGCATGGGTGCAGTACAGAAATGGCCGTGCCTCTGTTGTTCTGCCAGCAGTATAAGGCAACAGGCCAGCAGCCTCGGTCAAATTTAACTCGATTCTTAACACTCTCGATCACAGAAAAAAGGCAGTTTATCATCACTACGTATAGTACTATGCTCGCCGAGATTCTTTCCAGCCAGACCATCGAAAACGCATGTGCGCAACTCCGCGAAAAGTAAACGAAAGAAATTAATACCAAATTACAAGCTACATTACATAAGCGTCAAGGACGACTGAGAAGTTCAAATCGGGCAGTCGGACTAATTACATGAAAAGCGATAATTAAAAAAAGGCAGAAATCGGCCAGTCCGTTGGCGGTTCAAAAATTTACTGATGTAACTAATAAACACTGTGCAACAGGATGTCAGCAACACCAACATTCAGTGCATATAGTTCTCTAGTACAAATACATAATAGTATTTCGAAAAAGAGCAGCGCCAGTTTGCGCAATATGCGGTAAGAATAATTATCCATGCTTTCTTTAAACCTATGTCCTATGTACAGGGTACGGCTAATACTCGCACCACAAAAAAACTTGCAAAGTAGTGAACTGCTTGAATCATCGATTACTTCTTTGCGCGATTGTACCGACAGACAGCTTCATGCAGTGCATTTCTCCACACCGGCAAGGCACACACCAGGATAATGGGATCAGCTACGGATTGGCAGTTGAAAAGAACAACAAGATACTGCACTATCTGAAGATCATATCCGCTGGCCACTACGTAATATGTGACATACGGACCCCAGCAGACGACAATGCTCGCTCCGAAGGCGATTATCAAAATCGCACTTTGGCCTTCTCGAGCGCGGGTAATGTCGGCATTAGGAACAAATCTTTTTTTGGCATTTGGGCGGAGGACAATCTGATGTTTCAGCCGCAGCCTCTGCCAGCGTTTCCAAACAATAACCGGCATGGAAATTACCATAATCATAAAACAAGCGAACAAAAGAATGCGGTTGATCATGGTAGAAACCTGTTCGACCAACGAATAGTTGGGGTCACCGAAAAAGCAGTGTCCAAGTTGAACTGGTTGGCGCTGTAGGATGTCCACCAAAATCAGCGGAAGTCCGACAACGTGCGATACGACGACAATGGCCACCGCTAAGCAACCGGCGGAGCGAAATGTGTGGAAGTTACGGAACGATACAGGTGCTACCATGGCCCAAATACGGTTGATGGCGATGCAGGAATGAATGGCTAGTTGGTTTAGGAGAAGGATGAAGACGGCGTACGCGTAAACCAGACAACCAGCAATATTAACGGGCCACCCATCATCTAGCTCCAGCATCACCGTGAGTGGAGTAGCGATTCCATGAAGAAGGACATTATTTGACACCAAAGCGAGGAAGTAGAGATCGAACGGGGTCCAGAGATTTCTCTTTAACAGGAACAAGGACAGCAGCGCTGCGTTTAACAGAAGAGAGGCGGTGCCCACAATTCCCGTTAATTGTGCGGGTAACGTCAATGAGCCATAAATCTGCGTCAAATTAGAGGAGGAAATGTTCCAATAAACTTCGCCCATGGTCGGCTGTTTGTGAACAATCTTCGCGTTCGAAAAAATGTTCTTTAATATCGCTTTATTACGAATAACAATTGTGCAATACTACGTACACAACGCTCTGCAGACTTGACGTACTGTCAGATACGATAATGTGCAAAGTACTGCAATTTACGGTCAGTTGCTATTTTCTTTACTGAGTACCGTTGGCTACTTTTGATTTGGCTAAGCCGGCGGGTTCAGTTGAACAACGTTCCTGAAAGAGACTACCAGAAGTATTCCTCATTACTAATTTACTGGAACCTTAAAGCCAAGAAACGTAACACAGAGTCAAATAGGCAGCCGGTACCAACTTACCATCCCCAAAAGTTATGTAACCTGTCAACCTGTCAAGTGCCGGAATACGACGTGACATAGTACAAAAATGTGTGTGTCAGAGCAAAAGATCGGGTAGTTTGATTTGCTGTGCATGTGGAGTGGATTAGGTAAACGTCATAGTGAAAACTGACAAGGGACAATGGAAAGACTTGTTTTGCGGTAATTTGAGTTATTTTCACTGCGGTGGAATTGGCATAAACCATTGTACCGGTATTAATATTCTGCAAATTTCAAATTCTTTCACACGTGTTTGGTCTTTCATGAAGACTGTCACCATGTGGTCTGAGCTGCCATAATAACCAGTTATCTGACGCGGAAGGATATTAAATTATTTAAGCAATGTGTTCCCGTTTGTTCATCTAATGTTTCACCAAGCACTCCAAACTTTTTTCCAAACATACTCTGTACGTCAGCGCATTATATTAATAAATGAATGCATGAATAATTTGTGTTCTTTGTGTAACTTCAAATACTGCTACTTAACTTTTAACTTTAACGCAAGTCTGCAGGTATACATAATATGCTGTAGTAATTGCACTAATACAGAGGTAAGATGCCAGCGCCACGACCCGGCTTATTGTTCTTGGAGATCAATAATGGCTTTTGGTTTTGTGCAATGGTGATGTGCGGTTATTTCAGTATCCCGCTCGCCGTCTTTAGTAAAAGAGCATCGGTCATTAGAATCGCAGGATGCGCAGTGGCAGCGTCCATCGTTTTGCAGTTTTGTTGCAACGCTTTTGTCGCTGTAACAAACCTTGTGCTCCCGCTTAAAAAAGGAAGTATGTCCCGCATGATACTGAATTTTCCCGTATTATTATTCTTTCCGCTGGCTCGCTCGGGCTGCGCTATTAAAATATGGCGTCTAGATGGATTCTTACTTGCACATGCAAAACGATCCCTGAAGGCATTTGGATCTTTCTTGACACGGACGCTAACAACCAATGTCATCAGCTTATCTGTGTTTCTTTTCATTTCGCTTCCCGGGGTAACATTGGTTATCGATGTAATGAATTTGGGCGTTTATGCATCAGAGAATGAACAATTTTTGCACGCTTTAGGCGCTTTTGCCAAACCACTGTCAATACTTATAGAAATTCTGATCGATATGAGCGAAATAGGTTTTCGAGTAGTACAATGTGTCCTCAAAATTTTTCCTTATATCGAAGCGCTCCAATTAGACCACATTCAGTCCCACTTTGCGTCTGTTTCGTATGGTAGTGCTGATTGCACGAAGCTGCTGCAGATGCATTTCTTCATATCTCAACGCCTCAGCGAATATGAAAAGCACATGTCGCTGGTGAATCTGCTGACCTTTTCCGAAGCACTGCTTATTACAATGGCAAACTTGCAGGATATCCTAGATAAATTATCGCAAGGAGCTGTAATCGATATTCTGACGTTGTTATTGGTGATTTCTGGTATAACAACTCTTTTGATCCAACTGATGTCCATGATATTGGTCAATGAGAAGGTACTGCGCTACAAACGATTACAGACTTAAACGTTTACTGTCTCCATGGCCTTCACTTTGATGCATCTGCATTTTGTACCATTAAATTTTAATTAATCGAAATACATCGTCATGGTAGTAAATAATTATTATTGTGATTTATAGGGAGAATCTTCGGTAGTCGCCATCAGAACCGAAATGGCATTTCGCAGACCGTCGGCGCTTTTGACTGCTACATTCAAACGTCATTTAGAACGTGTTTCTTCGATACGACCACAGGCGACGTTAGCTGGGATGGCTGTCAATCGTGAAACAGCGATTCAAGTAAGGGTATCATAATAGGCCCTTCTACTTCACCATGTTGCTTACTGGTTGCGTTCGGATAAATGCGCAGCCCGTACGTAGTATACACAACGCCCGAAAAACTCTTCTCAACAGAAGCGTAACTTATTTACTAATGGGCAATTGGTAATAACTTACGTACTTACTCACCATGGTCAGAGAATGTCGTACTAGCAAATAACTGAACAACAAGAAACAATGATGCAAGAGTGCGTCCATGGCTAGCACTCACAAGGTGCCTCCTGCCCCCCCCCCCCACAAGGAATTTCTACATTCAAAAATCGTCTCATGATCACTCTAACTTTACACTTTTTTTCAGATTGTGTGTGCCATATTAGGATACACTCTCGTCTTAACGGAAATTATCGATAAACATCGCTAACGACGTCTGGTACATTAAAATACGCCTGGACACCTTTTTGCGGGAACCAAAATTAAGGCTGGAGTGCAAACCAGTGGTCGTTAAACTTCGAAAGGCCGATGCCGAACCGTTTTTCGTGATTGACTGATTTTCATGGTTTTACGAGTGCAGCTGTTTGCCGAGCACTTGTGTCAAAGACAATCCGTTCAGCCTTAAGCCGCTGCCATAGTTGATGTTCAGGCAAAAGACAGAACAAAAATCAAAAGACCGAACATTAAAAGACAATTTTGACATAAAAGTGTTCAAGACAGTTGGGCGAACCGAACAGAGTTTTTTGTCTTTTTCGATTATGATCATGAACGTAATCGTTCATACTGAGAAATGGTTCGCCAAATGTCGCTCCTCCTTCATTTTTTACGACAACAAAGTACAGTTGTGCATACGTAAATTATCAGGCATGCACATAACTGCCAGTTTCCAGTTTTTATTCTAATTAAAATTTTTGAGTTTCCAAACACTGTCAAAAATGCTGCCAAAAAAGGATATCGTGAAGAAAAACCTGCCGGCTTTGCTTGCATTTCTCGCTTTAGCTCGACTGGTGTTAACAAACCTAAATATTTTGACCCAGCGGGAGTGGTACATTCGACCGGTTAATCTCAGTCGCCGTCGTTATGGCGAATTCCACAGACTGGTGACTGACTTACGGAATTCGGATCCACAACGTCATTTTCAATATTGCCGTATGTCTGTGGACACGTTCGACCAGCTGTTTGCGATGGTGAAACCCAAGTTACGCCATGGTAACAAACTAACAATCATCGTTTCCCAATATCCGATCAAGAAAGGTTGCACATGACTTTACAGATTTTAGCCACAGGAGCGTCTTTAACAAATATTGCGATTCGATACCGGGTGGGCGTTAGTACCGTTTCGAATATATTTCATCAAACTGTTAAGGCCATTTGGAGTGCTCTAAAGTGCCTTTTCAACTGACATGCACTACAAACCTTGAAAAATATCCCCGCTTGTATTCAGAATGCTAGTACTGCCAGTGATTACTTCCGCTGGCGTCATAACGGGAGGAAGCTGCACTGATCCGCATAGATAAATACTTTCATAGCGAGAAGGATTCCGCGAATTTCGTTCTTGATACTCCCGCGAACAAACTCAGGAAACTCAGCAATGCGGCCAAGAACACTGATGCAGAAAGCCTTTTCCGACTCCTCAGGGTGGTTTGCCAATGCACCCAGTTCATCGCGCTTCGAATCCTGTATCAGTACCAAAAATCACTGTCGATTCTGACCGCATCTTTCTCCCGATTCTGAGTAGACCCGATTTCCTCTTCGTCCCCGTCGCTGGACAAATCAACGTCCTTCTGTTCGGCATCTCCGGTTTCCGCGGCGTTACCTTTCGAATCTCGGCACGAAACGTTGTCTTTCGTGAAAGAGATGTTTTCGAACCAATTCCACTTTGGCTTGCGGTACCCATCTCCTTCATCACCACTTGGCTTGATGGTTCGCAAAAGTCGGCGATAAGACTGCAGCAGAGATTCCCACTTCTTCAGACAGTTAGCACCCGTCCAGCCATTTCCGCAACAGCTATTGACTGTATCCGCTACACCATTCCAGTTGGGAGTTTTGTCGTGGTTCCTGTAGGCAGTTTCTTTGCGGTCCCACAATATGGCATCAGCTCGTACAGTTTCGATTAGAACGGCAATTTCATCGTTGGTGAACTCCAGTTTCGGTCTCTGGGCGGAAGTGGAGTTCACCACTGGCGATGGGCTAACCACTTGGGACACCTGCGTGGATTTCTTACTACGTGTAGAAGTTGACTTTTTGGGCGGCATTATGAAATTAATGTGGGGGAATCAATCAGTTCAATTTATTCAAAGTTTTCAATAAAAATAAAATCAGAATATACAGCAGCGAGCGTGGTTAGAAAATGATTCACTTTGCGCGGTTTAAAATAACATATTTGTATACATTTTATGTATCCGTGTACAGTACATCGCATCCGCTTGTGCGTCATAGCGGTCAGATGAAAACTATTGGCTACAAGCCTCCGAACTGTCTTTTTTGTAGCGGGGGGACCGTCCAGCCCGAACCGTCTTTTTACATGTCTTTTCTTGTCTTTTTGTCACTGATCGGGAAGCTTTCACAGTTTGATCTTGCGAACAGTTTTCTGTTCGCGAACAAGTCGTTCATAGTTCAAGCTGTCTTTTCGCAATTTTTGTTCAAGACAGATCCGAACATCAACTATGAAAGCGGCTTTAGTTGACTATTTTTAATCTGACGTTAGTTTTGGAGTTCGGACCATTTGTTCTTAAGATTTTGAAACTACAGAACATGCTGAAAGCGTATAATCCTATGTATTCGTGATTTCGGTAAGTGCAGTAACACCTAAATTGGTGACCTTATATCTTTGCCCAATTTAACTACAATTCCCGCCGAATAAATTGATCCGCTTCAGATGTGTGCTGCACACAGTACAGCATCTAATCGGTGCGGAGTGAAGCACGCTTGCCTGGCTGTATTGACGTACCATGCGCGATGGTGCGCATATTGGGACGCATACTTCTACACAAACTTAATGCTTAATTAGTTCCCTAATGTTAAACACGGAACACTTTCGATGAACTGAACAACCTGTGAAATAAAGTCGACATTATATAACGCGAACTTATCAACCGTCATTCCTTCAATCTCTTCGACGCTTTATTGGGATGGTTCTCTTTTGCATTTGATTCTAGGCCGTTCGACATATTGTATCATTGACCTCATGCAACTACCATCATCTTTTATGGGTTCAACACCGTTCATGCATCACTCGAACTGTTCCCTATGCTGACGGGTACTCGGTAGTTGTTTAAATCGGCAATCTGTATCACCAGAATGCTACAAAGTACGTGCAAATACTCCTTTTCTGTCTGTGGAATTGCGTAGCTGTTGACACACGCCACCGTTGCCTATTTACCAGATGCCTTTATTCGCATTTATCTGGGCAGAGGTGATGCTGATGACATTTCTGCATGTTCACAGATTCCAGCTTTCCGCTTTCCGGACTGGTCAATATGATGATCAGTAGCATGGCTAGCTCTGTAGATCATCAGAAGGACTGCTACGTGCAGTCCTATGGGCGGGACCGCTAGTCCTAGGACCGCTATGGGCGGTATAGCGGACGTGTCCATCCATTAAGAGGCGAAAATTCCCACAGCTTCAGATACTTGGATTCCGCTCGCCAACCGAAGGCCCGCGCTGAAGCTCGGACTTGGATTCGGAGTCGGATTACTCAAACTTGGACTTGGATTACTCAAACTTGGACTTGGATTCGGAGTCGGATTACTCAAACTTGAACTTGGATTACTCAAACTTGGACTTGGATTCGGAGTCGGATTACTCAAACTTGGACTTGGATTACTCAAACTTGGACTTGGATTCGGAGTCGGATTACTCAAACTTTGAATCCGATTACTTGGACTTGGACTGCTAACTCGGACTTGGACCACTCAGCTTGCACTCTGGGACAACTGATCCGGCCGTCACAGACGTTCCATTGCATGTCGCAAAATTGCCAATTACAGAAATTTCGCATCGGGCGAAACGCGAACAGGAGACATACACATACGCTACGGAATGTGCGAAGCTTCGCTGAACGGCTGAAGTACGTGAGGACGCACTTTAGCCGTCTTGTAATACCAAATTGTCGCCGCTCGTTGTAAGTTTTAAGAATACGTTACACTTTTCATCAGCCAGCTTAATACAGAGTCGGTTCGAATTTTTTAAACAACGGCTCAAGTCTGCTGCGCATTCTGAGTAAAGAACCGCCGCAATGTGGCAGGTTACTTTGTCACAATGTTAAACTTTAAACTTTGCTGATGTTTTGAACTTTGCTGACTTTAAACTTTTTTGTCTTAAACTTTGCTGATCACTTCTGCGGTAATCTTTACAGACTGCTTTTTAAGCTCAAACGCACATGCTGGAAGCGTTTCGAAACACGATCACCTAAGCGCTGAGTCAAAAGTTAAGGAAAAAATTAAGCAAAATTGTCACTCCAAACCTGTTGTTTTTTACGGCGAGGAAGTCAAAATTCTGATATTCATTTTTCGGTCACTGTAAGTACGCGGCTTCGTATTTTGGTAACCGGTCACTTACACCGCCCTGCCATAAAGCGTGCGAGATGAACAGCTGCAGATGTCACAACGTGTTTTTATTGGTTTTTCAGTGGTCTGTAGTGATCAAAACAAAATTCAAAATGTTGAAATTCGAAATTTCAAAATTTTCGAACGTGAAAAAGCGGTTCTTTTGCATTGCACCTGGGCTAGTTCCTGTTTTTCGTTTGGTTTGGCATTTTGATTCAACCATGACTTTCCAGCCGGATGTTGCTCGCGCAAACAGATTTCGCTCCTATGTATGCAACTCTTTCGGCTACAAAATATGATAAATCAGAAAACAATACAAAAACGTGTTCGGGACTGGGCGAACTCAAGTTGTACAGACTGGGCAAACTTAGGTTGTACAGAAGCTCAGATTGTACACAAATTTGGTCCTTTGTACCGTCCCAAATCCCTTTAGCCACCCTCGCGAGGGACTACAATACAACATTTTAACGTCGCTGTACATGTGGGGCTGCAGCATTGGTTTTCCCGGCACAGCTACGGCTCTTCCTGACCACGTAAACAATTCTCGATATGCATGTGAGTGTAATGAAGTCTTACTACAATTTTTCTCGAGTCGGTTTAACTTTTCCAAACATTTCCAGATCAGCGAATGCAAACGGTGTCGCCCAGCTTAAAGGGTTCACCGAGTCAATCGCTCTTTCGTGGCCAACCGAGCCAGCTACCGTAATTGTACAAGGTCTATACCTACATGAAAATCAGAAATTCTAAATAAGCATAATACATACTCGTATTCACCTTTATCTTTTCTATTGGCGTTTTATGCGGCAAAAAACCCATCCTACAAATGAGGGGAAAAGGCACGCGTAAATTAATCTGCTGCGGAAATTTTGAAAGCAAGCTTAAGCAACGGCCGCTATAATAAAACACGCTGGCCCTCCTAAATTTTAAACTTAACTGATTTTTTGGCATTTTTAAAAAAATATTAACTGAAGACAGAAATTATGGTTGATACAAAGCAAGAAACCTATGGTGCACGATACTCCCAACTGTCAACGTATCAAAAGGCATACGAAACACTGCATTTCCTGAAGACTCATGTGCGGAACGGCACGACAGATGGAATGCTTTCCATAAAAATCATGACCAAATTCTTTTGCTCTTCGGTCAAGGCAATTTCCTTCACGATCCCTTCGCCGAATCGATGATTATCCAGGCTAATCTCCAGATGACGACGTCGCACACGTCCAATCTGCAGGTGGTGGGCGCAATCCCTTGGCGGCGATATGGCAGTTTTTCCATGAACAAAATTCGGCTCGCTTCTTACGAGAATAAGTCCGAGTTGCGGTGCTTGTTGGGAAAATGGCGTGCGGCAGCCGCAACATTGGTATCCAGCGTATAACTTCAAGCCATCGCCACCGCTAACGCCGCAAAGCATGAAGGGTCCGACACTCGTTTCCCAAGGAGGCTTGTCCGCTACAATGCGATGCGAAGTAATTGGTTGAATACATGATTGCCGTACAATTCTGGAGCGCGCTTCAAGCTAATAAAGAATACTACCGTTTAAATAAGTTTATTGTTAGTGTACATAGCAAAAATCATAATGCGGCACACTAACATTATTAACATGCAATATCTAAAGTTGCAGAGACGAGACTCGCTCACAAAAATACGCTACATACATACGAGACATAATATACAGCTGCTTATACAGGATGTATAAGAATTGATAGATCGATGCTGCGTGCACAGGTGCTTGCACTGGTGTTGGCTGTGTGCACGGAGTTCGGGCGCGGGTGTATGACTGTGTGCACGGGTGACCTTTTCTTGGGTCCGCACGGGTGTTGGCTGTGAGCACGGCGTTTTAATTTGAATTTTCTTTATAATTTTGAATTGATCGTAACTTTTATAGTTTCCCAGCTTTTATGCAACCGACCGGTTTCTGACAGATTTTTTCATGTGCCATAATTTTGGAATAGTTACAGATATTAATCCTGCGGCGCACAGTTTTTTCTACGGTGCGTGATGCAAGTTGAAATGGTGTCAGTTGCATGCTTTCATGGGCGGCCACCGCCATCAGACCCTCCTCATAAGTGGCCGCTCCAGGATCCATCCCGAAAACGAACGCGGTAGTCATGGCTGTATTACAGAAATCCAGAAATATTGTAATTGTTTTACACAAATTCTCACGTGACTTCATTTCACAGAATCGGCTGTATTACAGAGATCCTCGCGTCTGTTCATTTTTTCTTGGCTTTCTAGCACATCATGTACTGCACTAACAAGCGATAGCTGGTAAATTAGTACTTGGTAGAGTAGTCATTTTGTTAAACAAAATTCGCAGAACCCGTACTGTAATTAACTGTCTTTTCGCTGATAAATTATGGGTTAAGTGAGTAAGTTTCACAGTAACAAGGATACTACGTATAGGTAACGTGGACATTTTTCAGTTTTTCCTGACTAACAATCCTACGGAAATTCATCCTGTGTAGAACTAAACTACACCTATGGTCAATTTCGTACCAAAGTAAAATCCGGCCAGTTTTGTGTTCACCGTGCAGTGCCTATGTGCGTAGTCACGGACGCCGACAGTAACACGGTATGCACTTTGTTATAAGCTCTTCTGTCGTACATGATTTGTTCCACAATTACGAGTACGTTATTACATTACAGTTCAAAATTTACAACTGGATGCGCCTACTATTTACAAAGAAAGACATGACCTAAATCAAAATCTCTTTAGAATACCAAGAGCTGCCTTGCAAAACGTAGTATTGAACAGCAATCGGCGTCCCGTATCATAGTTCGCTGCAAACTGCAACGAATATGGATAACAGCAAAGCATAATTGACTATTTTGATACTTTCGTACTAGCTTGCATTGTGAAAGTTTTGAATGTCCAGCTACCAATCTACTGCTGATTTTATTGTGGCGTGCGTGCGTCAGTTAGGTAGTTTGCAAATGATAGTAAACATTTCGTTGGGTCAATGGAGAGTCGGAGACGTCGCGCGAAGCGCGAATCTGACGATGCTGTTTGCCCAGAAAACGTTAGAACTTCAATAAAAATAAGTTATTTATCAGAAACATATTTTTGGTTTGTTAAATTTATTAAAAGTTGTCTGAGATCGCAACACTGTCTGTTTCCTATTTCAGTAATAGCGAAATTTGGAAATGGAGAATATAGGAACTGTATTCATCAGAGCGACAGAATACCCACGTACTAAAGTATGTATAATAAGTGCAGCAGTCAACTTGTACTCAGCGAAGTAGCGTTAGAGTACTCTGAAGATGCCCTTACGGCCGATTCGCCCTTTGCGGATGAGTGCACCTTCCGCTGCTTTCCGGTCCTTCACCCTACGACGAGTGCCCTTCGGTTTGCTTCCGGCATTTTTCGAAGTTGGGCGAACAACAGCTCGATACAGTCTCTTTCTCTTGCTGAAACTTTCCAAATAATCGGTCAAACTGTATGCAGCCGCTGCCACCGCAAGTGAATGGCAACACATGCCTTTTGACCGAAATTGATCGCACCGACAGCCAACTTCGCATGGCCCGCACTTCCAGGTGACTACCCGCTCCACGCGTTCCTTCGGCCCCTGAATGGCATAATCAACACTAACGGTGTTGCCAGTACGCGTTTCTGCTTTTTTGTTAATGCGCCGATGCTGATGAATCATGCGTGCAGCGTTCCAATGCGAACGGTAATCTTCTGACAAATTCGACTCGTGGAAAGCGATGGGAAATTCGCTTACAGAATCCGATATGGCAACTATATCCGCCGTTGCTGGCTTTAGATGTTGTAATAAATCGGTGTCTGGGATCATACCAAAAATCTCCATGTAACACGTTTTGAGTGCGCGGTTCTGAAACAGCAACGATGTACTGCAGGTCATTAAGTCGACATTTTTTCGGCGGTATTCTCCTCGACCAACAATGCTCTCTGCCATTGAACGCTCGTGATGCAGAAATAAGCGCTTGAGTTCACGAATAATTTCCAAATCGGTCAGAGCATTTTTCGCTTTCGGTTCAAGTTTTTGTCTTATCATGGAATTGGCCGCCTCAGTGGTGTTGTTATGAGAGAGTCTGTCCCCAAATCCAGCTGGCTGACGTGCTTCCAGTATTACCTTATGGATGTAATTGGATTCACGCTCCGGAGTGAAATACCGGGCACTAAACCCAGGAGGTCTTTCTTCCCAGACTGTTTTCAAAAATTCAAGCCGCTCATTGAAATCTTGAGTGGAAACTGCATCAACCCAGCCCTTCGGTATACGTATTCTGCCGCGTTAAAGTAACACCAAAAATGTCATCAACAGTTTTTTTCCGTTCTTCCTCGTCACAGAAAGAAAAATCATTGGCGAGCACTCTTTTGAGATTTTCCTTGACGTGTAACACGCACAGCAAGTGTCGTGCTTGAGGAACAGCGTCCCTAAAGAAATCTATGTTACGAACTTGCGTAGTTAAGCATAAGAAATCCGAGTAATCCGACTCCAAATCCAAGTTTGAGTAATCCAAGTCCAAGTTTGAGTAATCCGACTCCGAATCCAAGTCCAAGTTTGAGTAATCCAAGTCCAAGTTTGAGTAATCCGACTCCGAATCCAAGTCCAAGTTTGAGTAATCCAAGTTCAAGTTTGAGTAATCCGACTCCGAATCCAAGTCCAAGTTTGAGTAATCCAAGTCCAAGTTTGAGTAATCCGACTCCGAATCCAAGTCCGAGCTTCGGCGCGGGCCCCAACCGAACACGTTCACATACTATACTACACGTTCACATACTATACTATATATAGTACTTTACGGCTCAGCTAACACCGATCCTCAACACATTAGGTAGGCTTGTACAAGGTGTTTAATCTTAAAAAGAAAGTTATTTCTGGTCAATCGATTTGTTTGCTTGGTGGAGGTCTTGCGGTTGTGCAATGTTACTAGTACTTACACTGTATGACAATTATTATTATTGTTAGAACTTACCTTTATTAGTACTCACTGCGTGGTGCGTACATACGAGTAGATGGAGAATCCAATAAGTAATACGTAGTAAGGAAATGCTACTTTAAATGCTTAATAATGCATATGCCGGTATACATATTCCGTTCTACGCAATCTCCACACTTTATCAGCCCGTAAAAATAATTTATTACATATTGCAGTAGTATGCCAAAACAGTAGAACGGTTGGAATAGTCGAAAAAAATCAACAAGTTTTGATCGGGTGGCTCATACGGTCGTATTCTTGCTTATGAGTTATGACTACAAAACCTTTGCACTGAAATTAATCATCCGTGATTCAGTAGCTTAAATCAATTTTACTGGTTCACCATTGGCCATTGCCAGTAGATGACAACAGGGTTAAATTCCCGTTAATAGTAAATGATAAACTCTTTCTTGATTACCATTAGAGACTACAATAACCTACTTTGTGTTTTCCTTCTACTTACTAGAGTAGCTTCGACTGACTATGTTCTACCTGCTTCCAAATTGGCGAAATTGCGAGTATGTACTACTGCACATCCGGGTCGCTTAAATTAATTTTTTTTCCGATAATAGCGTCGTCTATTGAACTCTATTCGTTTGGAAGTTTGGAGCGGACACCGTCACACCCGTACAGTTGAATATCTTTTAAATATCAAAACAAAACTACTTTTGATAAGTAGTTAATTTACCAGTTAGTTTTAATTTTTTTGTGATAACGTTAGCATACGTAATAACCTCGTTTCATGTGCATTGAGTTGCCCATCATTTGCATTGATTGAGCCCCTCGCAAAACCTGACATGGATTCTTCTAGAAATGCCCGTTTACGCCAGACTGTCAATGAGGAATTTCTTCGGGGGTTGACAGATTTGAAATCCACTGGGACTCTGTGCGATGTGATTTTGAAAGGACTGGAGGAAGGCGCCATTGGCATTCCATGCCATCGTGTCGTCCTCAGCGCACACAGCAGTTATTTTCGCACCATGTTCACATCCGAGTGGAAAGAGAGGTGCCAGTCGGAGATCCAGCTAAAGAACATTCCCCACCGCACGCTCAACGAGTGAGTACTTGGAACTTTGGTAGACAGCAAAAATTCTAGAGCTGTTGGGACGCGCAGCATCTGGTTGATGCAGCGTTTTGGGTGATTTTGATGCACCTGTTTGCGTTTACGGCATTTGGAATTTGGTTTTGGTTGCACGGCTTTCACCCATATCTCCGTAACCGGATTCTGCGCTCACAAACGGCTTTCACGCATATTTATATACAGTACACAAATTATTGGGTGCAGAATGTTATATAACATTCGAAACGCTTTCTGGAAAGCGCAAAAGCGAAGTTCCTGCGTAGGTGTCTGACACGAATTTTTGACTCATGTACGACACTCTGACATACAGAGACGGATTTTAGCATTTTTGTAAAATGTCCGGAATAATTTTCGTCAGATCTTACAACAATAACTGCAATAAGTATCTGTAGAAAATTAAAAGATTCTGAGCCTATAATCACAACAAAATGGGTTGGTTTTTCAGAAACGGTGGCCATTTGGCTCCTTGAAAATACCTGAATCCGCCAGCCTCTGGTGACATAGCGCTCGCACTGTATTGGTCGTATCAGTTTGTACCTATACTCTGAAGTATTCCAGCTGTATTTTTGAACAGCCCTATGTGTTTTTTTAGGTTGATAAGTTATTCCTACACGATGGAAATCAGTATTCACGATGAGAATGTCCAGCACGTCCTAACTGCAGCATTGTTCCTGAATATCGCCCCGGTGGCCCAAATGTGCTGGGATTTTGTGGAACGTCACCTGGATGCCTCCAGTTGTTTGTTGGTGCACTGTATGGCGGAAAAGCATAATAATCATGATCTGGCAGAGAAATCTAGAACCATTGTCCTTCGCCACTTCGTTCCCGTTTCACAGAGCGTAGATTTTTTATTGGTGGACGCCGAGAAGGTGAACCGGCACTGCCACAAATAGACATAGAGATCAAAGTACTGTAATCAGATTTGTAGCTAAAAGTGGTTTTTAATCAAACCAAGTGTCAAAATCATTGCGTTGCGGCTGACTGTAGATTTCCGAGCTAATCGAATGTGATGCTCTGCACGTGGAGAAGGAAGATGAAGTTTTTCATGCTGTCAAGCGTTGGTTTGATCACGATCCCGCTGGACGAAAGCAGCATTTGTCAGACATTATGCAGTTTGTTCGAGTGACCTTTCTCGATCCCCAGTGTCTTGAGGAATATTTCTTGGCTCTTCTGAATGGCTTCCTTATGGCACCAGGCGCAGAATCGTCAATTCGAGCCGGGAACATCAGTGAATTACCGGGTCGACGAGGGGAAGCAGCAGCGTCCCGATGCCGACCGAGAGAATCGTACGGTAAGAAGGTGGTACTGCTGCCAGCGATCTCCGTAATCTACTGTTACGGGACATTTTATTGGGTTATTCAAGTGAGCAAACATATGGTTTAACACGAAATTACGCGTTTTCATACCTCTTACCAAGTACTTACTATTATATAGTGTGAGAGTAAGTTCTACCTATAGTAAGTTCTTGCTCTTACCAGTACAGAACGTCTGCTGTACCGAAGCAGCATTACCACGCATTAAAGCAGTACTTCTCTGCTTGAGGAATTGAGTGGACCGTTTCTTATAAGTCCTCTCCAAAAACATCGTACCGTGTGCAGCGGTTGCGAGTAATTGCTTTTTTGTTGTTTAAGGTTTGCCTAAACTGATTGTGTGTCTTGGTGGCGACGACAAGAAAGAGCGACCTCTGGACGAAGTGGTTGTATTCAGTCCCTCGATGTCAACAATAAGTTGCCTCAAACGACTGCCGGGTACAGTCACACACTGCGGTGTAGCGGTATTGGACGACACCTCGATCTTCGTATGCGGAGGAATGCAACGGGCAAACATGGACAGTACACAAGAAGTCTGGCGATACGATGCAACCAGCAATGAGTGGAAGGATGTGGCGCCAATGATTCATCGACGCTCCTGCCACGGTGTGGCTGCGCTCAACGGTCGCATTTATGCTGTGGGGGGAAGTCATTATAATGAGATTCATCAGTGGTCTAAGTTGTATTCGGTGGAATGCTTCAATCCTCGAAGAAACTCTTGGCAGTTAATGCCCAACTTACCGCTTGCCTTGGAGGATGTCGCTATGGTTGCATTCAAGGATCGGCTGTATTTATTCGGAGGAGAGTCGCATTCCGGAATTAGCAATAAAGTCTTCTGCTACGATCCAGTTGTGGAAGCTTGGAGTCAAATGGCCGATATGCCCACCGGTCGACGGTGGTGCACTGCTTGTGTTGGCCCGAAGGAATTGATTTATGTGATGGGTACGAAAAAGATCAAAAGCGCACCAAAAATAACAGTTGACGATGTCTTCGTATACGCTGTTTAGGTGGAAATGCTGGGGAACCGAGGGAATGTTTGCGCTGCACAGAAGCCTTCGATCCAAGCGCTAATAAATGGCTGAAGAAAGGTTAGTTTTGCGTTTTCAGCTTCTAAGGTTCCTTTGAACTGCATCAGCACAAAATAGGCTGACGGCAACGGCTGACAATCGGTTAGATCCTTGCCGGCGTTCAAGTAGTACAAAATGTTTTAACGAAACTAAAAAGCATAGCGCGTCTCCACTCTCCACGGAGAAATACAGAAGTACTTATCTAAGAGCAACCTAAAAATTTAGGCTGGTTGGATTTTAACAGCTGGGCGATTACCGTGTGACAGCGGTTAGGCACTGCACTTACCACGCTCATTGTCAGCCGGCTTCCGTCCCAGATAAACCGAAATGGCGTCTGGTTCAGCTGAAACTGTACAAATGTATCCTTCTGATTTAGGTAATATCATCAAGAGGCGTAATCAGCCTGGAAGCGCGTTCGTGGACGGCAAGATGTACATTTTCGGGGGGTGGTCTAAGAACACTACGAACCCTGCAGCCAGTAACTGTAATAGCTCGATTGAGGTCTACGATGAAGCTATGGACACATGGACTCTGCATGGAGTCGGACTGCCAAAGGCGAAGAGCGCTTTCGGTTGTGCGGTGATAGCGTTAAAGAAAGGTAAGTTGTCCAGCGGCGCTGAAACTTGTCACAGCTTGATATAAATCTTAAAGGTGCCCATTATTAGCTTTTACCATTTTATATTTATTGTATATGGGTGAAATTTGCTATAATAAAATGCACCCGCGCTCAGCATGAATGTAGATATAAAATATACTTTAATGCGTCAGTCATGCACGTAAAGCAAGCTGACGCTTGAACTTCTGGCAGCAGCAGTCGCTATCTGTATTGGATCGTAGCAAGTTGATAACTGTGGACTTGGCTGTATAGTGATTTTCTCTGTACTGTTTGTTTGTCCTTCCAGGTATGCGTTTAGTTGATTCCAGCGGTTAAGAGAATCTGACGTTCGATTAATGAAGTGGACTACAAATCTACAAATGTCCAGGAGATGACGGATGTCGATAACAGTAATCACTGCTTTTTCTGTGTTGATATTTTCTATGCTGCCTTATGAATAATAACTTTGTACACAAAACACACCGAACTAATTTTGTTACGGAAGGAAGTTGTTGTGTACGTATGGATTTTTATTGTCTCTCTTGTTGTAGTTAACACTTAACACCCTAGTTGTTATTTGAACCTTGATATTATGATTGGTCAGTGCTACTCATAATAAAAACGACCAGATTTTATTATTACAATGTAATCCTCATGGTTTAGAACTTGAGATGCGGTTCTCATGGTCTGCACATTGCACAAACTTCATCACTAGAACAAACACTTGCAAAATAAGAGCTTGAATCGTTGCCTCCAAATCGGAAGAGAAAACAGGAGCAGAATTGGGTCAGCAATGGCTTGACTATTAAATAACATGCCTATGATATCTCTCGTGAATGTATCTGCGTTTCCGGATGCGACAATATATGCCAGATAAACAATGGTTGGACCCCAGCAGCATAATATGCTAAAGGTCAGCGCGGCCATTAAGATGCGTGATTGGCGTTCAGCGGATCGGCTTCTTGCATCACCTGGCGATTGCGGTTGGATCATCTGCTGCTTTTTCCACAGTGATCTCGCTTTCTGTTTGCAGATAATAAGGGGGAACGTTACCATAATAACGCAGAAAGAAATTATTCCGACAATCTCATTGACACCGATTAATGCAGATCTTAAAGTCGGTATATTTTTGTCTCCACCGACAAAGCAGTGAGAAATCGCAACGGGTTTTCTGTTAAACACGACATTAATGACTGCACCAGGCAGCGCCACGGCATGCGCCAATATCCACATGAGCACGTTCGCTAAACAAGCGGATCGAAAAGTATGGAAGTGATGAAAGGATACCGGCAACCAGAGAGCAAATATACGGTTCAGCGCAACGAACCCATGAACGAGAATCTGAATGAGTGCCACGACCACAACTGGGTATACGTAAACCATGCATCCGAAAATGCCGATATTCAAGTCTGGATAAATTAAGACCAGTGTATGGAAAGGTCCAAGTAGCAAGTGGAAAATTACATTGGCTGCACTGAGACTAATAAAATATGTGTCAAACGGCGTCCACACACTTCGCCCTGCAACGAAGGTCATCAATAAGCTACAATTGAGAATGAAAGCAGAACAGGACAACAAGGGCGTAAAAACAAGTATCGCATCTTTCGAACCAGGAGAAACGTCGGAGAGAGTTGTTTCGTTATTTGAGCTGGTACAATTATTGATGTAGGTATTGCTTCCAGATGGATTCATGGCTTCCGATCATTTTACACAGGATACGTACTTTCATAAGGCGAGAAGAGTACAATGCTGTTTGCAACAGCCAGTAAAATAGCACAAATATGTTTCGCAGAGGACTAGCTTGATTACGCGAAAAGGGACCGAAGCCTCAAGGTGTATCGCAATTTGTGCTGACGGAACGGAACTTATATGGAGTGATAATCTTCAGCACGCCACATTTTGCTATATTTGCAGAAGCAATGCGTAGTTTCGGAGTTTCGGTCGGCCATTAAACAAAACAGTAACGGCACGCACTCTTGTTTGAAGAGGTGCAGTTACTCTCCTTCAGTTCATTCAGTAATTTTGTTTAGGCAACATCCTGTAATTCCCACTGAAACTATGTAGAAAAAAAACACCCATATATCCATAAAAGTGCCGGTTTTGTTCAGTAGTACTCCCAGACCTCGCACAGATCGTGTGGAAAAGATCATCTAGGGAATTTTCAGGACGAAAACACAGGAAATTGCTAATGAAAATTCGGAGGTTGTCCTTTTGATATACAATAGGTACATAATTATTAACATTTGTATAGTATATGTCACAAGTGAGGACTACAATTGTACGTACTCTACAGAATGAGTAGTCGCTACAGCACGTTCGTGCGTACAACTACCCGTACTTGCCGTATTACAGCAGTACTTGTGGTTAGTAAACGTGCCTTCCGTGAATTTACTGGTAAACAAACAATGAAAGACCAGCCGATAATAAACACTTCCTGTACCGCCAAGGGAGCACTGAAGTGGCACTGAGACTCCGAGACCGATTATGTTTCGTGTAAAAGCCTAGAGGGAAATTAAAAGTACACATGGCTGTAAACTTGTAGGCGTAGGGATTCTAGGGAAAAGTGGCTGAGTTGTAGCACTGGTATTTCCGGGCATTCTGCTTTACACACAGTATATTATTCAATTCTTCCTTTTGTCCCGCCAACTTTAATTCGACCATGAACTCAACTTTCCACGATAAAAATGCTTCGGCATTCGCAGTGCATATCAGCGAAACAGAAGTGATTGCCCATGCTGTTATAGCCGTGACCTTTTCTGTCATTCCCTTCACTCTCAATGCCGCTTTATTGGGAGTATTTCTCTCCGTATCCGACTGTGGACCGCTTTCGACGCGTATTTTATCGGCCTATGCGCATCCAACATCGCATTTCACGGATTACTGGGTCCGTTCAACACATTACGGGAACTGCACCCAAATCTGTTTATCGGCATCGCCGGTTGTACAATCAACGTGTACGCTCTGTCTGTCATATCCGCAATCCAGATGCTGACCCATGCGGCGATCGCCCTTAACCGCATCTGGGCGCTGTGGATGCCGGTGACCTTTCACAATGTTCATAACTTCCGCTTCGCCTGGCTGGTGGTAATGGGAATCTGGCTAGCGGCACACGTCATCGGCGTGCCGCCCACTATAGCTGACATTGTCATCTCCCACCGGCCGACCATCATCAGCCAGTGCTTTTTCCACGAGGCGGGCGAGGATTCGTACAAAACAGCTGCGCTGTCCATCAACGAAATACTGAATGTGATTTGCTTTGTGGTTATCGTCGCGGCGTTTCCGTTAGTGATGTGGAAACAAAAGGTCAGGGCGGTTTGGAAGAAACAGATCACGATTCGTTTGAAAATCCAATCGACTGACAGTTCAACAGAACGGCAGTCGCGAGTTCTGATGGGGATTCTAACGGCCAGTATACTGATATGCTGGGGACCGGTTATCGGATATTTGGCATTAGCTGCCATAGCGGATTATGACAATTTGATGGTCGTGCAAGTGTTAACGATATTGTTCAACTGTCAGTCGATTGCGGACCCCATATTGATTATCCTGGCCCTGCCAGTTTGGAGAGAATGCGTCAACGAAATTGTTGGAGAATGTTTGACGCTCCGTGATTAATTTTGCAATACATGTTTTCTGGTATTTTTGGCGAAAATATGGAACACCCATGCTTGATAAATCTTATTTTTGTTTGCTGAATTCAAAGCATAAATACAATTAGCGTAGCGCAGTTACTGTATGGTAATTTTGTAGCATAAGAAATTTCGCCACACAATTTTTTTATGTTTTAGTGAATAGTGAAAACTTCACGCTTTCATAATTATAGCGAATAAACGTATTTTATATAGATATGAACAAATGTCTGAGATTGACTCGTCATATTTATGCAAAGTGAAAAACACGTAGTTATATTAAAATGAGGAAACCTGTGATACGTTGTTCATTTATCAAAGCCGGGTGCAATCATCATTATCACATCTAATAATATAATCAAGCGAGCGAGCGAAGCGAGCGAAGCGTTTTTAATTTAAAGTGTGTAACGGGGCGAACCGGCGAACCGGGTTCCCGGGGTCCAGGGGCGAAGCCCCTGGCCGGGGTTTGGGGCAGAGCCCCAATATATGCGGGGCGCAGCCCCCCGCTGAAGCAAGTGAGAAGGTAGTTTAAAATCAAAGACCTAACCGGGTTATAATTGACGGACCCAATGGGGGAATGTGTGTTCGACCGTAAATTTTGACCCAGTACAAACGCTTAGACCGGTCCGTGTGGTGGCTTTTTTAAGAAACCGTAACGTAAATTATAACCGGGTCATTATTGACGAACCCGCCGTAGTGATATACGGGGGGTCCGGAAATTTGGACCCGGTCCGGATTTTTTTAACGGCCCCCGGTTGGTGCCGTTTTGGGGAACCGTAACGTAAATTATAACTGGGTCATTATTGACGAACCCGCCGTAGTAATATACGGGGGGTCCGGAAATTTGGACCCGGTCCGGATTTTTTTAACGGCCCCCGGTTGGTGCAGTTTTGGGGAACCGTAACGTAAATTATAACCGGGTCATTATTGACGAACCCGCCGTAGTAATATACGGGGTCCGGAAATTGGACCCGGTCCGGATTTTTTTAACGGCCCCGGTTGGTGCAGTTTTGGGGAACCGTAACGTAAATTATAACTGGGTCATTATTGACGAACCCGCCGTAGTAATATACGGGGTCCGGAAATTTGGACCCGGTCCGGATTTTTTAACGGCCCCGGTTGGTGCAGTTTTGGGGGAACCGTAACGTAAATTATAACCGGGTCATTATTGACGAACCCGCCGTAGTAATATACGGGGTCCGGAATTTGGACCCGGTCCGGATTTTTTTAACGGCCCCCGGTTGGTGCAGTTTTGGGGAACCGTAACGTAAATTATAACTGGGTCATTATTGACGAACCCGCCGTAGTAATATGCGGGGGGTCCGGAAATTTGGACCCGGTCCGGATTTTTTTAACGGCCCCCGGTTGGTGCAGTTTTGGGGAACCGTAACGTAAATTATAACTGGGTCATTATTGACGAACCCGCCGTAGTAATATACGGGGGTCCGGAAATTTGGACCCGGTCCGGATTTTTTTAACGGCCCCCGGTTGGTGCAGTTTTGGGGAACCGTAACGTAAATTATAACCGGGTCATTATTGACGAACCCGCCGTAGTAGTATACGGGGGTCCGGAAATTTGGACCCGGTCCGGATTTTTTTAACGGCCCCCGGTTGGTGCAGTTTTGGGGAACCGTAACGTAAATTATAACTGGGTCATTATTGACGAACCCGCCGTAGTAATATACGGGGGGTCCGGAAATTTGGACCCGGTCCGGATTTTTTTAACGGCCCTCAGTTGGTGCAGTTTTGGTGAACCGTAACGCAAATTATAACCGGGTCATTATTGACGAACCCGCCGTAGTAATATACGGGGGGTCCGGAAATTTGGACCCGGTCCGGATTTTTTTAACGGCCCCCGGTTGGTGCAGTTTTGGGGAACCGTAACGTAAATTATAACCGGGTCATTATTGACGAACCCGCCGTAGTAATATACGGGGGGTCCGGTAATTCAGACCAGCTGATACCGCATTACAATTTTGTTGTATTCTGATCATGCCTTTGATTGTTCAAGTACGCCTTATTTTTTAATTTGGCTTTAATGATAAAATAGCTGAAGTACTAAAAGACGGCGAAATTCGAAAACGAGTTTAGCGGTTTAAACGGGTTGCAGAATAATGGTCTCGACCGTTGTAAATTAAATAAATTGGCTCGCCAGAAAAAGGTTCAGTTACTTGTTCGGTAACTCGACCATTGATGACAAATATTGTTCTCTCATACGCTCGGGATAAGGCAAAAAGCTGAATATGCGATGCCCATTGTCCAGGCTGTCTCACAGCGTCCAGGTCATCCGCGATGCTTCTTGGTTCTCGATGGTGGCCTGACTCCAAACGGTCTCCCGTTTCATATGCGTAAAAATTATGCAGCTCTGCAGCGTTTTGACACATAATGCGGACAGCGTCATCCCGAACCTTCCTGTATTTTGCTGCATCTCCGTATACTGCGTAAGCCACCGCTCTGAATAAGCAGTTTCCGTCGCCATCAACTGGGATGCGTCGTAGTCCCAGTCTCGCAAGCTCGGATTCCGCAAGGTCGACATTCTGCTGGCCTGCTCCACGTAAAAGCGGAAGGTTTCCATGTTGTAACGGCAACCTTGGAAGTCCTTCGTGCGCTTGCCTTGAATTTGGCTCAAAAGATGGGAGTAACAGCCTTGGAGGACTACTTCGCCTGCGAGACTTTGTTCCCACACATTCTTTAAACGGAGTTGTGAGAACGTTTGCGAAGGAGCGTTTGCTCTTTGACTTTTCTGAAAATTAAGTTGGAATGAAACTTTTGTTTTGTTTGTGTGTGTACGCTTCTGCCTAGGGTAACTAATTACCTTGCGATACCGCACTGATGTTTCTTGGTGATTTTTCTGGGGATTTCATATGGGCATCCTGATGCAACCCTACAAAAATCGTTTTTTATAAACCTATAAACCATGTGTACTTACAACGCTCAGTGGATGGAAAGCTTAATTCATTTATATGCAGTAATAATATTTTGGAAAGTTTAAATAGTCCTGGAAGATAAAACCTTACCGGTAACTGGTGCAGATTTGTTCCGAGGTTCTTCTAGGATAAGCTCTAGCCGTTGGACAGAGTATCCTAACTGCATCAGTCGTGCATCTTCAGCAACCCGTTGTTGCAAAGCCTTACTTTTAGCAATTTGAGGCAAGCGATCAAAATTAAACGGTTCACCAAAAACCATGTCTGTCAAACGCTTGACGCGCGAAGATCCGACAAAGCTTAATCCGCAAGCGAATTCCTTTTCGCCGAGGAATATGTTCACTGTTCCTAAAGTCGCACCTTGGGTTTTGTGTATTGTTCGCGCAAACGCCAGTGACAACGGAATTTGTGTTCGGGAGCATGGCTTATTGTCACTTGAGTCCCAGCTGCGAACCACCGGAGGAACAGGCACACAATTTTCGATACCACCAAAGCTTGGTCCGCGATATCCAGGAAATTTCACCAGAACTGCCAGCGGAATCGATGGCGGCGCAAAATCAGTTTCGTATAACAGGGCTAAAAAAGTTCCCGTGGCGCCGTTGACTAAACCTGCTTCCGTCCACAAATTACAGTTTAGCATAACTACAGCACCTACAGACAAAGAAATAACTGGGTCCAGTCCACCTGCATCATCGTATGAAGCTGCTTTTGCGTTAGGGCCTTTGTGTGACGCTTCTATCCGAGCAACGGGCACATTTAACTCCGAAAGTTTGCGTAAATTGTATTCATCAGCCTTATCGTTGATCGAATAAATTCGAGGATAGTCCAAAAACTCCGATTTTTCTGCATCACTAAGGTTGTCTATGAACCGAGAGCAAAGAAGTTTCCAGTCGTCTATTGTTGTTCGACCAACGCGCATATTCAAAAGACACTGCCTGTATCGTTCGGCTGTGTGGTCCTGTCCAATCTGCCGCTGGGGTGTTTTCAATATTACAGCTTGGTCGAAGCCTCTGTAGAGACGCATTGCATGCTGAACTTCCATGTTTGTACTGCCGTAATTTGTTGACACAAATAGTGGAAGGTCCATGACAGGACCCAGTTGCCCGTGATCACCAACGAGAATGACAGACATTCCGCCAAATGGCTCTGCGCATTTCAACGGCTTCGCTTCCCGACACCGTTTATCGAGCATGGCGAACAGTCGACAACCCACCATCCCGTATTCGTCAATAATTATGTAATCAGTATTTGCGAAACCTTCTTGAAATTGTCGTAAATTTTCTCCTGAAAGATCACGTATTGGTTTTCCTCCCTTTCGAGGTGGTATATGAAATTTCGAATGAATTGTTTGGCCGTTTACTAAAAAAGCTGCAACTCCAGAAGGTGCACAGAGAACTGCCTTTGGACTTGTGGATGTATTCATCTTCTGCGTCGCTTCCATGATCCAGTTTATGATGTATGACTTTCCCGTTCCTGCAGCAATGATGATTAAGCAAACGTGCCGTAAAATTTAAATAATAATGCGTAATTTACCTGCATTGCCATTAACTATCAGTCGCAACGGTCGTAGAACTCGTTTTTGAGAAACGGCTGTAAAATGATGGGAAAAAAGATCCGCCACTTGTTTCTGTTCTGTACTTAAGGTGTCGTAGCTTATAGCAACTCGTCGGAACTGTGATATTCCGTCGGCTTTGACCACTTCGATGAAATTTTTGGGACAAACGTCTGGAGGAAAAACCCGTAGTGCTTTGCCCCAATCTTCTGCCAGATCGATTTCGCGCCTGCCTAGCTCGGTGGCCGATTTCGGATCAACCATTTCAGTCGGCGCCATAGCTGCTGCTTGCATCCAGTTGAGTTGCTCATTTTCTGGTAATTCCAAACTTTCTAATTCATCTTCTGGGTCTTTGTCCAAGTCTGTTTCAATGTTTTCTCCAGCCAAACCTTGCGGACGCAAGCGGGCAAAAGCTTCTTGGTATGTTTCTTCAGGCGACAATTTACAGTCACCCTCTGCTCTAAACGGCACGTTCAAAAGAAGCCACTGACGACAATACAGTTCTGAATTTATGTCTACAGGTAAAACGGGTATGACGCGCGCGATGTATTCCTTTCCAGGAATTCTTTTCTGATATGTATTAGTCTTTTTGTTATACTGAAATGCAGTGGCAAACACCTTTAGTGAAACGGCTTCAAGATCTTCAGGACGGTTTTTGTATCGAGATATTACGTTTGGATCGGATACAGTTTCATCGGATGCGTGTTTCGGTTTCCGTAAGTGCTGACTACGGCGAGCTTCGTACAAGTTTATAACGATAAAGGTTCTGCTGGATTCCACTAATCGCCAACCCATAACGAGAACTGCTACTTCCTGGGCTGAAACATCGCGTTCTCCGAAAGTCGCCATTAGCAGCTGCTGTAGCGGCTTCCTAGCAGGATCTTGCTCATCTGCACGGGATACAAATTTTGCAAGCATCTCGGCGAAGCTTTCCGATCTTTTTGCCGCCTTGGTCACGTACTTCGTCAGGTATGACATAAGCAAACGCATGCTCAGGATTGCGGTGACATCAGTGTTAGCTCTCCAGTTTTGTGAAACTGTTGGATTATAGGGAGTCATCAGTGTGTCGTTCCGCTCTGGTTCAAACTGCCAATAACCTTTATCGTCCCGGATAACAACGGCCGCATCTCGATTCTCCCTTGGGAAACGAAAGCGACAAATAAGATTTCCGGATTTTTCTTTTTTGAAACAATGACTTCCATGCTGTGTATGCCTCTGTACAAGAGTGAGCATTGTGTACAAATCCTCCATCGAGTTGTCCACTTCTAATAAAGGTCGTGCGCACGGATGAATCTGCATATCCTTGCTCACCCTATTCATGTCGTTTACCGCAGTTATAAGTTTATCAAAGTAGGTAGCAACTTGCTTTAGCTCTTCTTCAGATCGGCTGTCCATAGACTTTGCAGAAGGAGCGTCCTCCAGCCAAAGAAAGCCATGAAAATGCAAAGACCCTCTATGTTGGTCTTCATATCGACCCCAAAAATCTTTTACTTTGAAAAGTGGCTTCAAAATTTTGTCGAAAAAGAGCTTTAGTCTTTCTTGGAAAAACCAGGCAACAATAATTGGATTTTTCTTTAGGTTGACTTGCCTCATCGATTTAGGCACCTCTGTATCTGATGTTGAATTTCCGGTTGAGATATATTTCCGCTGATGTAATAGGCACTATCGCTTCAACTTAGTACTTTTCAGTTTTCGTGAATTATTTTCTTCCCTTTCGGTGAATTTGTGTAGGACAATCATGCCTGTTTGTTTTAAATCTAATAAAAAATCTGAGTCTCCTTTGTTGTTTTACTGAGTATGTTGTATGCAAATAGGCGGATTTGGATAATTCCACGTACAGTATTTACCGTTTAAATATAGTGTTCCTACATAATCTGAATAAAGTTTCAGTTGGCCTTTGCATGGTTAAGTCAGAATTTTGTCAATAGCGGTATGCAACGGACTAACGCTTCCATATTATGGGTTTTATAAGAGAAAAATTTACACGCTCGCTCGCTTGCACTAAGGGCGGTTACGACCTTTATACTAGTAAGTAATTATATGAGCCTTGTGAGGTACAGTACTAGTTTCATTGATGCAGCCCAACATCAGAAAAGCAGAACAAATTTTGGAAACCGGGAACAGATTGTTAAGTGAGAAAAGGTTGCATAGACTTTCTATAGTCCGACATCGCAATTCACATTGCCGTTATTCATTAAACCTTTGAGGAATTCCTGGAATGTCTCCTTAGGATAAGTGATCTCCTGCGCGACCGGGTCGCTTAACATGGCCTGTGCCCAAGCGGCTACTTTCGGATAGCGTTCTTTGGTGATGTCCAGTTCTTTCATATCGCTCAACGCCGGCAAACGCTCAAACCACGGCCACACCATCAAATCCACAAAGCCCATTTTATCTCCTGCAATCATTTAAAAAGTACATATGTACAGTAAATCTTAAGTAATAATCAAAAATCACAAATTCAACAGAAGTACTGCGTAAATTAAATAAAACTCACGAGATATTCTGCGCTTTATCTGCACAAGGCCATTTACATATCGCACATTCGCAGGCCAGTTAAATTATAGCACAAGTACAGTACCTACTCTACAGTCTGTACATTTGTATTATACGGAAGTATTGTACATCTGTACTATACGTCGTGTCACGAGAACCATCACTCGTTAAATTTCATTCTCGAGTAAATAGTTAAATGTTGATACGTCGAAGAATTCAAAAAATGTTCTCTAATCACCAGCAAAAAACTTTCCCTTAACCATTTTCTCCACATCAGCCAATCCATTGTACAAGGTTTCCTTGGATTCCGGCCCGCCTTTCAACACTGCGTAAAACGGTTGGATAACCTGTAATAAGAATCCAAAGGATTCCTTCGTAACAAATCTCAAACGGATGTGCTCTATACAAAAATCACCCGAGAATCGGCACGGAGGCCCTACGTAAATATGATGAAGGTCAACGTATGCTCTATATTTAACGGCACCTTTTGGGCAATGATTTCGATGAGGACTTTCTGCTGGGCGCGCTCAAAAGGATCAGTAGGCAGAATTCTGGCCTCGGGATATTTTTCATCCAGATACTCTGCACAAATGAGCGATTCAAACAGTGCCGGTTTACCCGGTTCTTTGATGGCCGGCACTTTGGCTAAGGGATTGTGTTGCAGGAACCAGTCGGGTTTGGATTTCAGGTCGATGTTGACGATATCGTGCCTGCAAAGTTAACTACCTTATTAGCTGGGTGAAACTTTTTTGTTTTGCACAATTGCTCGACCCAATGGCAGCGCATATCAGTAAGACTTTAAGGCGCTTTATGCGCATATCAAAAACAAATAAACTCAATACTGAAGTCTGAAAGTATGTACGTATGTTATCGTGGGAAACATTTCCTAATGGTACATAAGCACAAATCAGAAGAAAGGGTTCATCAATTATTTGCTGTATGTATATTTTGCGCTCAGTAATACAAAAGAATTATTCTCTTAGGAAACACAAATTTTATTTCACACGGGGATAGATAATTTGACCTACTGGAATTACAAATTTCGCGGAACAAATTTCAGACACGCATGCCAACTTTTAAAATAAATTTAATGACTTTTCCTCTTTGATTGATATTTATTTTCATTAGCATGATTAACATTCTGCAATCGTAAACAGTAAGTGAAGTAAGCAGTCAGAAATCCGCATATCATTGTTTATCACGGACCCTACGTACATACATATGTCCCGATTTATCACTTACGGTATATTCTTCTTGTTGAGGATCAAACGAACCCGTTCAGCGTATGGACACAAGCGCATGCTAAACGCAGTTAAGCGCTTCTCATCCAGGTTGGGTTGCTGTGAACCTGCAGATCAAACTTGATTATTTGTGGATAGATGGTTCCAAAGCGCAAATAGAAAGCTAAAGTTTTTAGCGCGCATAAAAAATCTAAAAAAAAAGACTGCCCACAGAATCCACAAAATCTTACCAGCAGAAAAGCATTTAGATTCTCCTTTCGCGTCCGGCATTTTACCTACGTTTCCAATGTAACAAGAAGAAAGTACAATTACCGTAAGCTGCCGAGCAAAATTCAGAATAAACTTGGCTGATTTTAGCTGCTGTGCTGGCTGCGGCTGTCGATTGTCTGAAAAAATGCGTAATTAATGAGCGCGCAGTCTGACCTTGCCACTGGCGGATATCATTTGAAAAATTAACCACTTTATCATCACCGATGGAGCACAAAGGTACAGCAAGTTTAGAACGGCAATACTCGCACCAAAGGCGATTACTTAATTAATGGGTACATTTTATAATAAGTACATAGTATTCCGTCCGCGCCGCACAACTGTCGATAATTAATGGATCATCGTTTATCAAACAACAGTTACCGGTATGTCGGGTTGGACTACCACGTGTACGCTCTGCTTGTTGGTTTAAGGTAGTAATTTAGTTTATCAGCAGAAAAAACCATGCCGGGTACTCAAAAGTCTGGTCAGCACGTCATATGTACATGGTATACAATACAATGCAACACAATCTAACAAATTTGCCGATGGATGCCGGTGACCTTTTGTAATCTTGGAAACAAATAATCTTTCCCAACGTTCGTAACTTCCGCTTCGCCTGACTGGTCAAGGTGGGAGTTTGGCTAGCGGCACTCCATAGTGGACGTTGTCATCTCTCATCGGCCGACCAGAATTACTTAGTCAGTGCTATGTACATCAAAACCGTTTGAGGATTTTTACAAGACAGCTGCGTTTGTTTCACCAAAATAATGAGTGGGATTTGTTTCACAGTTACCGTGGCGGCGTTCCCGCTGGTGATGTGGAAGTGCAGAAGATCAGGACAGTTTGAAAAAAAAACAGATCATGGTCCGCCCAAAAAATTCATTCTTCTCAAATCTCCGCGGAACGCGACAGTCGCGAGCGTTAATTGATCAGGCTTTGAACGGCCATTGTGCTGATATTTTTGGGATGGTTACTGGCAATCTGGCACTTGCTGCTACAGCGGATCATGATCATTTAATAATTCTAGTTACAGTGGAACCTCCGAGTTTGAACACAACTGAGCGATGAACATTTCTGAATCCTGAACAGATTTTTACGTACCGGCATAATGCATACAACTGGGGGCAACCTCTGACTTGTGAGCCGTGAATACCTCTGAAGGCTGACTCTGAACAAAATATTGCATACCGAGGGTGTGGGAGCTTCCACAGTACCGTGCAACGGTTAACAAAGTTGCTCAACTGCCAGTCAACTGCGAATCAAAACTAATTAACAATGTACTACTACTGTGTACTGACTAGATCTACCAGTTCGGAGGCAGCGTAAATGAAATTTCCGGCAAATGTTCCATGTTTCATCATAACTTACGAGTCACAAATAGTCGTTATTCACAAATATTTGTGGATTTTCTGAGTTAAATTGGATTCAAGTATCAAGCACGCTTGAATGTTGGCTTCGTTTCTTAACTCGTAAGTGTGATGATGTGTTTCAACTACCAACTCCCAATGCACACGCAGTTTTTACTGAAAACCTTTCCCATTACCAATTATAACCAAATTCAGTAAACAAAAGGAACAAATTTAAAAAGGAATCTAAAACAGAGAAAACCTGCCAAACCGACTCATAAAATGCATCCAGCATGTGTAGTTTCTAAAATAAATATAAAATCGTCAATAAAAATCATAGAAAATTTAACACCAGGAAAAGTTAATCAGTGGTAAAAAATAGTCTTTTGTGTTTACAACCCGGCATCGCAATCGTAATTGCCGTTATCCATAGCACCCTTCAAGAATTCCTGGAATGTCTCCTTAGGATAAGTGATCTCCTTCACGACCGGGTCGCTCAACATGGCCTCCGCCCAGGCGGCTAATTTTGGAAAACGTTCTTTGGTAATGTCCAGTTCTTTCATCTCTTTCAACGCCGGCAGACGCTCAAACCACGGCCACACCATCAAATCCACAAAGCCCATTTTATCTCCTAAAATCATTTTTCATATTTCTAAACCAAATGTATACAAACAAACATTTGGAAAACAAAACAGAGCTATCAATGCATTTTGGGCACATAAAATAAGTTTGTTTTAAAGCTGACATATTAAATCGGCCTAACTCAGGCTAACTGTAAAATGGTGTCCTGTATCTGCCTAAAATCATCAACACATATCGTAGTGCAGTGGAAACTGGTGATCTAACATACCATTACACCGTATTTTGCAACTGCATATACATGCCGAAAACAAAATTATAAAAGTATAAAAAATTCAATCAAATTTTTGCTTAATCAGAAATTTCTTACACACCAGCAAAAAACTTTCCCTTCAGCATCTTCTCCACCTCAGCCAATCCCTTGTACAGATTTTCACTGGCTTCCGGTCCACCTTTCAAAACCACGCCGTAAAACGCGGTTGTAAGCTGTAACAACAAACTGAATTTTCCACACAATTCCAAACGGATATACCATGCACAGCATCACCAGCATGATCGCGTCGTCCCATGCAAAGTTTACACACAACTAGCGTCATTACGATCAACGTTTAACGGTACCTTTTGGGCAATGACTTCGATGAGGACTTTCTGCTGGGCGCGCTCAAACGGATCGGTGGGCATAATTCGATTCTCGGGATATTTATCATCCAGATACTCTGCAACAATCAGTGACTCAAACAACGCCGGTTTGCCCGGTTCCTCGATGGCCGGCACTTTGCCCAAGGGATTGCGCTGCAGGAACCAGTCGGGTTTGGATTTCAGGTTGATGTTAATGATGTCGTGCCTGCAAAGTTAGCACCACCCTCTGGTTAAGACTTCTCGGTGTTTCCGGAAATGGAGACCACAAAAGAGCTCACACTCTTTGTCACGCTTCATATGCAAAACATAATTAATTTTGGTTTACGGAGTAGTGGTGTACAAGAAAATTAGTATGTACCCCATCTTAAAAAAAACCTGAAATTAATCTTCCCACGCGACTGAAGTGAATATCCAATTATACAAAACATTTTTTAGGTATGATATTAATTGATTAAACTTTAATTGTGATTTAATCACAAATCAGGAAAATGCAATTCATCAGAATTAGGCATCAGTATTTATCAATTATCATATTCAGTCATTTTTTCATCCAAAGTTTTCTCTGATCAATTAAAAATGATTTTCATAACCTTTACCTTCACTTTTACTTGAGAAAATCACTTTTACAAACTAACAAACCCTCTCACAATCGGCTAATCACTCCCGCTAATGTATCGCATCAATCGTTTATAATAAATTCATAAAAAATTAGGGAACGAAACGTTTAACTTGTTATTTGTACGAGAATTTACATTTTACTATAATTCTTCATAGAAACTAATTATCAAAATTTTCGAATATTTATATAGTACTTTTTCCATCAAGCATTTTCATTAGCGTCTGCTTGATCTGCGAAAGACATGTTGCATTCGGGAATATCGCGGAATAAACTAAACGGACCATCGTTCATCAAGCCACGGCGAAGTTTTGTCATTTTGGCTAAGGTACCGTACGAATATTCTGCTATTCCGATTTATCACTTATGACTTACGGTATGTTCTTCTTGTTGAGAATCAAACGAACGCGTTCGGCGTACGGACACAAGCGCATGCTGAACACGGCCATGCGCTTCTCATCCAGCTTGGGCTGTTGTGAACCTGAAAAACAAATGTATAGGCAGATATGTTGTCACAGAACAGATGCAGAAAAACTTTTGCGCATGGCGGCATGCGTAAATCAAGAAACACAGCTCGCCACAAGACGACGAAAGCGAAACATGCTCTTTCAAGATCCCCACACAATCTTACCAGCCGAAAAGCATTTGGATTCTCCTTTGGCGTCGGGCATTTTATCTGCGTTCTATGTCCCAAGAATAAGACGAAACCACCGCAATCTACCGGATAAATGGCAGAATATGAATGCAGAGAACCCTTGGATGATTTTATCCCGAATACGGTTTTCCGCTGTGCGTTTGCTGCTGTATGCCTGGAAAACTGCGTAATGCGCACTCGTTTGGCCCTTGCAGCTGGCTGATATCACTCGCAAATCACTTTATCACCGATATTTCACGAGGTACAGAATACGTTCAGCGGCAGTACTCGTACCAAAAGAAAGTAATCAGAGAATCTTAAGCAATCTGTCGGTGCAACAGCTGATGATAATGCAAATAAACGAGAATCCAAGTTTGCTCAGGTTTGCACAATCTTGCATACTCTCAAATTTTATTCAAACAAACAGCGTACTGCATTGCGTGACGTCAGCGCTATGCTGCTTCCTACAGCGACGGTGGTGACTTGGCACTTTTGCAGAAGTCGGTGAAACACGTACGGACGAAAATATCAATTTTTATTCTCACCTTCTCTTACCGTTAATGATTTTCCAACATAAAATGATTCAGCAGTCTTATGGTTAACACATATCATTACAATACATAAAACAATTTACTCATACTTTCTTCGATACTTTGTCAAACTTCAGGATTTCTGACAATTTTTTTTTATATGCAGTCGGAAAGACAATGTCGTCGCCTTCGAAATCTAATATTATTATAAAACTGCAGTTTGCAACTTTGCACACAGTCACCGGTACAAATTAATACGTAATACAAAAGTCCACTTGTACCTAAAATTTGGCACTGCACAGTACACTGTGTATTGTACAGTTACCGTATACAAAACGAAATTCTTTAGAAAACGTCCAAAACCGACAATAAATTTTATTCTAACTCGTTTTATAAACTTTAAGAAACGAAAAAGCATGTAAAATTGCAAATCAATTTTATCACACAATACACATCTAACGAGTTCACTATCCAATTAGTGGTGTACAGGCTACTGCAAGCCAATGTCATAATCAGGTTTTTGGTCAATGTAGGCGCTCTTAGTAAATCTAGTCATAATATCTGGTGGAAAAGATGCTTCTTGAATTGTCACGTCGGACAGCATCCGCTGCGTCCAGGCGAACAACTTGGGATGATCCTTCTCCAGATTCACGCCCGCTTGTCGCATATCACTGATAAACGGTAGACGCTCGAAGAACGGCCATATCATCAAGTCCACAAATCCTAATCTGCTTCCTGCAATAAAATAATTAAAAAGAATTATTAGCGCTTAATGGCATGCAAAATGCAGAACCAACTGCTGACGGCTGGTATAACGACAATACTATAATGCAGAAATGGAAAGTACAGATACTCGGACATGATTACAAATGATTACCGGTAAATTCAATTAAGAATGATTAAATGGTGTAACTAAATATTTTTCTGGAATGCAGTGAATGATTTCCTTATCGCAAATAGTGAACTTAATTATGAATGCGATATAAAATCTCTGTAAAGTATGAGCGATAATGGCGCAACAAGAAATACAGGAAGACTAATTATGTACATAATGCATACTGACAAAAAGCTGTACAGATACATATCTATACGAGTATACCAATCTGCAATTTACCTGCGAAATAATCACTCGTCAGCAGTTTCTCCACATCGGATAAGCCGCTCGACAGTTCGCCCATTCTGCTGGTATCTCCCGTCACTCCCAAAACG
This sequence comes from Paramacrobiotus metropolitanus, assembly GCF_019649055.1. Lineage (NCBI taxonomy): Eukaryota > Metazoa > Tardigrada > Eutardigrada > Parachela > Macrobiotidae > Paramacrobiotus > Paramacrobiotus metropolitanus. Next base: position 25,090 of record NW_026570241.1, on the reverse strand, counting down.
TTCAAATGGTTTATCACCTTCAAAATAATACAAAATCAGTTACGTCCATACTTCGTAAGATGTATTGTACGAGTACTTTAATTACGAATACGGTCAACGACGCAAACGACAGAAAAAGTGCTCAAGCAAAGATTGCTACAGCGCACATTATTATACATCTACAATCACTTACATTCAAACCAGTCACAAAATACAGCCAAAAGTGTAACCGTTTTTCATATAATACAATACATAAGGGATGGCACGGCAATACAATACAGTACTGTATTCAAAAAAGCATAAATACTGTCGTCGACGAAGCGTCTCTGGAAATACTACTGAATAGTAAATATGTAAATCAGTAAACATAAGAGACGAGTACGAGTACTGTAAAAGCCGAAGATTCGGTAATGAAATGCAACAATTCACAATTATCTCTTTTATAATTTCAAAAACTGTAATACAGTTGCAGATTGCTTGCTTGATTTTTCGCTATTATATTTTTTCTTACTACAGTATTAATCTGCAACCAGTTTCCACAAATGCATCGAACGGCAAATAATTTATGTTTCGTACAGCAAGTAGTAGGCTCGTTTGCTAAGAAGATTAACGATACTCTGTCACTTCTTTTCTGCAGAATTAAAACAGCGCAATTGCAAACTACCTTCTGCGTAATCACTTCAATGAGGATCCTCTGCTGGGCTGCTTCGTATGCATCCCGCGGCAGCAGTGCGCCGTCGCCCGGATATTGTCCATCCAAATACTCCGCCCCGATCAGCGACTCAAAGAGCGGATCATTCCGACCCGGTGCATACAGGGTGGGCACCCTTCCCAGCGGGTTGACATGCTCCAAGTACCACTCGGGTTTCGCCTTCAGGTTGATGTTGACGATCTTGTGCCTGCATCATGCATGCAACAGATCTGTCAGCAACGCCAGTTCAGATTAGGAAGGTTTTTCTCACATGTCGTCGATGTCGATCAAGTCAAATTTACTCGATCCATCATTACACACACTGCAGCACGTACGGGATTTTTTTCTTATGCAGAACCAGCAAGACCCGTCTGGAATAGGGGCAGAATCGCATACTGTACACCGTCAACGTGGATGCGTCCAGCTGCGGCTCCGGAGAACCTGCAGAAATGGACGACGGATTATCACACACAATTAATAACCCGTTCACGATAATACGAAATAATTATGAATACTGCTATTCGGGAAATGCCACTGACGAATCAAAGTGGAACCAGCGACAAACAGTTCAAAACTGCCCAGTCAACCCGAAGCTGCCTTCTATGTATGCTTCAGCGAAGCAGCTCTCAAAACAGCAAATGACGCAGACTATTGGAAATTTGGAAGATGTACCAATCGTAAGATGTTTCGATTCTCCGCTTGGTAGAGGCATGTTTCCCAAATTCTATACGAGTGGTCCGAAGAGGAACTGCAATAGTTATGCAAGGGAAAAGACTAAACTGAAAAACTGAAGAAGGTTTCGAAAAGCACAGTTGAAAAATCAAGAAAAAAAAATTCACCATCAGGCCTGCTGCCTGCATCCAACAATAGGCAAGGCTTTTGCTCGGCGGGTAGCGAGGCGAAGATACGGTGCATACCTCGTCTCGCAACATACAAACCGGAAATGCGTGAAGCACGGCGAAAACATTTCTTTTACCTGGCCACCAGCCCTGCCGTGAATACAGTCGATCGATGACAGAAATTTCGAGTTGTTTTTCCATTTTGCTGCTGAAATTTCGCTAGTCATTCTGTGCTTCTCACTGTTTATCAGTTTATGCCGTTTAGATTTTTCCGACCCATTCTTCATCCTCGTTATTTCTCTACACACTCCTCTCTGAAAATGCCTGCTGCTAACGGTGAAAAGAAGCATTTCGGGAAAGGTAACGAGGCGACGCGCATTTAAAACACCGGAGATCCTTTTCCACGGCTTCTTGGAATTGTTGACATGACTGGTCGTTGTAGGTTCATCGGAACCCAAACTGGACGAAAACCAACTGCGTCTTTTCAGCATGCGATTCTGCCCGTACGCCGAGCGGGCTCGCCTGACGCTGAACATCAAGAAAATCCCGTAAGTGTGCGCTCCCCGTTTTCCATAGTGTCTTTTTATCGTACCTTGTCTAGCTCGCCCTTTTTATTCACTGTCGAATGTCAATCATCTTTAACCTTGAAATTGCGGGGGTCAAGGTCAACCTTTGTTTTCATCTTTTCGCAACGCAGCCTTGTTTTTGAATTTTTAACAATCTAAGCTGTATCATCAGGAAACCAGAGACCGAGAAATCCAGAATCTTAACCCATATAAGGCCATATTATTAACATTATATTTTAGTTTCTCCAGTATTTTTGGTAAAATTAGGTTTTTATTTTTCTAATGGTAATAAGTAATTTTAAAATTAAAACTGCATGCAGTATACTGTTCTAGCTGTATCAGTGACGCGGATTGGATCTGTTTATAATTTTTCCATTCCGCAGAAACAGTAAAAAAAACGCAGTGAAATTGATTAAAAATTGGAATGATTATGATTGCGATTGAATTATATTGCGCATAATTATCATTCAATACGGAAGTATTCGTATCAGTGTATATGAGTGTATTGGAAAAATAGGTTCATTATTTTTCGAATTAAATCCGGATATTTTTATCTTGGACAATTGCATTCAAGTACTGAACGCACTCATTATTTTCGTTTTTTTTTCGTATTATTCGAATGTCATTAGTACTGCTTTATTTTCTAATACTCTGTTGAATGGCAGCAAATTGGTAGAAAATCATCGTTTGTCAAAACTTGAAGGTTGTGTTCATATTATGCGGATTTTCAGGAATGTCGGCGCTTCGAACTGATGTTGTTAACTTGTTGTTGACGTGTTTTGGTCGCTGCAGGTATGAAATTGTAAATATCAACTTGACCGAGAAACCGGAATGGTACATGGCCCATCACAACCCACTGGGCAAGGTGCCGACACTGCATGAGCCCGGGAAGCCGAAACCGGTCTTTGAGTCGCTGATCGTCGCCGAGTACGTCGATGAGCATTTCCCCAATGAGCCGAAACTGTTGCCGAAAGACGAGTACGAAAAGGCTCGTCAGAAAGTGGCTATCGAAGTCATTACTCAGAAGGTATCATTCTAACGAATGATGAATAAACTTTTCTGTTTTAAAACATTTGCCGTATCGAAAGAAGTTCTTTCTTAATGATTATCAGAATAAGAAAATAATCCTGGCTAATATATCACAGTTTTATGAGCATCTCGTGGAATCTGTTGTTTTCTGGTGAACTTCATGACTAAAATTTAAGCGGTTTCTCTGTGCTTTTACATTAGTATAGATTAGTCTGTATGCTGTATATTCGAAATTGTTTCGTCGGCAACACTTGAATGCGGCATATCATCCTCCCTTTCCAAGTTATTTAGTTATTATATCGATTTATTTGAATTGTGTTATAGTTTATCAACAATTTGAACGCCGTTGGCGCTAAGGGTGACAAAGAGAAAGTCGAGGAGCTGAAAAAGGGCCTGAAAGAAGTGGAGGAATCATTGACTGGTCAATATTTCGCAGGTAAGCGTTGTGAACGTATCTGTGAGCACTGTTCCCGTTCGAGTTGCATCCTGTTCTTTCATTTCTATCGTATATTCACAGATTTATTCTGATCTTATTTTTGCGCGATTTACCTTTTAATTTTTAGACTTTCAGATTCTTTTAATTTTTTAGATAAACAGTTCTGTTGACTTTTCAGTTTTCTTGTACTGTACGTCGGTTTTGATGAGCCAATAACTGAATTGATTTCTGTCCCAAAGATAAATAAATAAATGAATCTATAATATCTGAGTATTAGTTTACATGGATTAATTTCTGTTGGTTGAATTAGATTCTCATGCATGTACACGTTACATTCAACTTATTCGTTCCCAGTTTTTGTCGTTCTATAACTTCGTTGTTATCTGCAGGCGACAAGATGGGTTTCGTGGACGTGATGATTTGGCCGTGGTTCGAACGTATCGCGCCGGTGTGAAGTGCGCAGTGTCGATCTGAAGATGGAGCGCGACTATCCTAAACTGCACGCCTGGATGCAGAAGATGCTGAAGGAGCCGGCCATCGCCGACATCGTCTTTCCGTCGGAAATCATGGTGCCGTTCATCAAGAGCGCCTACGTGGATGGCAAAGCCAACTACGATATCGGACTGTAAACGGCACAAATGCATCTCATTATCTCCGCTCTCTGTTTATCGCTGCTTGCCTGTCGTTCATTTTCGAAGGATAATTACGGGAGTTTTCTCATAACTGGTGATGGATCTTGCGGTTGTGCGCTTTGTCTGACGTCTCATAGTTTTTGTTAACTGTTCGGATTTTTATTGTGTAAGCGCAGATAATATGTGCTCTTCTGGCAGTGAGCAGGTATTGGTGTTTAAGCGTTCCGGTTTACCAATTATATGGCTAGCTGAATAGAAAATTCCTCAATTGATTTGTTTCAGTTTCTGCAACTATATGTTTTCTTTAGGTCAGTGTTTGAGTAAAAACCGCGTTGACAGCGTTGCGTTGGAATTATTTGCGGTAATATTTTTGTTTCCTACGCATGCCGTATTTTCGGTAACAGATTTCAACAAACAGCGGGCATATTTAGCTAACAGAGCCATGACAACGATGAGAGTCGGAGAAGGTTCTACCTGTACTTACTTTACAGTTAAAAAAGACTTAATAGTAAGTATTATGTTTTACTGTAACAGAATTGTATACATATTCAGTAAGTATCAGTTTTCAAATCGTTTGATTCACTTTAACTAAGCACCGGAAGAAGGCAAACCGAACAAATATAACTGTATAATTATAATTTTTAGTTTGCTCGTATCGGTGATCATAAAAATTTGCTATGCAGTACGCAATTACAATATAAGCATAGCGTAATACATCGCAGGAGGTTTTCGAAATTTAATTGATGACTTTAGTTACAGTACTTAATTAAGTACCCTAGAGAATCTACCCGTAGAGATACTCGCCCCAAGAGTTAACCACTCACATAATGATCTCTTTAATACTCGGGTAGGTTTCGGTACATTATAATTATTATGTCTATACGAGTATTCGTACATACTTATACATTATTGTTTATTACAGAATTTCTGCAACGTCACTTATTTATTTATTACTCACTCACATATTTATTTAACTTATTTTAACGCGAACCAACGGCAGTTCGTCTTATCTCCTGCCTGACAGTCAATATTTTGATTGATGACTTGAAAGAGCAATTTGTAAAATTGTCATACTCTGTGCAACTTTTCTATAGCCATGCAAAGGAAGCATCACGGATGGATAGTTATGTCCCTGTACTTGTGCTGTGTGTTATGTTTGGCGGTGCTTACGGAAGCCGTTTCCACCTACAACTTCAATCGCTATCCGCAGCATGATTGGGATTTGGATTCGTACAGTCCTTTTATGTACCAGCTGCAGCGGACACGGCGCGGTTTTAATAGGATGCCGTGGCCCGGAATGCCTGCTCATGTCTGAACGTTCAAGCGACATAATTATTTTTGTATGTTTAATTGTTTTATTTATGTAACAACTATTTACTTTTGCGACAATCAACTACGTCATATGCGTAGTTAACAGCAGAATACTTACAGGTTAGTATTGTAGTCAGATATACTGCTACAGTGATGACGTTATGATTTCCCAAGCGAACGAACAGTGCTGAACTGCATGCTTAAATACCGCGCATGCACCGTATATACGAGTATGTAAATAAACCGAAAGGTCATCCATAAAGATCATCCAATAATTATCACAGTAATAATAATAATTTATTGTGTATCGTAGAGAAACAAGATCGAGCACACATGGCTGCGAACTGCGATAATTACATGATTAGATATTATTACGTACTACGTAAAAGAATATCAAACAAACAAACTTCGAAGTGGCGCGAGTTCACCGTAAGACTCATGATCAGCCCATCCCAATATTGACTGAATATATGCATTAAACTTTATACGTTGAAAGTAGCAATCCAAATCCGTCCGCCGCGATCCCGTTCGTATTAGTTGATCATCACCGCTGCAAATTAATAATTTATATCGTTATATATATATCACTAAGTCATAGTACACGTATACACTGAATTTACTATACTGACTGGGGATGCACTGAGGAATATAATCTCAACTTACGTGCCGGCCGGCAGTCGTACTCCACAAACAGCGATCGTCCCTGACACCCGGGCAATTCCAGGGGATCGCGGGCGTCCAGCGTGCAGTTGTGGTGGATGTAGCGGTCACACTGACTGGTCATCTCCGTATCACAGACAAAAGTATCCATGCAGATGCCCACCGGGGCGGTCGCGGCGTAGCGGGCACTCATAATCAGGACGGTGATGCCGCGGTCCGGTGTCTGTGCCGTGCGGAAATCGGGAAAGGGATGCTGACACGATAAGTGGTTGACGGTGTCCAGGTACGACTGGATATTTTCGGTTATTGGCAGTGCAGGATTGTTCAATTCCTGTCTAGTCTGTGGACAGACGATGGTGTAGGATGTCCCGTGTGGTATGGTGATCCGGTACAGGGGGCCCCCGAAATTCCGGGAAGTAATCCGGATACGGTTTACATCGGTGTCCGACGCTTGCTCACTGTGGCACGGCAGCTGCATTTTCGTACAAACAATACACGTACAGTAACTCAATTGATATAAAATCGCTGGCACTACTTCGCAGTTCCATCAGCAAAATTAAAATTACGAACCAAAATTCATAATAAAGATTTTTAACTGCAGGGTCGCGAAATGGAATATTTCTATATATAATATGTAGTTATAATTATTGGACATATGAAGTACGGTAGTGTAAGATACGAATACAGTAACATAATTTTACTATGTAAGTCATGTATGTGTCATGAATTTTAGAAGATATATGTAGGTGGTGCGCGTCAGTCTGCTTAAATGCAAATAATACTAATTCAAAAACTTAAGTTTAGAAAAGATACAATAAAATAGACCTACATGGTAAAAATTAATGGAGTAGCTGAATATCGTACAAAATACATAAGTACTTACGTGTACATACGGAACTTACCGCCCAAAAAACAAAAGCGAGACAAATGTATAGTAAATTTCCCGACATTTTTTCGGCAAAACATTGACAAATAAGGCTAACCATAAAATCCAAACCGCAGTTTTTGTTGACAAGAATGAACCACAGAGGAGAAACCTTTCTCAGCAGATTCAACTCAGAAGTTTCGGTACTTTGAAGTGTTTGCGAAATTCTGTATACTATACAGCCTGTAAATACGCTTACCAAATCTTTATCTTTCATAAATCATTACTGATTCAATCGAATTTTATCAGTTCAATCAAGACTGAATTATAAAAAATTCATCACTCAGGGTGGACTGTCAGCCAGATTACGAATTCAACAATACTCTTTGAACATCTCTAAACAGAGCACAAAAACGCACAAGCCCATGAGAATCTGTAAGTTAAATTAAAATTCTATCATAAAACGAAAAACTGGTAAGAAGATTCAAACAACAGATTCATACACCGGGTTGCCCGGACAGAGTGGAGACAGTTTTAATCAGTAGAGAAAACACCGCTATACAACGCGGAATGATCAAATTCTATCTGTGCAGTTTGGCTTTCTTTAATTCTGCCGTTAATAACGCAATGTGGTCCTCGAGGAAATCGCACTTTTCATCCTTCCGTGCTAATTCACGCTGGAGATTCACAATCTTTTCGATTAACAAGGCTTTGTCGATATCCGCACTGGCTTGTGGCGAGGGCGCCTGCAAAAAGGTAAGCAACGAATTAAAACCCATTAAGAATTTACATCACATTACTGGGAAAACGACATTACTGCTGCTGGCACAACGAGTCCACAATTCGCTAAAAAAAATTAAATTTTATTTTTACGGAAGCATCAAAAGGCTTCTGCCTCACCCATAAGCCAGAAACATTTTAACAGTTAACGGTAAGCTTAAGCAAACGAGAATAGTAATAGTGTTATCCATGAGCCCACTTGCAAGATAGTAAAATATTAAAAATATAAGCATCTTCGAATTCCTATTAAAATCCATGATACCTTTTAACGACACTAGGAACAAACGCACTCGTTAAAAAATTGCCTGCACTGCACGGCTTTCGTTCAAAATGGTTTCTACACGAGTGCGGCTACACGCATTACTCCATGCAACATTTTGGCACTTTGTTCATTGCCACTACACTACGAAGCTTCCGATATTTTATGGAATCCATTTTGGACCATTTTTTTCTACAAAAACTCTACAGAATTTTCACCATTAGTTCTCTTTGAAAAAGTTACAGAATACAGCACAAATACAGGTGTGCTTACCGCTGAATCTTCACTGTGGGAGAATGTATTATGATTGGTCACACAGTGCAGCAGCACCGGCGAGGCATCCAGCGACGACGACGAACTGGCCCGCGACTTAAGACTGATCTGTTCAACATTCTCCGGATCACCCTTCCCGTTCTCCGATCCATTACAATGCGCCTTGGCCGCCGCCGCCAGCTGCCGTTTCAGATCCTTCAAAGTGGCATGATACGTCCTGGAAAGGAGTCGTTTCTCATTCTGCGCGTTCTCATAATCCAGCCGTAAGCGCTGCATCTCCGCGTCGCGCTCTTCCAGCTGACGCTGGAGAGTCTCGGCGTCGCTAACGCGGGAGGACCGTTCCGCTTCCAGTTGGGTGTTCAGGAGGTCATGGTCGCTGGACACGCGCTCCGATCGCGACAGGAGAGTGGCGTGATCGCTTTGCAGCGCGGCATAAGAAACTTGTAAGGAATCCAACTAACAAAATTATAAATAAAACTTTACCAAAGTCTGGACTCTCGACACTCAAGTCTACGAAAATGATATGACTAGGCACTATAAGAACCTTCTTCGTTTACTATTTTCAGATTTATTAAACCATAAATTTAACAAACTACGCCAAACTGTTCAAGTATCACTATCCTTTTATCTGAACAAATCAATGCACAAATCAATCTTATTTAAAAAAAAATTGGCCAGTGACATTTACCAAAACGGAATACAAGACGGAGATAAATAAGAGTGTAAAGAATGACTATATGCTGTTTATCAACTTTACCAAACAGGCGACTACGGATACCTGTAACACGAGTACAAAAAATAAAAACAGAATTCCCAATAACAGCAAAACTTTCACGACATGCTGAGTGGAGTGTTGGTAAAAAAATTAGGTTTGCATACAATAGGCAAAAAAATTTCAGCTTAAACTCTCGCAAATTCAATTATTACGTTTCTAATAATAGTATATGTAGAGCCCAAGTCTGCACTTTGATGACAAGGAAACGATGACTCCAACCCCTTCACTACGTTATCACAATTTCTATACCGCCAACGAAATCGAAAGAACTGCATCGGCAGTGGCACTTACCTCGGAAGAAAAAGCGGAAACTTTGATTTTGAGATCAACATTGTTGGCGGTGAGTTTCTCGATCAAGTCCATGGAATCCTGATACTGGCTCTGATATTTTCGCATATCCGTTTCGGTTTCTTTGAGCAAATCACGTAATCGATCCAGGTCGGCCTGCAGCTCCAGAATCTGCCGTTTATGACTGCCATGGAAAAAAATACACTTATCATTAGCCATCCATTTATGACAGCTTTAACCGCAATTTTTCATCCAAATACTTGAATATTAAAAATTACAAGCCAATTAAATACAAAACTTTAGCATCAATTCTCGCACCGGAGCGAACGATCCATTTCCACACAGCAGCATGCTGTCCAAGGTTTAGAAAAATGTTCAAAAGTGTAAAAGAAATCGAAGGATAACACCTGTTTCAAAGATCTGCCACGTATCTTGTACTTCACCGTGTAGTCGTGCGTAACCATTTAAGTAAAATTTACAGATATATGGTTAAGGCTGTTGATGTATTCTTTAAAAAATTCTGTGGATGTCAGCTCAAATATTTGCACTTACTCGGCAAAATCTCCACCGCAAAACATTACAACACTGAACATGTAAGATAAACGCACAGACAATAAGAGCTGTCACAACAAAATCGTAGGGAGCATAAACAAGGCACCACGAAACGCAATCATAAGGAAAACAATAATAACATTATAAAAAATAAGAAAACGAACGAAGACAAGAAAACAGACTCTCAACTAACAATAATGCAACACAATTCACACACGAATATCTAACAGTTAGCTGTTGAAATTCAAGGGCCGTTTTAAATAACTCATTTAAACTTGTCTACATAAAACCTGAAAAAAATTATTTACCTACTATTTATTTCACACCAGACATTTACAAAATGCCATTACAACAGACAGAAAAAATTGAAAATTCAACTAAGAAATGGTCCCCATTTAAAACTGTTAAACGTTCTAAAGATCTTACATTTTAAAATTTCTTAAATAAGATTCAAAAAGTGTTTTGAATACGGACAACCAACCTTATTTCTGATAAAATACTGCATTAGTGATCAGTGATTCCTGAGCAACTGTTTCCTGCTGTAAAATCAGCTGATGCCCCAGATTGTGTTAACCGTTAATTTCCGGAAATGCGACACCTGTTTTACTCCGTCTGCACTTACTTGTCAACTTGGTTCTCCAGTTCTTTTTTAGCATGTTTATGCTCGTGGAAATTAGCCAGCTCTTTCTTATGGGCCAGCAAGGCATCCTTGTACTTGCGCAGTTCGCGGATATATTCACCCTTCTCACTCTCCAGACATATCACCTGATACAAAATAAAAATGTGGAATAATTTGCAGGACACGACGAAATACTTTAGCTGTAAGAGCCCAGATGGTGCGTGTGTCAGTGCAACGAAGTTCTGACTTCTGCACAAGCACAACCAACCTTGGCACGCAGCGTCTCTGTTTCCCGCAGCAGATCCTGATTTCTCCGCTTAACACTTTCCAACTCCTTCTCCAAAGTCCGGCCCTCGTCATCGTTGCTCATGATCACATGGAGAGTGATGGACGGACATGGGAGATCATGCAGACATCATCAACAAACTGAACAACTCAATCAAACGGATAAATCAGTGCATATTCCGATATTCGTACACATACTGATCAAAATTCAGAAACAGAGCATCTTCTGCCACAGCTGTGCGCCAGCTCTGAAAACGAATAGAAGTATAATTCTTATGAACGTGTTGGAGATTATATTCAGTTTGAGGGAAAACAAACGGAAAATGGAAACACTCTTTAATTTTCTATCGCTAAGAAAAAGAGAAACTAAGGAAGATAGGAAACTTTTAACTTTTTGTGACGGAAATCCGTGACAACATTACAACGTCATAGCCATAGGTTAATGATCACAGCGCTGAACAGGAAGCGAAGAAACTGCGCCACGTTTTAATTTCAACATTCGCAACATAGACCTGACTTCCGGCGCCACATTTCTACCAGTCACAACAGCGGCGCAACGAGTTAAACCTATATTCCCGCTCAAATCGTGCTGGAAACAAATATTTTTATGCTAATTTTTGCTTTTTGCAAATGCGTAAGCCGCTTACGGTAAGCGGTAAGTACTTGTTTTATTTTCATCCTTTTGTCAAGTGCACAACGTACTTGACTTACTGTATCTCTATGGCTCTACATGTAAGTACAGCTTCGCTTAATTTTTGTTGTTGCGAAGCAAACCCAAAATTTGTGTTAGGTACGGTATTGACTTCCGAGACAGAAGAGGACTACTTTCCGATTAATTATGTACTGTGTATTTTTTATTTATTATTATTACGTTGAATGTTCAGTGTTCTGGAACGAAAGAGAACATTCAAATTAACTAGTATAATTGTTACATAGAATATTTTAATTATTTCAAAGAATTCTAAATAATATTAGGGCATTTTACTTATTATTTACTTGCATTACGTTGTTAGGAGTATCTACGTGTACTACATGAATTATGTACAATTTGTTGAATACAAACATTCACCAAAACTGTGACCAAATGACCACCGGATGGGGCCAGTTATTTATTAACAGCTTAACAACGTATACAGTATAGTATAAGGTACGTCTGATCACAGTCAGTGCACCAATCAGTCGGGCTTCCGCTTCGTCAAATACCCATAATTATAATTCATTCGCTGGTTTCTCTATTCCTCTTTTATAAGAGAATATTATTTGATGCTGCAGGGAACAGTGAAAATTTCAAACATTAAAATTTGATCGCTAATGTCATTATGACATGCTAAAGTATGCATCTGTAATGTATACAAATTTTCAAAATACCAAAAATAATTTCCAATAGCCTTAAAAGTCTCCCAAGTGGAGTTTGGCTACTGTTGGTTCGATAATAATAATTATATATTATGTTAATCTGCTCACAGCCTGGTGGTAATACGTTCGGCTTTTGAACTGTATAGCCTGGGTTCGATTCCCAGATGAGTAACTTTTATCTCATAAAATCAAACCAAAAAAAGTATAAAAATTTCAAAATACCAAAAATAATTTCCAATAGCCTTAAAAGTCTCCCAAGTGGAGTTTGGCTACTGTTGGTTCGATAATAATAATAACAATAATAATAATAATAATAAACTAGTACAGTTAATGTACATGTAAAAGTACAGTAGAATCATGGCATGGTAGAATACTATCATACATGTACATTAGAGCAAGCAATAATTATTAACAAGGTAAATAAAACGTAGATAGGTCATAAAAAAGGGTACGTAATGAAAACCATACGGTATGTACAGTATAAGAGTATAGACTATATAGTCCCATAAGCTGCAGGTACAGTAGGATGAAAGCGACTGGAATAAGAACGTACCCAACGTAAGTACTCGTCAGTATTGATTACAAGTACAAAAAAATAAAATTTACTTACTGCAATTTTGCTATCGTTTGAGCATTTGTGATGCCTTTTCTGCAATATAGATATATTAATATGTACAGTAAATACTGTTCGCTCGAAAATTTTTCTCGCGGCGCTGCACATGCTCGTGGTGCTTTAAGCTGTTGAATAATGTGCCCTAAATCGAAGTACTTCTGATCCATAACAAAACTCTATCATACCTGTTATAATATATCGTGCTTCTTACTTGTTACTTTCATTTTGATTACAATTAACATAGTACCATACTACCATACACCTCACGAGAACTAGGAAAGCGGGGAGCTGAAGTTTGGAATCCTGTTAAGAGTCTTTAATCTTGATTCATGAGTTGTAATTCTCTTCATATAAAATTACATGAAGAGAAGAAATGCGGCTGAAATAAAGCGCTTGCTGGGCAGACGCTCCAGTTTCCAGTGGGCTGATGTCTTAGCCTTAGTTGCACACAACCAACTAAAAAGTACAGTACAAACAAATAGCTGTAAATAATTCAGCACTTTGACACAAAGGCTTCGGAAATTAGCAGTTTGACATCAGTAATGAAAACGATGCTGCTCATAGTTTTATTCGTACATTTGTACTACTGCGCGTGTTCTCTAATTTGACCAGCCGATCCGAAGGAACATTGGACAATGGACACACTAATCGTACATTCACACCGAGCTTATGGTAGCGATTGGGTACTCCTACTACTCAGTCGTGAAATTCCAGTTATCACAACAATGACAACACGACTTGATCCCGGAATTCTTGGGTGACGTGAATTCGTGGATGACCAACAGATAGGTCACCAGTAACCCGAACACCTACAAAATTAGTTATTTCTTCATCGATCAAAGGTAGCAAGTCTTCATCTTAAAGAAGCAAATACCAGTACCACGATAAAGATAAAAGGCCCAGTAGAATTTACACAGCGGTATATAAGCCAGTGTTCTTATGGTTAATTCTGCGCTCAGTGTTTAGGCTGCAGACGTACCGTTACAATAAATTCCTTGTCAAGAGATAGGACTTTCCACGCGGTGAATCCAACAAAACTCCCATGTAGTCGGCGCACCGTCGGCATTGTCAGGCGTTCCACTTCTTTGGAGTCTTGCTCTGGTGTCACTTCACAAAGGTCATTAAACGCCGAAGCGGTATCGTGCGCCTGCAATGTAAGTATAAAAGAGCATGCAATTTTGGTACAGGTAACTACGTATGTGCAACTCGTACCTGGCTTTTAACGTAGCTTGCAGCAATTAGCCGAAGGAAGCACATCGAAAAGCGACACAACGCAACCGTTGCAAGAAACCACATATCTTCGGTATTCGTTGTTACGAAAACTCCCAGAGAAACACCCATGGATCCGTTCAGAACTATTCCGATTAGCAAAATTATAGCGAAGATATCTGAACCCGTCTGCAACAGTTGCAGCGGGCAGAAAACATCATCTAAAACGAGAGTAACCTTTGACAGCATCCAGTGAACTTTTCGAACTTGCCGGATTGCATTTAGATCGAGCGGTACTGAATCGTCAACTGCGGTTTCCAGTGCAACGATTGCTTTCTTGATGTTTTGGTTGTTACAAGAAAACGCCGCTCCGATTACAAAAGCAAGATAAACGAAAGAGTAGGTAAAGATGCCGGAAGTACTCGCTCCGAACATTATCGGTATAAGCTGGAACACTGCCTGATAAATCTTAACCCGCATTTCCATCTAAATAGGCACACATATTCCACTGGTAGCTTCTGCGTGAAATGGAAATACAATCCAACTATGTTGCAAATCGTCAGTACAACGAGCAGCCCGACAATGGTTGTGTTGATGCGAGAGCGTGTCACAGCAGGGATACTGACATGATGCGACAGAATACGTTCAAGGTCACCAGCGTGTTGATTCAGGATGCGGGACTGGAAAGGAAAGACAACGAGTAAAATGAAAATGCCGAACTGAAATTGCGCGTAAACGACGGCGACCATGTATAAGGTCAGCTTCTCCTGCTCTTCCGGAAGTCCCGACATGGTTTTGCCAAAAGTCTCGGTAAAGGCTATCAAGCCGGCGGCTACGGGTACCGTTAGGAGTACACCGCTAATCAACGACCGAAAGGAGAACTGTTTGTCAATCCAAGGAACGTAACCGATGCGCCGCAGTAAGATCGAGTAAACGTTCCAGTCGTGTGCAAACCAGGAGATAGTACCAGCTACGCTTTTGGAACCTTCCATTGACGAAAGATTATGCGTCGAAATCCCTTGATTAGTGTGACTGTATTGACGAATTGTCGTATTACTGCGATAACTTCTACAGTACGTAACTGGCAAAATTCTTTTTGTCCAGGACACTAACAAAGTCTGTCACTATAAAGTCTCCCCATATGGTAGACTTGTATGACATGTGACAGCCGTATACACAAGTCAGGCTGACGTGCAAGCAGCTGCTTATAAAGCCAATAAGAACCGTCACCATCTATTAATTCGATCGAAGTGTCAATGTTCTGAAATTTTCAATTTTAATTCCAGATATTAATAAGGTGAAACGAAAACGTCGCATGTTGCGAACTTCACCTAAGAAATTAGATGCCTATCGGTAAAACCAGACCAGTGGCACTGGAAATAGTTTTGGCAAATTCTGGAATTCTTGTGTGCATCGTAAGTTGTGTTACCCTGTTATTCGCTATCCAGATCAAATGCGTTACGTTTATTAACGCATTTGACGTTTATTAACGCGTTGCGTTTACTGGGAATGGTCTGACCGGTAACATCAACTCTGTGAGACCTGCCACAATTAAAATTTGCTTTTCTTTCCTCTATCCCAGTAACCAAAAAACTGCATGTGCTTTACAAATACCGATAGTAACATGAAGGTACCGCGTGTAATTCATTTGCACTATAAACTGCAACGCTTACCATTAGATTTGGCTTTGTTACATGACTACCTAGGAAATAACGAAGCGTATTACCGCTATTAAACTGCGCATACAGCAGCAGGCTTGTAGTTAGAAACTGTGCTTTTTAACTTACTGGCTTTAGCCGCATTACTGATCGACAAAATAATGTTGTAATCATATTATTTTGACCTTTTTGCACGCTGCACACAATGGCCTTTTGACCATAGCGCAGCGGCATTGACGTCCGTAGTAAAGATGTACTTTGTCCATGTACTCTAACACTGAGGTCATCCTGGATGCATTCCGCTGTAAGCGATCCGTTGGTACTAACGCTGATGGTGATGCGTCTCAAGCGTGCTACTTCAGCAGAATGTTTTTGTCGACGTACAATGTATACTATTTTTAAGGTTCAATATATGATTCTCTTTTACTTAATATTTGTTAGCATTTGGGAAAGGATGAATTCCCTTGCCTACATCAAACTGTTCTCCATTATTTGAATGATTGCTGCAAGTGGAACGTACATACTTCCGTGGAATCGCTACAAAATTAGCTGATCAACAAGTTTGTATTGTGAACGTACCGTTTAGGCGATGCAAATGCAGTCAACTTTGCATCGCGAGAGTTTGTCTTTCACCACTAAATGAAGTTCAAAATAGTTCAAATAGTTTTTAGAAGTCCAAAATAACTATTATAAGCATATGATAAATATTTGCAAAATGCAAAAGAAAACTGGTTCTTCCTTTGACAGGCGCAGTAAGGGACTCCGTACATTATTGCGATTAGGCGGTCTCAGCGTATGGCAGGACGGACCTTCACCGAAGCGGTCGTTTATCGCATCCGTATGGTGTGGTGTATGTATGCGCCCTCCTTCTGGACAGTTACCGTGACAGAAGAATATCTAAAGGCCAGCAAAGCGGCCATTCCACCGAAGAGATTACCAAGCTCTTGTTTGTCGCGCTGATGATCTTTTCGTTCGATGTGGCAGCGATCGCCACAATCGTAGTGACTACCCGTCAGACCCGACACATCCACCAAATCGTGCAGGAATTGGCGAGTTACATAGGCGAGCATCCACTTTTCCCGGATAAAATCAAGAAGCTATCCAAAATCACGCTTTTGTTTAACGCCTTTATCGCCATCTGCGGCGCATTGTGGATGTACTGTCGCCTTCATGGAAATATAATGACGCCTTCCATACAGACGCTTATGGTTTACATTCATTCGTACGATTTTCGCCATCGTCATATTTCAAGGATTCCTCTTATGTCCGGCGTTGTTGTCGAGGTATCCTGAGCACCGTTTACTTGTACATGGTCGGGACAACGGGATACGCTTTCCGCAGTATAGCATCCGGCGTTGCACAAAATTTCGAACAGCTAGAAAATGGGGTCATCGGAGTGGAGGAGTTCACCAGCTGTTTGGAGCGGATTCGATCGCGCCATCATCGCTTAACAAAGATCGTCCGGCGCTTTGATACCGTCTTCGCACCCGGCGTGTTTATCTTGGTGTGCAGTGCCACGCTGGAGGTCATTCTGATGGTGGGTTTGGTCATGGAAGGGCGTCTGACCGCGTCCATGGGGTTTGCGCTAACACCCAATGATGAGGATTTTGCATCCATGATAATTTCGGCAGTTGGTGTCGCAAGCCTACTGGCTGGCTGCCTACTTTCCGCGAGCTGGCTGAATAATCAAGTTAGTGACTATTTTGCAATTCACCTTTTTACTGGAACACTACTCTATTGACGATGAGTATTGCGTCACGAAAATGTTCTACGGTGAATTTAATTTTAGGCGCACAGTGTTGTCCCGATTTACCACGATGTTATGGAGAAGTTACACTGGAATACGGCTGTTCGAAACCAGATGAGTGCGACGCTTCGTCGACTGACGGAGAACCCGGTTGTACTGACCGGATGGGGCTTAGTGAACCTGGATACGAACTTTGTCGTAACTGTAAGTGAAAGTACTAGTCAGTTTCCTCTGTTGCATCGAAACAGACGTTGCCCTGATACAACGACTGCATGTGATCATAAAGTCTGCCTGCATGTCGTAAACTTATGAAATATTGACGGATGGCGGTTTCCACATCTCTTTGGTTTTGCAGACCACTGGTGTGTTGGCCACATATTTGCTAGTGGTCCATGAAAGTACATCCCGCAGCGATGGCATCTGTAAGACGGAACCGCCCAACGCTACAGCACACTTGATTCATCTTTAGCTGGGTTTTGTTCGCTACTCTGTCCTGTAATAACGTTAAGTGTCATTACTCTAATAGAGTGAAGACGAATCCTGCTGCACTGCGTGATTTAATAATGTACTCGTACTCGTAGTAGACAGGCAAACAGTAGTATATTATCGTTCAATATTATCGCGCTGCGCGTGATTCTTCCTCTAATTGTAACTTACCTAAGAGCGACAACAACGGCTTTCTCATTAGTCCATAATCCTGACACCTTGTCGAATTTACATAGATGGAGCAGGTTTTGGTCAACTTTACACCGTGTACGTTTTATGGACGCAACTGTCAACTGTCAACCGAGCCCAATCCAGTTTCGTCAACATGTTACATGTTAACCGATGCCATAGTTTTAGAAGTTTACTCTGTACGTGCATGAGTACCGTGCTTGATACGGTTCTTTTACTCATTGTGAACATATTGTAAGAGCAAGAAAGTATGGGATTGTATTTGTAACAGTTAGCAACATAAGGCGTAATAATTGATAATTCATTACCAAATGGAGCAGCCCAAAAGGCCACCTGTTCGCTTCTACTTCCTGGTTCGCGTACGATTGGAACGTCTACTCTATTTTACTGAGGGGCACGGATATTCTCCTGGAATGATCAGGAATTTTCTTATCGATTTTAATTAGTGGTTTTCTTTTGACTGTGCCGATAGCTGCCGGCTTGATTGCCTTCAGCGAGACGTTAATCCAGACCGTATCGCAACTAGAAGAGCATCAGGAAACGATGACATTGTATATGATGGCCGTAGTCTACGCGCAGTTTCTCGGCGGTGCAATTGTTTTGCTTGGTATCTTCCCTTTACGTCCCGCCAACTGGACCAGAGTATTTGCCAACTTGAACGTGTTTTGTCGATTCATGTCAATCTGCCAATGACGGCACGGTATCGCATTCATACTGCCGTTGGCGGTCTCCTAGTTGTGATGGCTGTTTCTAGCATAACAGTGATGCATTTCCATTTTACTCAACCGCTGCCTACGGAATACGCATATTTCTTTGGATGGAAGATGCGGGCACACATCTACCAGATCGTCTTCCAATTGGCACCGATAATACTCGGCGCTAACTCACAGATGCTCTTTACTTGCTCTTTCGTCTACTTAGCCTTTGTTATCGGGGCGGCATTTGCTTCTAATAATAAACGTATTAGAAATGCAGTCACCGTTTTGGAGAATACGGAAGAAGTGGAAGAATCTGCACGAAACAGTGCATTCGACGCCATACGAAAAGGTCGACAAGTCCATTTCATGTTGTCCAAGATCACGAAAGCTTTGGACGATGTCTTCTGTCCATTGCAATTGCTGCAAACGGGTTCAGATATCCTCGCCGTAGTTCTGTTAATCGGCATTGTCTTGAACGGATCAATGGGCGTTTCTTTGGGAGTTTTCATAACGACAAACGTGGAAGATTTTTGGCTCGTGGGAGCGGTTGCGTGGTGCCGGTTTTTACAGTGCTTTTTTCGACTGATTGCTGCAAGCTACGCTAAAAGCCAAGTACGATCGTCTTAGAGTTACGATACGAATACCAAAATCCAACTGCGCGTATTTAACTTTGCAGGCGCACGATATCGCTACAGTTTTTCATGATGTTTGTAATGCCGTACCAGAACACTACTCCAAGAAAGCGGAACTCTTGACGAGGCCCACCGTGCGGCGATTACAAGATATAGCTGTGGGGTTCACGGCGGCTAAGATCCTTCTTCTCGACACAGAATTTGTTGTAACGGTTGGTCAAATTTGAAATGCCCATCGTTATAACGGATAGCTTATTGTGCAATCGGGAATTTATAATTTTGGCTTATCAGAACAGCGAATCTTTTCAGATGTTTGGCCTGTTGGTGACGTACCTGTTGGTCATCCACGAACTGGCCTCGCCTAAGAATTATGGTAGATCGTGCTGTCAGTGTGGCACATGCCTCAACTTCACTGTCGACTAGGTAGCTGGGTAGCTGTCACTGGGTAGCTGACCAAACCTACAGGTTTACTTTGATAACTGATTTACCTTTATTCGTTGGGATTTTCTTCTGAAAGGTTATATGTAACAAGGATTAACTTCAGCTGTTTATTTCCAAAAATAGCAACAAATCACGCGGACAGCATAGGCAGTCAGGTACTTTGGATTTTGTACATCTTTAGTGACTGTACAGTACATGGTTGTTTATAATGTTCATAGCCTACGGCGCCCTTGCTTTAAGATAGTTATTGAACAATGTACAGCACATGTACAACTTTCATGTAGTTAACCGACTGGATAGATATGCTCTTTCTGGGATGCGCGCCTCTAATTTCAATGTACTTATTCCAGTACTTGTGCATAATTTACTTGTGTTTCCGTTATAATTATATTTCGACTTTAATTGAACTAACGTATGCCGGAATGACTTAAAATAAAACAAACGGTAGGGCGGCGTAAAAGCATTTTGAAAAAGGTAGGAGCTGCGCTCCAGTCTGCCAGTGACCAAGATCGGAGTTCGGTGATTTTCCTAGCGTAATTCAATCAAGCGCATTCAGTACACTTCGTTCTTTGATGTTGCCGGTGTTTGTTGTGCGAACTGTCAGTTTTGTTTTGTTTGCGTTTTGCTTTGACATATTTGCTGGATGTATTATCGAACTGAGTTAGAGAAGATAACAAAGTTGGTAAAGCAGAGGAACACCCAGGCTTTCCATGACATTAATAACATATTCGAACAGCAGTTCTGAGTTAGAATGGTGCGATCATGTGCATTCCACTGACGACGTGTAAACACCTGCGAAGCAGACCGGTCCAGCGCTGTGAACGTAAACAATAATTTCCCATCAAATTTTATAACCTATGCACGATGGATATTGAAATCTTAGTGTTGTACCTTGATTCACTAGTTTTGAGTACAAACTTACAAAATTTCGATAGAAAAATGAATGTCGCATTATCCGCTCAAATTTTTGCGTGTACACAGCGTGGCCGCACATTAAAAAATGTAATTTAAATTCGCAAGATAATTCATCTTTTATGCATCACTAACTGAACGGTAAAGCTAAACAGGATCAGTTTATCGTTCCATCCAACGGTATTGTGTGGATCAATGGACAGCGCTTCGTGCGCAAGCAGTCAGCAGTGCAGTCGGTGCGGATCGGCGAAATTACTGATCAAAACATCTCATCGAGAATCAACTGAATTTTGCAACGGGATGTGCAACGAAATCACAAGAAGTGTTCCGTTTGCTGTACCGCACGTTGCTGCATGGTGTGTTTGTGCTTAATCAAGTTTTTATCCAGTAAATTGTTGAATTTTCGTAACATAAGCTGCCGCACTGAGTGCCATAACTCAGCACTTTGCTGTCATAGCTTTTATATAATGATTGTTACACCACCAAAGGTTCTAGCGGTACCGTTATTGTGTTGCACCGATTCATCAGTCCGGCATTCTTTTGGTTAGCGAATATTGTAGTATAATTCATTTGGTGATATAAAAAATACTACAAAAATCTTAACAGCTGAATAGTGGTGTATAAGTCTCGAATATCACGCCACCGGCGTTCAGCGATATCTGTACTTGGTGAGAAGTATTGTTTTTAACATGGTTGAGCAACGTTAAAAGCATAAGCAGTATATTTTGATTACGTGCTTGTTGTAGATCGCTTTCTGCATCGTAACAACGGTGATTATCTTGGCGGTTACAGTGGCGGCAACGGCAATAATTATCACGAATTCCGGTACGTGCACCAGTTTACCGAAGTGAAGCTGTCTCGGTTAGCACCACTAAAGTGGTGCCACCACATTCCATCATTTTGTCCTGGAGCTGTATACAAAAGATATTATTCTATTCATCTCCAGAATAGGTGACAGCTTTTGGTTTTACTTCTAAAGCCCGGCCTGCTGATTTCGTGAATAATTTGTTTTCTTTGCAACGTCTTGTACATTTGTTCAGTGCTTTGCATCTGGTGCAGGTAAAACTTCAGATAAGAAATTAACTGATAACGAGACCTCGACATCGTCTCCATCAACGGATGAAGGTAAATATGCTGTATGCAATAAGGAGATAGGCACCGGTATGTACCGTACACCGAAGATAGGTAGTGTACCGAAGATAGGCACCGGTATGTACCGTTCTGCAGGTGCAGGACACCCGAAAGCTAATCCAGTCGTCTAATTTCGTTTTATAGACTCTCTGCAGCCAACGACAAACCAGACGTATTTGTGCGCGAAAGATAGCGACTGTTCCTGGGAACACTGTGTGGTGATTTCGATCCACATATGGAGCAAATGGTATTTTTGGACAGTGCCGACCGTGTGAGGAGTACCGACGGTGCAAAATCGACCGAGATTGTGGAGATGCGGTCTGTAGTAACGGATGCTGTCAAAGCATTCATGACAAGACATTGCGAAGTGCGAACGTTGAAGAAGAAGAAACGAACACGCAATGCTAAAGACTGCTTTTTCGGACACATCGTGATATTCACGTAGACACGTACGGAATAATGCGATCAAGAATGCTGTCAAAAATTAGTCTAATACACGATTACATTCTTGCTCGGCGTAACTGCTGTAGTCTTTTGTTAAGGTCAACTTGTTAACTGGTAGTGCAAAACGGTAATCCTCAAAAATAATGGTGAAAACCTTTGTATTAGTGCTAACAGCAGCTGTTTTAATTGTCTGTAGGTGGTATGGTTACTTATAATCGGTATGTTCAGCAAATGTGCTGTTGTTACATGTAATGGCTTTTGGTCGTTACGAGATGTGATTTCATAGATCACGATGAAATAGGTAAGCAGCAGCCCAAATACCTAAAAGAATAATTTAATACTGTATGAAACTGCAATATCAGACAAACTGCTCTTCTATGAACAAGATTTGTGTCATGTAATACAATATAAAACATATCGCTTACCGTCAGAATAAAACTTGTATCGAGGACCAAGAGCTTTCCGACGGTAAATCCAACCGGATTGTCTCGCAAGCGCTGCACAGTGCAAACAGTGACCTTTCTGATACGGTCGTTACCTTCCGATACCTCATCGCACTGATGGTACAGAGACACAATTCCATGTGCCTGCACAGCAAAGTACAAACTACTAAGGTGATGTGTCTTTTATGATAATTTACGCGTTTTACCTGGCTTTTGAGATAACTCGCCATCACAATGCGACTGAAGAACAGCAGAAAGTTTCCCATCGCAATAATAATTAACAACAAAAGTCTTCCACATTGGTTGTAGCAAAGACGCCCATTGAGAATTTAAGCGCCCCACCCATCGCGATACCGATTAGCAATGTGATCGCCAGGATGTCGAAGCCGGTTTGGATCAACATCACCGGGCGAACACGCGATCCAGCTTTTCTGTGACGATTGACAACTTCCAGTGATGCAGACGAGATTTTGCTAGCTCTTCAGCGAAAACTTCCATGTTGTTTTCGTTTTCGAAATTGTGAATGATCTTGTCAACTTGCTTGTTATTGGCCTGAAATGCAAAACTGATAATACCGGCGATATATAAAAACGCGTATGTAAACGCCGATTGTCCGGCAGCAGCTAATAGCATTGGAACCATCTGGAATACGGTGATGAAAGTGTTGGTATTTATCGGATACCATAGAAAATCAACAGTTGGGCCGGGAAAATTCTGCTGGAAATGTAGAGTGAACACGATAACACAAACACCTAAAACAGCGGTAAACTGCAACGCTGATGCTAAAAGTAATTTCCGGCGATTGCCTGCACGGATGTCAAAAAGAGGTAACATTTCATGTAGTTCACCGATGTAGCTATCTAAAGGCGCGCAGTAAAGGGAAACGTCATTAATCGCATCAATCCACAAATTGAGAACTGGAAGAATAATGCGGCAACCATAATTATAGTTGCCTTATCGGTTTGGGAACTCGACATTGACGATATAGTTTTCACCAGGGTATCGCTTACAGCAATTAAGTTGGCCAAGAACACCGAAATCGACAAAAGCAGCCCGGGAAATATAGCGCGCCATGAGAACTTTTGCCCATTGGCGTCCGTGATCAGGGTGGTACCTATACTTTTAGGAAGACAGCGAATATGCGAGTCCAGTCGTCGACAAACCATGAACAAGAATCGGCTTTGCTGATCGTTTGTTGTATGCTTGGAAACATTGCGAATGTGAATTATTTATTAGCAGTAGCTTGCTTTGATATACAATTGAGTATAATTTCATTTACATTCCGAAAACATAACATAAAAATTGCTTGCTGTATACGAAGCTTGGAGCCTGCTGCCTACAAAGATAGCCAGTTTTCGGGTGAACGGTGTGGACTGTGCCGGTGTGAAATATCAGCATATAGTTGCTCCGACGGCCTGAGGGGAATGCGAAGGACCTGCTCGTATATTGTCAAACATTACGTAACACTATGTAAATTTAACCATGTTGGAAACAGCTGGGACCAGCAAAATATCACTTCGTGGGTTTTACTATTGGATTAGGAAGGTGTAGAGGAAACACCGCTATAACATCAGATTTAGGGACCCTTTACAACGTGCCGGCACGATTAGCAGCGTCAGGGGCGTCAGCATGCATTTTTTTTGCCAAATGCCTTAAGGGAACCACGTCTTGTTGCAAAGACTAAAGATTTAACTCATATTTCATTAACTCTCCAGGTTTTAAATGTAATAAGGGCACCCAACGCTCAGCAGCTTTACAAAAAGTAATAATCATCGCGAAAATTTATTGAAGGGCTCGACGCAACACTAACTATTTTCTCAATCTTTCTGACGTTGATAAACAGATTTTGTAAATTGGTAGATTTTCCGAAAATAGTCAAAAAAAAGAGAATGGAGATACACAATCTGACTTCGTGTTTATGGCTCACATTGTGTTCGATGGCAAACTCCAACGATTCGGCGCTCTTTTCTAATTATTGTTCGCAACGTGGTATGGAACAGTCAAATCCTGTTCACTGAGTCGGTGGCTACTGGCTGTGACAAAGTTCAGGCAGAACTGATCGTGAGCTCAACTGGGAAATTTATAATTAATGGAAGACGGAATAGTAAAAGAAAATCAAATCAGAAAACAAAGGGTTCAAACGGCATGTAACAAGATAATCAAGATTATCACATAACACGGGCCTTGATTCAGTAGTACCTGGCCGTAACTTAGTCAGGATCAGGAGATGTTTTCCCACAAAGGTGTTATATGGACTGTGGAGTTACTTAAAAAAATTAGCATTTTAAAGTA